>NC_045445.1:118396171-118628022 GCF_002776525.5 Piliocolobus tephrosceles
TCCAGCTTTTCTGCCCTGCTTTTTCCCCATCTTTGTGGTTTTATCTGCCTCTGGTCTTTGATGATGGTGACGTACTGCTGGGGTTTTGGTATAGGTGTCCTTCCTGTTTGATAGTTTTCCTTCTGGCAGACAGGACCCTCAGCTATAGGTCTGTTGGAGATTGCTTGAGGTCCACTCCAGACCCTGTTTGCCTGGGTATCAGCAGCAGAGGTTGCAGAAGATAGAATATTGCTGAACAGCGAGTGCACCTGTCTGATTCTTGCTTTGGAAGCTTCCTCTCAGGGGTGTACTCCACCCTGTGAGGTGTGGGGTGTCAGACTGCCCCTAGTGGGGGATGTCTCCCAGTTAGGCTACTCAGGGGTCAGAGACCCACTTGAGCAGGCAGTCTGCCCCTTCTCAGATCTCAGCCTCCGTGTTGGGAGATCCACTGCTCTCTTCAAAGCTGTCAGACAGAGTCGTTCATGTCTGCACAGGCCTTTGCTGCTTTAGTTGTGCCCTGTCCCCAGAGGTGGAGTCTACAGAGACAGGCAGGTTTCCTTGAGCTGCTGTGAGCTCCACCCAGTTCGAGCTTCCCAGCGGCTTTGTTTACCTACTTAAGCCTCAGGAATGGCGGGCGCCCCTCCCCCAGCCTCGCTGCTGCCTTGTGGTTAGATTGCCGCAGACTGCTGTGTTAGCAAGGAGGGAGGCTCTGTGGGTGTGGGACCCTCCCGGCCAGGTGTGGGATATATTCTCCTGGTGTGCCAGTGTGCTTACAGCGCAGTATTGGGGTGGGAGTTACCCGATTTTCCAGGTGTTGTGTGTCTCAGTTCCCCTGGCTAGGAAAAGGGACTCCCTTCCCCCTTGCGCTTCCCAGGTGAGGCGATGCCTCGCCCTGCTTCAGCTCTCGCTGGTCAGGCTGCAGCAGCTGACCAGCACCAATTGTCCAGCACTCCCGAGTGAGATGACCCCAGTACCTCAGTTGAAAATGCAGAAATCACCGGTCTTCTGTGTCGCTCGCACTGGGAGATGGAGACTGGAGCTGTTCCTATTCGGCCATCTTGCTCCGCCCCCCTCATTTACCTTCTTGATACGATTTGCATGATTGGAAATTGGAGAGAAGAAATTTCGTGGAGGAACAGAAGAAAAAGATATAGCTCCTATATTTGTTAGCACTTCTCAGTAGTTTATGAACTCCCTGTCAAATATTTGGGTGGGATGTCAAAAAATAATAATTCTATTGGCATGGCTGGGCAGGTAAGGGTCAAAATGAACCTGAAGCTTAAACTTCAAGAGATTATAATTTTATGAGCTATGTAACTGCCTGTCTTTTCTCTTCTTTTTTGTATATGCTTAAAAATATTAATTTATTTATTTTGGCTGTTAGTTTTCTAGGCCTGAGGTAGCAAAGAACCACAAACTACGTGGCTTAAAACAACAGACATGTATTGTCTCAGAGTTCTGGAGGTTAGGAGTCCAAAATCAAGGTGTTGGTAGAACCATGATCCCTTTGAAACATGTAGGGGAATCCTTCCTTGCCTCTTCTTAGCTTTTGTTGCTCTCTCAGCAATCCTTGGCATTCCTTGGCTTGCGGCTACAGCACTCAGTCACTGGCTCCATTACCCAATGGTGTTCTCTATGTGTCTGGTGTCTCTTCTTATAAGGACACTAATCATATTGAATTAGGGCCCACCCTACACCAGCAAAACCTCACCTTAACTAATTACATCTCTCATGTCCTTATTTCCAAATAAAGTAACATTCTGAGGTACTTACTGGGGGTTAGGATTTCAACATATCTTTTTGCAAGAATATATCCAATCCATAACAGATTATAAAAGTGATATATGTGGCCGGACACAGTGGCTCACGTCTGTCATCCCAGCACTTTGGGAGGCCGAGGCGAGTGGATCACCTGAGGTTGGGAGTTCGAGACCAGCCTGACCAACATGGTGAAACCCCGTCTCTATTAAAACTACAATAGGCCGGGCGTGGTGGTCCACGTCTGTTATCCCAGCACTTTGGGAGGCCGAGGCGGGTGGATCACGAGGTCAGGAGATCAAGACCATCTTGGTTAACATGGTGAAACCCTGTCTCTACAAAAAAATTAGCCGGGGGTGGTGGTGGGCACCTGTAGTCCCAGCTGCTCGGGAGGCTGAGGCAGGAGAATGGCGTGAACCCAGGAGGTGGAGCTTGCAGTGAGCTGAGATCATGCCACTGCACTCTAGCCTGAGTGACAGAGCAAGACTCCGTCTCAAAAAAAAAAAAACAAAAAAAACTACAACAATTAGTCAGGCGTGCTGGTGGGTGCCTGTAATCCCAGCTACTTGGGAGGCTGAGACAGGAGAATCGCTTGAACCCAGGAGGCAGAGGTTCCAGTGAGCCAAGATAGTGCCATTGCACTCCAGCCTGAGCGATAAGAGTGAAACTGTTTAAAAAAAAAAAAGTGATATATGCTTATTTAGAATAATTCAAATAATACAATAATCTGCAAAATACAAAAATAAAGTTACCCGCCCTTACCTCTTCCCTAATTCCTGGAAATAATCACTGTTAAAAATCTGTGTATACTTCCCAATTTTCCCATATACAAACATATAGATGAACTCAGTGTATATATCTACGTATATATTAAAGATAATTAACAACTTACATATATCTCTCCAAGTTTCATATCATGAATATCTTTCTATTTCAGTATATTAGGAGATAATAATGATTGGCATTTACTGAGAGGCATTTACCTACACACTAGGTCTTTATTACCTGCTTTCCATAAATAATTGTATTTAATCTTTATAACAGCCCTATGAGGTAGGTACAATTTCAGACCCCATTTCACAGACCAGTAAAGAAAGGAACAGAGAGGTTAAAGTAACTTGTCCAAAACCATACAGTTAATAAGTGGTAGAAGTGAGATTTGATCCCATTGACTGATGCTAAAGCCTGTGATCTTAACCGCTATACTATATTATCCACATGGCATTTCATTTTATAGTTGTTTCTCATTGAAAGAACTTAAAAATAATAGAGACATTCACATCTGTCACTTTGTGATGTCACTCACAGAAGATTACCATTTGTACTCTACCTAAAGTAAATGAAACATTCAGATGTTAAACACATCGTTGGCTGTCAATTATCCCTGGGGTAATTACCTGTTTCCAGATAATTTTATGTATTTAATATTTGTGGTTTTACTTACTTATTATTCAACATTTAATGAGCACTTCTTTGGACTGATAATCTTACCACAGAGTAGAAAATAATACACTACATTTTTTGTTCTCAAAGTATTGATGGGAGAGAAAACTATGTAAACAATAATTGAAAAATAATATTAGAGTTGTCTTGGGAGTATGAAGAAGCGAGTAACCAACTTCAGGGTGGGTTTGTTGGGAAATATTGAAAAACTGAGGTCTTGATAAGTCACACGAGTCTTCAATAATTTGAGCAGGTGTTGTCAGGTGGATGGGGGTAAAGGAAGGTGGGGGTTGGTGGGTGTGGTCAATTCTGAAATGGCTCCTCATAATCCCAACCTCCTAACAGTTGCATCTTTGTGTAATTCCAACTTGTTCAGAGTGGGCTAAACCTAGTGGCCTACACAATAGAAAATGGCAAAGATGATGGGATATCAATTTAGTGATTAGGTTATGTAAGATTGTGAACTTCATCTTGCAAAAAGACTCTCTCTACTGTTGGCTTTGATGAAGCAGCTGCCATACTTAAGAGGCAGCTGCCTATAGAGAAGCCATGGTAGTAAGGAACTAAAAGAGGCCTCTGGCCAACAGCTAGTTAGGAATGAAGGCCTTGAGAAATTAAATTCTGCCAACAACCACTGAGTGAATATAGAAGCAGATCCTTCCCCAGTTGAGCCTTCAGATGAGACTGTAGTCCTGACTGACACCTTTATTGCAGTCTGTGAGACACTCTGAAGCAAAGGACCCAGCATGGCCATGCCCAGGTTTCTAACCTACAGAAACTGTGAAATAATAAATGTGTATTGTTTTAAGCCATTAAATTTGTGCTAATTTGTTATGTAACAATAGATAGCTGATGCAGTGTGTTTTATAAGCAGTGAGAATTGTGTAAAACACATGTGTCCATGCACATACACATCATGCTCATGCACATAGGTGTGAAACATCCTGCTATGCCTTGGTAGCATAGTATAGCTGAAACTTAGAGCACAAAGGTGACCAAGCTAAAGGAGGCTGGAAAGGAGGCTCAACATATGACCACAAAGGATACTTATGTCAAGTTAGTATGTTTGGACTTTAGGTAGTCTTGTATTGTTGAAGGCTGTTGTGGCTAATCATTTCTGAGTATTAAAAAACACACTTGGGAAGCTGGATTATAGATGTGCAAGAATTCAGGCAGGGAGTCTTTTGGAATGGTGATAATGGACAGGTAATAGGAACATGAGTCAGGGTAGTGGGGAAAGAAGACCCAGGATAAGAGTTTTGAGTAGTATTTCAGTTCACTCATCAGATTTTAATGGATGGGACTGTGAGGGAGGATAATGGCCAGGAATTTTGCTACATGACTATAAGAATTTTGGAGTCATGTATTATGAAAAGTCAGTTTTGAATGATAGATAATGAGATCAATTTATCCAGGATGAATTTGAGTTATCAGTGGGAGATTTCTCCTGGTGTGCTGATACGGGCTTGAAGGTCAAGAAAAAGATCTTGCCTAAAGAATATATGAAAAGCAGTAAACACACTTGAAGGAGTAGAATTTACCAGAACAGCAAGTAAAATGAAAAGCAAAGATAATGCATGACAAATCACAGGATTCAAATACGTAATGGAGGAACAAAATACAGACGACCAGCCAAAGAGACAGCAAAGGAATAGAGAAAAAGCTGAAGAACAGAGAGGGAAGTAGGTACAGCATCTCAAGAGGACAGCTGTCAACAGTATTAAATGCTTTTGAGAAGCCATACATGATTAGCACTGCATAGTATTCACTAACTTCAGTGAGTTCAGTGATAATTTAGTTACCTTGTTATACGTGTCCTTAAAGTTGCACAATTATTTCAGCATTGTTGAAAATTCTAATGCCTTAGGATTGTGATAAGACTAATCATTGTAAATGATTTCTCCCCTCCCATTCCCAGGTCATGAATATTATTATTAAGGGTCAGTTCTGGTACCAATCATTGGGCCTGGAATAAATAACGTCATTCCATGCTGGGAAATGGCCTTATTCTTCTGATAGCTTGACAAGTGTTTAATCATCCTTACACCATGCAGAGCCAGAAATAATTATTTGATTTACATGAAGTCTATAAGTGATATTAGATAACAAATAATTCTCAGTGGGAGTAAAATATGGTAGGTCTTTTAGTAGCTAAATATTTTAGGTTGTCACACAAAAGGCTGTCCTTTGTTGAAACAATACCACAAAAGTTAATTTTAGTAAATCAAATTCCAAGCTGGTTATTTGAATAGAAAAGGAAGTCATTGAAATGGATTCAGGTAATTAAATGTTGGGTGAGTATATGCCTACATCAGTTTTCCATGTCGGGTAGGCCATTTATTTTTAGATGACATGAACTCAAGTACCTGTTTATTAGGAATGATGACAAATAAATAATGAAGCAAGTGCCTCTGAGAAACACCTACTCGAGTGAGGTAGTAACAGTATTGAAATTATTTTATGTATTTTTGACTGATAATTAAACTAACTTTCATGAGTCCCATCATTTTACTTACCAGTCATTTAACTTGCACAGAATGTTTTGGACATGTTAAGCCAACCTACCTGGAATTACCTGATTTTAGTTAACTTATCAATCTATTCTACTATGTCATAAAACACACACTTTTAGACAAGGTATCTCTCTCTTTACAGAGTCTCATTTTATAAACTCCAACCTTACAGGGAATAGATTAATGATGCTAAGGAAAAATATATTGAACACATTGATAGTTTTGATTATGTCTTTTAACTCATGTTTGAGACCATAGGGTAAAGCTAGCTGCTTGGTTTTCAGTTATTTTACTTACATAGGATAAAAGAATAAGTGGCTCAATTTTAGAGTGATTAATTTTATTAACTCTCCTCTGTACCATTTCTAAACCAACTGGAGGAAAAATTGCAATTAAGGTAGAATATCTGGGGATGTAAAATATACTCTCAGATGTGAAAGGACCATATCACCAAGGTTACTCAGGAAAGCATTGATTTAATATTCAAATAATACATGAATGCTCATCTCCTTTCATTCAAGTATTCTCAAAGGAATTAGCACTATCGAAGGAGAATCTTACCTATTTAAGGAAGTGGATTTGATGACTTCCCTCAGTTAACTTTCTAATGTTTATCAATTCTTTTTTTTTTTTTTTTTTTTGAGACAGAGTCTCGCCTTGTCCCCCAGGCTGGAGTGCAGTGGCGCGATCTGGGTTCACTGCAACCTCCACCTCCCGGGTTCAAGGGATTCTCCTGCTTCAGCCTCCTGAGTAGCTGGGACTACAGGAGCACACCACCATGCTCGACTAATTTTTGCATTTTTAGTAGAGACGGGGTTTCACCATGTTGGCCAGGATGGTCTCTATCTCCTGACCTTTTGATCCACCTGCCTTGGCCTCCCAAAGTGCTGGGATTACAGGCGTGAGCCCGTGCGCCCGGCCTATCAAGTCTTAATCTGCAATATTTTTGATATCTAAATCCAGCAGTGTTTATTTTCAATAAAAGTACATTAAAAATTTTTACATCTGTGGGACCTAATATATATATATGACAGATAGACACAGATATAGGTAGTTGCATTTTTTCGTGTTTTTTTGAGAGACAAGTTCTCGCTCTGTTGTCCAGGCTGGAGTACAGCTGTGTGATCATAGCTCACTACAACCTGAAACTCCTGGGTTTAAGTGATCCACCTGCCTCAGCCTCCCAAGTAGACAGGACTACAGGTGTGAACCACCATACCCAGCTAATTAAAAAATAATTTGGTAGAAATGGGTCTCACTATGTTACCCAGGCTAGTCTCAAACTCCTGGCCTCAAGTGATCTTCCCACCTCGGTCTCCCAAAACACTGGGATTACAGGTTTGGGCCACCACACAGAGCGTCCATTTTTCCATATTTTTGAAGTTACATGCCTAAAAGTAAAATCACTTGTTAGAACGCTTAATTTTTATTTTAGAACATGTATTTATGTTATCATAAAATATATGTTCTTCCTCAGGTATTATGGTACATTGTCTTTTAAATGGATAAGAACAGATACTACACTTGATCTTAGCCAAAAGGCCAAGAAGCCATTAAATTGTCTTTTAAAGGATAACTACCATATTCAGTAGTAAATTTATACATATAGTTGTTTTCCACATTGTTTTTGCAGGAACATCAGATATATTCAGTAATGATAAGCATTTATTTATTTTGGTTAGTATATGATAATTTATTTAATGGCTGTCTCCACTGTAGAGTGAACATTTTAGAAGGAATTATACCTAATTTATTTACAGCTGTATCAATATTTTGTGACCACATAGTAGGCTTTTAGTCCATATTTGTTGAAATATTAACTAGGATCTAGATTTAGATTACCACTTGCTCTGATATAATCCACATATTCAGGTTCTATTTCATATGTGTATATATATGTATATATGTGTGTATATGTATATTAATTTCAGAACAAAGCAAGCATTTGACTTTTTAATACAAAAATAACAAGAGACTAGAGTTGAAGAGATCAACTACTTTAACTCTTCATGCATAGCTTTTAGCAAACATTGGATTTCTGCTGATTCAAAGTTATTGTTTGAGAACCAATTCTCAATTTATGGATGATGCTTAGTAACCTATTCTGGATCAGCGATTCTTATCCTTTTTTTCAATGAGATACCTGAGATAAATGGCAGGCACATATGTTTCGTTCCATGGCTATAACTACACCAGCTAGACTGTGGCTCTAATTCTATCACTCTTCCTCATGAAAAATAGCATTTATCAGATTGTAAAAATCTTAGGGTGATGTAATAATAGAATATATCTAAGTAGATTCTAATTGGTTAAAAACTAAGTTGTTCACAAAAATGAACTTTAATTATTTTTACCAAATTAGAAATACCTCATCATTACACTTGCAGGTGTATCAATACCTAAGGAGGGAAAGACCTACTGACCTAATGAAATACTGTGTATTCCTTTGAAAGTTCCAAAAATGTATCTTATATGAGGCTCATAATCTTTGTTTCCTAGTGTGGCCATTAATAAATATCTGTAATGACTAAAAATGATTTTTTTCTCAAAATTATACCATAGCTATTCATATTATAAATTTAACCTGAAAATTAAATATCTTTTGATACGCAACTCAATGTAAGTACTTACTCACAATTATTTGTTTCCTAAACATTGATTCTTGATATGTCAAGTGAAAAATAGCTATGAATACAAAGTCATGGACTATTTTCTGAAGAAAAAGTGGAAAATAGGACAGAGGATACAAATATGAAGCATCTTATGTCTAATCAATTTACCATCTGCTTCTTAATGCTTCATGTTCTTATGTTACCCAGCTTTTCTTAAAATAGAAACAAAAAGTTTTCTAAGAAGGAAAAGATAACTTCAAAGGGAAAGTGACACATAAAGGAGGCTCTTTGGGTAAGGAGATGGAGAATTGAGGTGTCACAAGGAAATAATGGAATGATTGCCTCCTCTGAGAAGATTCTGGATGTGCTCAGGAAGAAATGCAGTTACCAGAAAACTAAACCAAGCCACCAGTGAAGGGCAGAAAAGAGAAAGTCCAACACTCCAGAGTTAAGAAGAGGGTCCATGTATCAGGAAATAAGGGTCAGGATAGAAGCCTAGTGGCTTTGGAGATTAGAAGATTCCACATACCCCCACATAAAAGAGTTAGAAGGAACACTCACTATTCCCAAATAGCTTTCAAGAGAGTGGAATATCATAAGGTCTCTGCCACCACATAGACATTTCCAAATTAATATTAGCACATGATGTTTTCTGTTAACCACGACACTTCCTAAACATTGTATTGAATGGTTTTAACAAAGAAAGTCTGGCTGTCTGAGAGCTGCATAAAGTTTCAAACCTAAGTGATTCCTTCTGATTGACATTTTATTGGTGGTGGTGGTGCTGATGTCTTGTTTTGTTTGTTTTCTTTTATCATGGACATTTACAACACAAAAGATTGTATATAGTATGCATGATTTGGAAGCTTCAGTGAGAGCATTTTAATTTTTAAAATTACTGAACTTTTCAACATAAAAATTGCTTATTTAACTCATACCTCATTTCAAAGGGAGTTTATATAATTTATGTGAGAGGAATACATTCAGACCAATCATTATTCAAACAGCTTAAGAATATTTAGAATACATGGTTTCTTTTGTCTATATAATGTTTATATAATGTTTCAGTTCCATACTACACTTTAAAAATGGTGACAAAAATTTAAAGCCAATATATTTCACTGGCAGCTTAAGTTGTACTTTGACCTGGCTAGGGAGTCAGTATAATGTTAAGAGTAAGTTTAACAATATCCCCTAAGGGATCCCACAGAATAGGCCCAAATCCTATTTCATGGCCTACAAGGCGACTCCTAGTCTGGGCTCCATCTCCCTTTACAATTTCATTGCAATGCTGCTTCTTGCATGCCCTCCAATTTAGCAACTCAAACTTTCGGTAATTTCCCATCAATTTATTCTCCCTTTCATTTCTTCCTAATTTTGCTCACTATATGTCCTTTGTTTAAATTCTCTTTCTATTCTTTCTTTACATGATGAAGTCATCTTTATATTTTAGATTTTAACAAAAATATCAATTTGTCTCCAGACTTTTCTTAAATGACTCTGAAGGAAAACAGAAAGGCAGTATGGCCTGGGGGCCAAAAATCTAGGTTTTGAACCCATATTTCCTGAGTTAAAATCTTAGCTCCACTGCCAACTAGCCCCATGGGGCTTTGGATAAGATGCATTATATCTTAGAGTCTAAAAGTATGGAAGTAATATCCATTCCCTCTCACTCTGTTAGTACGTTTAAAGCACTTAAAGGAGAATGTGACCCACAGTAATTACTCAGTTAAGATTAGCTGTGATAATTATTACTTCCCAAAGAAAAATTAATGGCATCATCAACTGTGTCTCCATATACTAATTGCATAGCTCTACTATTGTACATTTTATTGGATTAGAGTTCAACATGTTCACATCCAGCCTTCTTACTAGGTTTAAATTCTATTGTGTGTTTCCGGAAAATGTTTGATGATCAAATGTGCTTTTCGAATGATCTGTCCATTATACTAGTTGCCATCGATGATATCTTTTTATGGAAAAAAGGAAAAAGGATATCTTCATGAAGGTTGGAGGCATTCACCACATACTCTGGAATATACTTGGCATTATGAACAGTGAAACTAATGGCATGTAATCTACACATTCTGTTACAGTTGTTGTTTCTGGCTTTAGAAGTGTCCCAACAGCACATGACAGTAATGAAATCATGGAGGTAGTAGAGAGAAGAATTACTCTTTAGTAATCATATCTTAACATGTTAAATTGTAAAATATAACATTAAAATATCCATGAAATCTCTTAAGATTGGGGGAGAAAAACCAAGCTTTTGAAATGGCCTAATTTGTTTTGTAAGTTGCCACATCTGCCAGTGATGTCAAATGTGGAGATGAAGGCTTGCAATAAGATAACTAGTCACAATTACTCTTATAAATGTCTCCTATATCATACAAAATAGCTTATAAAATATCATACAAAATATCATACAAAATAGCTTACTCTTATAAATGTCTCCTGTATCATACAAAATAGCTTATGAATTGACTTAATTTACTATTTTTTCTTAAAGCCACTTTTTCCTCTTTTTACAACTAGAAGTGACTAAGAAAGTATTTGGAAGACCAAAGCATTTCTATACTTTTCATCCATTTAGTTCCAATTTCCAAAAGATAACCTAGACCTCAAGGGACAGATGGCTCTCCAAAAATCTTTTTACATGGAATTTGTGTTGAAATGAAGTCATTTCAGGATGACTCCATTGTAACTTTGTAGTCTTCCTAATGAGCTGGCACACTGCACAAGGGAGATAGCTGCTAGAAAGCTCAGGGTGTTCAATAAGAGCCCTCTTGATAAATAAATAAATATGCATTATTTATGCCATCATGGACACGCCAATGGAATAATGGTATTTTCAATTTTATTGGCAGAGTATTTGGAATTTACTTTTAATTGGCATGAAATATTATTGTTGTATAAAACATTTATATTCACCATAACAACATATTTATCATATCAGACTCACATCTAATTAAGGCTGTCTCGGCTTCGGAAATTCACAATGGAGTAAGAGCAAAGAGCGCATAGCCATCCAAACAGCCCAGTAGCCAGAGCATCAAGCTGTTCGAGTCCCTTCATCACCTCTCAATTCTGAAACAGCTACATAATTAAAGCCAATATTATGTGCTTGATTATCCAGTGGGTTCTATCCTGAATTACCTCAATTCAGTTCAGCCTTTGTGTGTGGAGTCTGATCATATGGCTATTTCAACCATTATTTATTGAGGGCCTATTATGTTTCACTTGCTGGCCTGGTGCTTTGGCTATATCACTGGAAAAGACCAGCCTAATAGTTTATTGTTGTTTTTTTAAATATAGGGTTTCATGATTAGTAAAGTATGAGCTTTCAGCTGGGTGCAGCAGCTCACGCCTGTAATTCCAGCACTTTGGAAGGCCAAGACTGGTAGATCACTTGAGGCCAGTAGTTCAAGACCAGCCTGGCCAACAGGGCAAAAACCCATCTCTATTAAAAATACAAAAATTAGCCAGGCATGGTGGCACATGCCTGTAATGCCAGCTACTTGGGAGGCTGAGGCGTGAGAATCACTTGAACTCAGGAGTCGGAGGTTGCAATGAGCTGAGATCGTGCCACTGCACTCCAGTCTGGGTGACAGAGTGAGAATTTGTCTCAAAAAAAAAAAAAAATGAGCTTTTTCCTGGACTGTCTGATACTAAATGTTTCACAAAGAGAGTCATTCAATATATTATCAAATATCTTATGAAACCTCAAAACACCCAGGAATATTTTTTGGTAATTCTTTGGCTTCTTTTCCTTACAAGTTTTGAATTCCTTTACAGAAACTTGCTTCACACATACGCAGAGAGAAAAATTCTTTTTATTGCAAAGAAATGACTCATTCAGAAAACTATTCATTAAATTATGCTTATTATCAAATTTCTAAGTTCTTTCCTTATAATAAAATTATTTCCCTAAATGATACATTTTGCTAATGTATTAATATTTCAAAAGATTTCTCTGCACTTAGCAAAAAAATCTTAAAATTTATTATAATTTCTCAGCAAATTATTACAGTTTGAAGAATAGAAGCATTTTAACAGTATGCTATTTAGAAATTTACATATTGCTAGTTAATTCTACAAGTGCCAAAATATGCCACCATTATTAATATTTCTCTTATTTGGGGAACTCAGATTACAAAGAGAAAACGTGAATTAAGAAACATTATACTATCTCGACAATTGTATTAATATGTAAAATAATAAGCTAGGAATTTTGATATCTAAAAATAATGTTTATCTTAGCAATGACTGTGTATGCATAGAAAAAAATCATGAAGAACATGGCAGTTTTAAGCGCAGAGAACAAAAATAACTTGATAGTGACCATATGTATAGAAAAAAATCATGAAGAACATGGCAGTTTTACATGCGGAGAATGAAAATAACTTGATAGTGACCAAAACCTACATTGGTATGGTAGACAGCAGAGACTCGACTTTAAAGCACACATTTTAAATGAAGTATATATTCCTCGTCAGCAGTATACTTTTATATATAGGAGTGAAGGCCAAAATTATTTAAAAATTAAAGAATAGGGCTGGGTATGTTGGCTCATGCCTGTAATCCCAGTACTTTGGGAGGCCGAGGTGGGTGGATCACCTGAGGTGAGGAGTTCGAGACCAGCCTGGCCAACATGGTGAAACCCTGTCTCTACTAAAAATACAAAAATTAGACGGGCGTGTTGGTGGATGCCTGTAATCCCAGCTACTTGGGAGGCTGAGACAGAAGAATCGCTTGAACCCAGGAGGCAGAGGTTGCAGTGAGCCAAGACTGAGCCATTGCACTCCAGCCTGGGCAAGAAGAGCCAAACTCCATCTCACACACACACACACAAAATAAATAAAATTAAATTAAGGAATAAAGAGAAGGGTCATTTTTGCCCCTGCAAAGACTGGATAATTCTTGTCTTACCTTCCTGAATTTATTACTGTCATGTACTCTTGAGACACTTCTAAACAGGCTTACTCTCAGATGTCACACACAGAATTCCCTTTATGATAATGATTTTCAGAAAATAAGATGACTTTCAGGGAATTGGACTTGGAAGAACTAATGTATTCCTAGCATTTAGCATTTGTGATATTTAATGATAGCACCCTATTTATCATGAGGAATTTTCTGCAGCCAAGAATCCATCACCAAATACTTACCCTATGCTGTTAAGGTTTTTAAAAGGAAATGGATTCAATATCATTCTCTACTTAGTCTCTTTCATATGAATGGTAGAGTCATGATGCTCCCGTCTTTAGCTCTATTTAAGAGTTAGAATGACATCTCATGGTAGTGCGAATGTGATAATTTCTGGCTTTTTTTTCCTACTAGAGATTTACCTAATAACATCTATATTTTTATAGTTACTTTGATTTCTGGTCAATAATTTCAAATTTCATGCTAACTTTATTCTGTTGCATTGGTTTGCACCTCAATGACCATTGTATTCCCCATTTTCAATTTATTTCTATCACAAATTATTTCTTTCAAGGAATATTGTCAGATTTGAAAATTTTAAAAAACGAGTCATTTTTAATCACTGAATATGGTGAGGCAAAGCAGCTTTTATTTATTATATAATTGAAATTACTTACATGATTAAGCTTTGCTGAGTTGAAGAAATCTGCACTGGCCAATTCAATCAGCCTGACCAGAAATGGTGAAAAACTAAACAGTGAATCAATCACACATGTACTTTTTTCTAGCTTCTTAGTTCAACTATGATTTTATAAATGATAATTACCCAGCAAATATAAATATGAATCAAGGAATATTTTCTAAATGTTATAGTTAAAACAAAGAAGATCCTTAAGGTGTTCACTTTGAAAGTGGACCAAAATATAAAAACAATTGTAAATAGGGACAAAGGCTTAGAGGTATGCAGAGAGAGTAATGGCAGATAATTCTATTCTAAGTTGCTATTTTCACATCCATTTACGCCTGGCCTTTGTAGCTCTTTTTCCTTCTAGAATGGATGCAAATTATTTAAAGGGTCTTTGGACTTTTTTGCATCATACTTAACAACATTGTCACAAGGGGGAAAAGAAACAATAGCACTCCTCCAAAACATCATCCTGAGTTTCAACAGAAAACATACAAGAAGTGTTATTGCTTCCTTAAACTAATACCTATACATTTTTTCTAATGAGTGAAGGTTATGCTCCGGTTCAGCTTATTGCAAACAAACTCAATTGTTGGAAAAAATCAATAATGCTGAACAACAACAAAAAATACTAAGGCAGTGATAGGGCTGCTTGATGAGAGAATGTATGGAACGTCTGTGCTTGCAATGTTGTTCATTCATTCATGTATTTGCAGTAATGAGAAAAGCTCTATTACCTTTCAGAAACAAGAACTTAAGCACTGGTTCCTTCCTCCTCAGTGTGCTATTTGTATGTGTGTGCTTGTAGGCAATCTGCTCCAATGGAAAATTAATGCTAACCTCATATAATAGCATGAAGGCAAGCTAGGTATTGCAAACAAAGTTAAAAAGACAAAGACCTTGTCTGGGTGCAGTGGCTCATGCCTGTAATCCTAGCACTTTGGGAGGCCAAGACAGAAAGATCACGAGGTCAGGAGATAGAGACCATTCTGGTCAACATGGTGGAACCCCGTCTCTACTAAAAATACAAAAATTAGCTGGGCATGGTGGTGTGTGCCTGTGATCCCAGCTACTCAGGAGGCTGAGGAGGAGAATCACTTGAACTAGGGAGTCAGAGCTTGCAGTGAGCTGAGATCGCGCCACTGCACTCCAGCCTGGTGACAGAGCGAGGCTCCGTCTCACAAAAATAAAAATGAAAAAAGAGAAAGACCTTTTATCTCATCAATTGCTTTTCCTAAAGTAAATTACATTAGAAGGCAGCAGCATTATATTTGCCCATAGTTTAATATTGATTAAGAAGCTTTTACTTGTAAAGTTGACCAAAAACATAATAATGATTGTAGTACTCTTTTATGACCCCAAACACATTACAAAGCATTGTGTGTATAGATATGATTTATATATAAATTTATTATATATAATATAGAACTTTGTGATATATTAATTATATGTAAAATTTTTAATTATAAGATTTTCATGTATAATTTAAACGAATAAACATGCATTTATGTTAATAGAAATACATTATATTAATATGTAATATGTAAATAGTATATAAACACATTATATCATATTAGTTTATATTATCTTCAATACTGTCATATTATATAAGTGTTAATTATATATGCCATATATAAATGTATTTATAAAATTATCATGTATAAGTGCCAGTTTTACACACTTTCAAGTGAAGGGATAGGATTCAGAGAGGTTAGCTGATTTGCTCAAGGTCACACAACTAAGAAAGGGCAGGGCTGGAACTAGAATGTAAATCTGAAGTTCTCTTACACTTTTAATCTTGCTCCATGCTACACCACTTTTCCTGTCAAATCCAGAAAAAGAGGAAAAATGCAGGTTGATTGTATATATTAGTAACCCAGTCTAAAGAGTCATATTTGAAGTGTGATAACAGTATTCACTATTATTAATCATCAAAGAGCTAATAGTGTTCGTTTTTATTAAGATGACATCTGGTTGCAATGCTGGACCAACCCGTATGTTTCATTGGTTCAATTCATGATTTTGAGCCTTTTTTTTCCATTCTGTTTCATTTTATAGAAAGCTGTTGCATAGGTAGTTGTATAAAGAGTTTTTTGTTTATGTGTTTGTTTTTAGTATCAGTTTTTTTTCCCCACTATTTACTTTGTATCAGAAAAGAGCAGATTGGTTTTAGGGTCATAGCCATGTTTTTTCTTCAGGTCCCTAAAGAATCTAATTCTGACCTTAGCTCCATTTACATCATGGTTTGGCCATGAATTATATTAGCTAATATGTTCTTTGTGAGTCTTAAGGTAAATGACCTGAAAAAAAATTCAATACTTATTCAAGTATACTCCTGTTTCATTTTCAGTAGTCAATACAAATTAATTTACCTGAGTTTTCATTATAATGTAGGTTTAAGAAACATCAAGTAGAACTGTCAGAGGCACTATCTTATCTTCTTAGCACCCATACATGGTTTTCCTCTTCCACAAATAATATGTACATAGTTTCTGTATGAGGGTAGCTTTCCTACCTGTTTCCTAATAATGTACAAGAACCTGGACATGAATATACAAAGCTGCTTTGTCTATTAGTCTCTTGGGAAAGAGAAAACGATTTCAGAATGATAAAAGGAAAGTTTTGTGAGATGGCTGAAATGCATCAATGCTGTACTAGTTAAGAGATTGTATTTGGTCAATGAAGAGACATGAGGCTTTTCTTTCTTTTCTTTTTTTTTTTGGACAGAGTCTCACTCTATCGCCCAGGCTAGAGTGCTGTGGCGTGATCTCAGCCTGCTGCAACCTTCACCTCTCAGGTCAGGTGATTCTCCTGCCTAAGTCTCTCAAGTAGCTGGGATTACAGGCACATACCACCATGCCTGGCTAATTTTTTTATTTTTATTACAGACGGGATTTCGCCATGTTGGCCAGGATGGTCTTGAACTCCTGACCTCAGGTGATCCGCCCACCTCAGCCTCCCAAAGTGAGGGATTACAGGTGTGAGCCACCGTGCCCAGCCAAGATATGAGGCTTTTGTCATTCAATCTATGACTGCAGACTGTCCCAAGAATGTAGGAAGCTTTCAGAGTTGCTCCTAGTTAAAAACCCCTCATTTGTAAGATTCATATGCCAGACCTTAGGTCTCTGCTTTATTCTTGTAATAGCCGAAGGGAAAATAAATCTGTTGAAATAAACCTACCAATCATTGTTTAAAGTGATGGGAATAAGTTCCACAAGTGCCAAAATATGCCACCATTATCCATTCCACAGATATGCCACAGCTGTGTGCTCACACAGTATGTCTGCTGGACTCACAATCCTAGTTGGATCTGTCCTTAATTTTCAAATTAAAATTTTAAAGATGATTGTTGACTCAAATATAACTAAGAAGAATCCTCTGTGGCTGGAAATGGAATTTTAATTTTAATTTTGGAAAACTAAACAGATTCTAAAAGAATGAAGTAACACAAATAAATTGTTTACAATTGCCGAATGTCATAAATTAAAACTAATATCTAATCTCTACATTCTTATTTCAAGCAAAACTGATATAATGGCAATGTAACAGATACAAGACTAATGTTTAGAATATTTATATTTTTCTTCCTTTAGATTATTTCTGCATATTTCTTTTCCTTAAAAGAGCCACATAAATACTTGGGATTTAGGGTTGTCCTGCCATTACTCATCCAGAATAACAACAGAAATCTAGGTGCTTTCAATGTACAAGTCGTAAGTAAGGAACTAGAACAGAAATGAGAACAGCGTGTCGGCAAGAAATGTGGTTCACCTCACATCACGTTGGGAAGTAATGTATATACTGGAGTGATGGTTTTGAAGCTGAAAGAAATAACTTTTGAATGGTGTTATATCTCAATTCAATTTAGAAGAAATGTTTGTTGTGAGGAGGTGAGGGTCATATGCAAAATGTTGAGTTAGACTGTTCAACCTTGGAGTACATTGGAAGGCAGATAGGAAGAGACGAGAGCTGGGGAAGGAGACTGGTTACAGCACCGTAGGGTAGTCTCAGCGTAATGTAATGAGGGTGGCAGTGGAAATAGAAAGGCTAGTATAAGCTAAGAATAATTTATAGGATATAGGACGTGTAAGAAGAGAGAAGGAAAATGCTATAGGATAACAAAAGTTTAAGCCTGAGTAACTAAGAGAATGATGGGATTGGAGATTGAATTAAGAGATTTCTGAAAGGACTTGAACTCTGAAGGAAAGATAACAAGTTTAGTTTTAGGCAAATTGAATTGGAAGGGGTAGTGGGACATCCAGTTGGATATTTTAATGAGGAAGCTAGAGATGAGGAACTAAAATTCTGGATGGCTGTCTGGGTCATAGAATCTGATTTAAGAGTAACTTCTACACAAGTGAAATATTAAGTTCTGAGATTATAGCTGATCTCCAAAGGAGAAAGTACTTACTATATCACATTAGACTTTAAATGTATGCAGAAAAATGGGATAGGAACCCTAATTTGATCCATGGTACTTCTTCTTGTTTTGTTTTGTTTTTTTGAGACAGAGTTTCACTCTTGTTGCCCAGACTGGAGTGCAATGGTGCAATCTTGGCTCACCGCAACCTGGAGTGCAATGGCGTGATCTCGGCTCACTGTAACCTCCACCTCCCAGGTTCAAGTGATTCTCCTGCCTCAGCCTCCCTGGTAGCTGGGATTACAGGCGCCCACCACCATGCCCAGCTAATTTTTTTGTATTTTTAGTAGAGATAGGATTTCACTATGTTGGCCAGGCTGCTCTGCAACTCCTGACCTCAGGCAATCCACCCGCCTCAGCCTCCCAAAGTGCTGGGATTACAGGTGTGAGACACCATACCCGGCTCCACCCATGGTACTTCTAAACTGACTAAAACTCTTTAGCTATACAACCGGTGAAGAGCAAGGTACTCTAAATTTGCAACATGTCACTTCTTAATTCTAGGATTTAAGAATGGTTGGTACTTTGTGTATACATGACCACAGAGCTATGAGTAGGTATTGTAAAAGCAAATACTTGTGTTATTTTGACAATTAAATATGCAAATAAATACACTTCATATTTTTATGGCAACTCATGAATAATCATATTAAAAGAAGCAGGACATGTTTATACAAATGTTTCCATGGTTACCGCTGGGTGAAAGAAAGAGGGTTATGACTTTGACAGTGAGAATCAATCGCAAGGGTTGCCACAGCCAAATGGGAAAAACACCTAACGAAAAAAATACTGAGGAAACCATATATAAGAAAAAGTTTTCTTTTCCCCAAAATTATTATTTAAAAAAATTTCTGAACATTTTCAGTTATAATAAAATTATGATACATTTTAGCATCTTAAATGTATAATCTGTTATTCATTAGTTGGGCAGAATGACTAAGAATAACATTACCAACCTAATAATCCATTTAGAAGAGACAGCATAATATAGAAGAACTAAAAAGGAATCTAGAGCCAGACATGGGACTGAGCCGGGCACTTTATGTGCCCTTCAGCACATCAATTAACCTCTCAGAAATTTCCTTCCCTGGTCTATGAAGTGGGGAAATATTACCTAATTGGGTTTCTCTGATCTGTGAGGATGGAATGGGATAATGTGCAGGAATTGTCAATGTTCAAGTCGGCTGTTATTAGTCCCATTAGATTATCTGACCAAATACTTTGCTCTGTGGTATAATCCAAAACATTATCACTAAAGCAAATACTAATATGAACCTCCTGGAGGATACAGTGGAGGGAGCTTTAGTGCATTCCTAGCAGGAAAATAATTTCTGTTTTTATCCCAGCACACAGAATGAAACAACTCTCCAACACAGCCCTGATCAAATTCCCCTGATTCTCTGCATTGGGAGCCAGACCTAGAGGAAAGTATTAATGGTAACAAAATGACAAGGCCGGGTGGTGGCTCACACTTGTAATCTCAGCACCTTGGGAAGCCGTGGCAGGCGGATCACTTAAGCCCAGGAGTTCGAGACCAGCCTGGGCAACACAGTGAAACCCCATTTCTACAAAAAATACAAAAAATTAGCTGCTAGCACTCGCCGTAGCCCAGCTACCCAGGAGACTGAGGTGGGAAGATTGCTTGTGCCCAGGAAATCGAGGCTGCAGTGAGCCAAGATCATACCACTACACTCCAGCCTGGGCAACAGAGTGAGACCCTGAATCAGAAAAAAAAAAAAAAAAAAAATGAAATGAAATAAAATGACAAGTAGTCAGAAGATTGGCTTCTAGGGCCATTTTTTTTTTTTTTTTTTACCACAGAGTGGGATTTTTTAGAATTACCTCAGGTTTTCCTGATGGCTTTAATCAAGCATTGTGGGACTTCTCTATGCTCTGCTGAGCTCCACAGAAGCCACTGCTATGGGTAGGTTACTATCCCGGGTTAGCGAATCTATTTAATGTAGATAGAAATCTTGTGTAGGAAGGTGAGCTTGGGGTGGAAAAAAGGAATGAGATTTTCTCTCCTCTGTGATCTGGAATTGATTCCCAAAGTAGCCTGGAAGAAAGAGAAACTTTAAACAAATGATGAGGGCATCAGAGGGCTTGCCTGGAAGTAGGCTAAAAAAGAACAGAAAGTGGATAATATTCACTTTGAAATTTAAATCTCTTAACTTCTGTGATCTTAAAGATAACATTCTGAAGGATGCTTCTGTATTATGTTGGAACAGAAATTATGAACATCTTCTAAGCCATAAAATAATCAGGCTTCATAGAACGAAGTATTTTGTAGCTGAAATTTTCTAGCCATTTGCTACAAAATGCGTATTATTACATTTTTTAAATTGATAAAAGAATAGCTGAATTTAAGATTACTCTGTCCAGAAAGGCGAGTCACTGATTATTAGATTAACTCATTGTATGCTAGCTATAGCTAAGTTGCTAATTAAATGCACTTCTTATAAAAATTGATTATTTGATATTTTAATGTTGAAATATATTTCTGAGATACTTCATGGCTCTTGGTTAAAGATGAAATACTCATTTTTAAAATAACTTTTCAAGTAGTTCTTTTTCTAAGCATTAAAAACAAAGCAGAAGTGTAAAATTTTAAAGAACTCACTGAGACCCTCATGGTTTATTTTCTTTATCTAATATGTCATGGACCCTATTATAGGATAAAAGTACTACAGGAAGATTAGTGTAAGACTTAGTTTCCTGGCAATGCCAGATTTGGACAAATTTGCAACTTAGTGTAGCAAGTCCTGTGACCTACACTAGGGTTCCCTGATACACCCTTCTCTCAATGAGCTTTTAAATGTTTTTCCATGCCAAATCTTTCCTTTGGAATTTGTTGCCTCCCTCCAAAAGCTCTATCCTCTAGAGCAGTGGTCTACAAACTATCTTGATGGTGTACCCTTATCCATAAAAGAAATTTGAATACCTATCCTCAAAATACGTGTATACACCCTCAGAATATAAAGGACAAGCATGGACTATTGTACTAATATCTTACAAACATCTTAAAATATGCACTAAATAAAAATTTAAACAGAGCAGAAGATGAAACAAGTATTAATATAACATGGTTTTTATTTTTACTGTATTCATTTAAAATACAAAAATATTTTTGTGCTCAAAATTGAATGTGTCCAATGTGATCACACTGGGCATTGTTTTGTGACTGAAGAGATTACACTGGTGGCTGGGGGAATATTGTTTCTTCCATTTGCTTCATGCTTACCCGGGCCCATCTTAGTATTATCTTCATATGCAGTTTCTCATAGAATCTTTCAGACACGTGCGTATTTTTTAACCACTTGTCCATTTGGTAAGGGTCAATTTAGTTAAAACCAGATTAATCAGTCTACTTAGCAATTTCATGAGTACTGCAATTAGCCACATTAAGGTGACAGTATATGAACTGAAGATACCCCAGTCACAAACAAATTCTTTCTTTTTTCTTTTCTTTTTTTTTTTAGATGGAGTCTTGCTCTGTTGCCCAGGCTGGAATGCACTGGCACGGATCTTGGCTCACTGCAACCTCCGCTTCCCGGATTCAAGCCATTCTCCTGCCTCAGCCTCCCAAGTAGCTGGGACTACAGGCATGCACCACAATGCCCGGTTAAGTTTTGTATTCTTAGTGGAGATGGGGTTTTGCCATGTTGACCAGGCTGGTCTCGAACTCCTGACCTCAGGTGATCTGCCTGTTTCGACCTCCGAAAGTGCTGGGATTACAGGTGTGAGCCACAGTGCCCAGCCCAAATTCTTTAATACACATGTGTGATATGTGAATGGCTGAAGTACAAGTGAGTGTGGCAGTGTCAAACTGTATTTTTTTGAGATAGGGTTCTTGCTATGTTGCCCAGGCTGGTCTTGAACTCCTGGGCTCAAGAAATCCTCCTGCCTCAGCTTCCTGAGTAGCTGGCACTACAGACGTGACAACGTGCCTGGCTTGTATTTCAAATATTGGTAAAGTTGAAGTTCTTATTTAAACTAGAGATATGGGTATAAACATGCTTACAGTTTTGTTTCACACCCCAATGGGTTATCTTGCATAACCTTTCAGATGCGCAATCTTCATATCAGAATCTGCTTCTTTGTGGACAACGTCAGTGTTCTTATAGGTTTTCTTTCTCTTTGTGGCCTAGCTGATCATAATGCTTTCATTGGTTTTGCAGCACAGTTGTCACATACACGCCAATTCAACCTGGTTAATGGCCAGAACCAATTCTATTCTGTCTTCCATGTCTTTGTAGCTTAGTTCTCCTCTGTTTTTATCCACAACACATCTGGCCTAATGGCCATCTGTTTGTTTTCTCTGTTTCCAGTAACTGATTTCCCATTGGGGGAAATATGTAACTGATGATGACTTCGACACTTACTAGCCAAAAATATGGGAAGAAAATAAACACATATTGGTGGAATATCTATAAATAAGATCTCTGATTTGCTTCTTAGGCTAGGAAAAAAAAATTTCAAACATACTGTGCCCCATCAACCCTTTCTCTGCAAAGCTTGGGATGATAGAAGCATCTTAGCCTCTTGAAATGCTGCTATCTACTCTCACACCAGATGGAATGAGTCTGGAACTTATTCCAATTGAAAAAACTTCAATTGAAAAAAATTCACGAGTGCAAAGAAGAGATGTGGCCCCTAGCTTGGGATCAGCTTGTTTGAATAGAAGCTGAGGCTTCCAGAAAGATGTTATGGTAGGTAGAATAATGGTCCCCCAAAGATATCCACATCCCCAGAATCTGAATATGCTAAATTAGATGGCAAGGGGTAATTAAGGTACCAGATAGAATTGAGATTGCTATCAGTTGACCCTAAAATAAAGAGATTATCCTGAATTATCTAGGTGGGCCCAATATAGTTGTAGAAGTCCATGTAAGAAAAACAGACAGGAGAGTCAGTGCCAGAGAGGTGCAGCATGAGAAATACACAAGTAGACATTGCTGGCTTTGAAGATGGAGGAAGAGACCATGAGCCAAGGAATGTAGGCAGCCTCTAGAAGCTGGAAAAGGCGAAGAAACCAATTCTCCCCTGGAGCCTCCAGAAAGGAATGCAGCCCTGCCAATACCTTGATTTTAGCCTAGGGAGTTTGATCCCATACTTTTGACCTTCAGAATTATAAAATAATAAATTGGAATAATTTTAAGTTGTGAAGTTTGTGGTAAGCTATTATAACGGTAATAGAAAACAAATACAGATGCCTTAGAAAAAATATTCACTACAGAAGAATGATTCAACTGTGAGGAATACAGAGCAAGAAGAGAAAATAAGGATGAAACTCAGTGGAGGATCCTTGTGAAAAGTTCAGGATGGGGGCTTTCCCCTGGGAATCGGGGGGTGGGGTTCATATCTCTCATACAACCTTAGGTTTCCCCTTCATAAATTGTAATCTCTATTCAGCTCTCCAGATTTTGATGGTGCTAAAAGCAAGGGAAGGGGGGAAAAAGGAGAGGGGTAGCTTGCCCTGATCTTGCTGAAACTATTACTTTGAGAACACAGAACAGTAAGTTGAAGGGAGATGTTTCCAAATGGTTAAGTCACTGATGAGATAGCTTATCAAGGAAATTCTGCGTCTTTGAAAAGAAAGGCAATTATTTACTAGATGTGGAAGTGAATTTCCAGGCATTATCTCTTGCCTGGAAAAAATCAAATCATTTTCTTCTTTCTTGAAACACTGCAAAGCAGCCTGCTGGCAAGTTGGGGAGCTGGAGTGTGGATTGCTCTGTACTGCGCCCTGTCCTGGCGTCTGGTCATGATTAGTGACTACTGTGACATTATACTTTAACCAGAGAGAGCGCTAACCCACAAGTGTCTGTGTTTATGTGTGTGAATGCATGTGTATGTAACACATATCTGTGTTAAAGGTTAAATCGTTTGTTTGTCCCTTTATTTAAATGATGATTTGTTTCTGTCTGAAGAAATTATTAAATGTAGCTTTTCTCCCAACTTGAAAAACATTGTATGATTATCTATTTTCCAACTCACAATACTGTCTTCTTTTTTCCTGTGCCTATTACTTCTCCAAATAACAGAGATAAAATCGGAATCAATAATAATTTCTTCAGATGATTATATTTTTCGTTTAATGCTTCAAATGACATTTCAGGTAATTGCCCTAGCAATGACCTGGAAGACCTAAATGAGCAAATCTTCCAGTGGTCAAATCTATTTCAACTTGCGCAGAAAGAAACTTTGAGCATACCTGTGCTCACTGGAATGTTTTTAATTAAGTTCATATTGTAGAATTTCACCATCTATTAAAGAGAATGAATATAATTAACTGTTATACTGATGTAACTGATTTGCCATTAAACTCAAATAAATCCCTGTTATGTATCAATGTTGATGATTCTGCTTAGAGAAATAATCCAGGATAGAAATAATACGATGACTTCTTAATTCTTATTTGGTATTTGGTATTATTTAAAAGATAATACTAACTTCGAGAAAGGATTGTCAGACTTTAATATTCACAAGTGGATTTGCTTAAGAAGAGCATATGCCATGAAGGTATAATTGTGTTTTGTGATGCCCCAATGGGATCTTATCTTATTTCATGGAGAGATTTTTAATTATATTTAATATGATCTGATTTGTATTAAGTAAAGCTGCAGGTTATTTGCTGAAAGTCAGTTGGAGACATGTACCATGAGAAACATGACTGTGACTAGTCACATATAAAGTTCTGAAGGTCAGAAGTCTGATTCAGAGAATGAATCTAAATCTTGAGCAGAACTCCAATTAAGTAAATCAATTTGTGTGATTGGTTGAAATCCCTGGAGCTACTTTTCAGCTACTGTTCACTCAATAAACATATATTGAGCAGTTATTTGAACTAGGAACTGAGCCAGAAGCTGGGGATACCAAAAAAAGTAAGAAGTCGTCCTTGTTTTAAAGAATTTGCAGTCAGATAAGAGGGAAAAAAGTCCAAGAAGACAAAGAATTGACATGCAGAGACAGAAGCGCTATAATAGCCATAACAGAGGCTTCTTCAAAGTACTGGGAGAGCTCAGAGGGAAAGTGATTAATTTTTTCAGGTGACAGACTCATGAAGAAAGTAGGCTTTGAATTTGGATTTCTTCTCTTCCTTTGCCTTCTCATTGCTCCCTTCCCTTTCCCTCCCCTCTCATCCTCTTCCTCTGCCTCCCTCCCTTTCTCTTCCTTCCTTCCTTGGCCACCTTGCTCCAGAAAGAGGTTCCATAAAATATAAGATATCATACTTTAAAGTAAAGGGGAAAAAAAGAACAGTTCGGTTTATAAAATATAGCCAGAAATGTATTTGGGAAAATTCATACTCTTGATTACAAATGTGTGACAAATTTGTCTCTGAAAGTTCTAGCAACCATTGCAAAAGGGAAAAGCTGGTAGATGTCACTACTAAGCGTTGATAAGTACAAACCAATCCTAAGAGAGAAGTAAAACTGCCCTGGGCCTGAGACCAGCCAAAGAGACATTCTCCAAAAAGTATTCATAAAGTAGATGCATCAGAAAAATATGATAACATCACTGACAAAATCCTTGCAGAAGGAGAAACAAGTCAAGTGGAATTTATAGGACAAGTAATAAGTTACCAAGTAAGAGCAAGGATGTTCATTATGTGGAAGGAAAGAGCATATGCTATGTGTTGAAAGTCTCTACCATTTATTAGCTAATTTGGTAGTGAGGGCATAGAAAGGGTAGATCAAAGGGAGGTGCCACGAGCTGATGATTGTGAGGAAAATGGAGGTCATATTATGAAGCGTATGGCACCACTAATGGATCGTGACTTTTATATCACTCACAAATTTTGAGATAACGACTGAAAATGAGTAAAGATATGATCAGATGAATTATTTTGTCCCATTTTTCCTGGTTCTAGCTATCATAACAGTTAGAAGTGCGGCGGTGGTGTGCAGTGCCAAGTGAAGGAAAAGTAATGAGAATTAACAAAATCTTCTTATACGTTATTTCCAAAGAAGACTAATGTCTCACTGTCTTTCCATTATATACCATCACTCCATTAGTGGGATTTGTTAATTTAAGCCTATTTAGGCCACTCCTTGTGCTTTATCCTTCTACGTTTTCCAGTCATTTTGAGGATAGTAAATATCTGATGTTTTGAAGCATATGCTACTCAAATTTAGAAAAGTAAAGAAAACAAAATTCCCTGGCCTCAGAAGTCAATACTATATATAAATATATATATATCTTCTTTTTGTGGTTCATTAGCTGAAGGAAGTGAAGGAGCCTCTACTGACCAGGAACACAAGTTCACTTTGCTGAGCAAAAGGAATTTATGTCCTACTTCCAGTGTTCCCGGGTTCTGCTTTAAGATCCTTTAGGTAAGTTCTTTTCTATACTTGCCCAGGCTCCTTCCTCAGCCCTTGCCGTCTTAATGGGTGGCAGTTGCAGAACAATCAAGCTCTGATATTCAGCTTAATGTTTTTCAAGCATGCTTAATAAGTGAGGAAGACAGAATTCCCCTCCAGCTCCCAGCTGGGGGACAGAAAAATCCTAGTTTTTCTGTCAGAGGACGTGACCAGCTCCTTGTCCCCGGACCGTAGTTGCCGAAACCAAAATACCAGCTCTCACCTCTTTCCCTGAGAAAGGCAAGTTTATTAGACTGAAAATAAAGGTCAAAGGCAGGGGTATCACCCTTTTACTCTGCACTATTTTGGCTTCCTGGAGGATCCCTCATTAAGACTGCCAGATAGACACCTAGATCAGAGTCACAGTCTCTCAGACCCTGAGCAGGTGAGGAGGGGGCCTCCACATCTGATGTCTTCGACGCATGCCCAAACTATGGGATTCTGGCTTAGGTTCCGCAGGGGATTACATGTATGTATTTACAAACCCTTCCACAATGGCTGGATCTCCTCACCAGCTAGCACAAAGTGGACAATGCAATCCTCTAGTGGCTGTAGTTACAGTCTTTGTTGAGGTGGAAATTTCCTCCATCAGCCAGGCCTGGTGAGACTAGATGGAAAGCTATATGATGATCAGTAGAACCCACTTTATACCTTTGCATTGAATCTGTTGGCCAATAAGGTGTGCCAATTTTCCTGGAAACATGGGCTTAACAGTTCAATAAATACAGAGGGCAGGAATGAAAACGTTGGTAGCAGGTGAGAAAGATCAAGGAAAAGTCTCTTGACTAACGTACCCAAATTTAAAAGAGACCTAGAAAATTAAAAATAGCTTTGATGTGACATCAGTATAAATCACAGAGGTATGTAATTTGGGGATAGAGTAAAACACTCAGGATATGCTGATGGACAAAGAAAGGAATTCTGATCTGAATATATTATTGCAGAACAGTCACTGAGCTAGGAGAAATCAGGAGGGCTGAGTTATAGCCTCACTGTGTCATCTCATATCTGTGGGAGGAGGGATTTACCTACCTGGGTCCCAATCTCCTAATAGAAAAATGAGGCAATTGGATGAGAAGATCCCAAAGGCCCTCCCACATAGATTTGTAACAATTCTACCACTGGGAAGGCAACAAGTTCTTATCTGGTGTTTGTAGTATAGGGTTCATGACTGCTGGCCTAACTACTTTTTTGGCTCTGAAGACTATAATTCTCTTTTAGAAAATGTTCCTGTGTACTACAGCATAATCACTGAAACAAGAGGATAAGGCCCTAAAAAGTGACACATCATGTCTTCACCCTGTGCTAATGAACCAGAATTCAGGAGTGTTCTAGGTAATGATATTTATTTTTGTTGGAAGGGGCCATCAGTAGTTTTCATTTGACTTGACAAGGGGACCTTGGAGAAGTCAGAAAACCATGAGATTTATTTAAGAAATAGAGGCCGGGCGCGGTGGCTCAAGCCTGTAATCACAGCACTTTGGGAGGCCGAGACGGGCGGATCACGAGGTCAGGAGATCAAGACCATCCTGGCTAACACGGTGAAACCCCATCTCTACTAAAAATATAAAAAACTAGCCGGGCGAGGTGGCGGGTGCCTGTAGTCCCAGCTACTCGGGAGGCTGAGGCAGGAGAATGGCGTAAACCTGGGAGGCGGAGCTTGCAGTGAGCTGAGATCCAGCCACTGCACTCCAGCGTGGGTGACAGAGCGAGACTCCATCTCAAAAAAAAAAAATAAATAAAATAAAATAAATAAATAAATAAATAAATAAATAAATAAAAGAAATAGAAATAAGTTGCCTAGTTATTTGGAGAGTAAGAGAAGACACAGCAAGAAGTGTTACTTGTATCTCCAGCATCCAGGAGGTAAAGTTGTAACAGAAAGGAAATGGAAGACAAATGCCAGATGTCTCTGAGGAAGGCTAACTAATGCAATGTCACTGCTGAGCTGGATTTTATTAGCACAGTTGCCTGCTGTGGATCTCACTCCCAAAAGTCCCCTGAAAGAACCATGTCATTTTGACACATGTGATGGGTTTGGCCCAATGGGGATAGGGTTCAAAATCATGACTGCCAGCTAGCTAAATCCCAGTGAAGCTTTGATTTTTTCTAAAAAGACAGCAAGTGCAACAACTCTCCTTCTGAACAGCACTCTGATTATTCCTCCACAAATCAGTATAGAACCTCAATTCTCAAGGCCTTCTCTATTTGTCTCCAAGTTGACCAGATCCCTCAGCTTAACTAACAAAAGCAAAAACAGCTCAAGGTCTCAATATAGCCAAAGCTTATATGAGAGGGGATATAACTGACTATATGATCTATTTCCACCCATAGAGACATGTAGACATGACACCATGCCAGTTTCTGAGCCCAGTATTTAATAGACTGACAGGTTGCACTTCTTGGAACACTTGTTCTAGTCTAGGAGCTACCAGGTACTATGTGAGAGGTCTGACTATGCTGAAGCAGCCATGTTGGGAGGAGTAATGTAGCCAGGCAGAGAGGTCACATGCAGAGAGACATGCTTGACCAGCCTCAAGGTATTCCAGCTGAGGTATAGGCATGTGAGCCAATAATCCTACAGATGATTCCAACCCCAGCTCCTATCTGACAGCAGCCATATGTCAGAACCACTCAGCTGAGCTGAGTCAATCCACAGAAGTGTGTGTTAACAATAACATGTTGTTTCAAGTCACTACATTTCAGGGATGTTTATTATGCAATAGTGCATAACTATAATAGAAGAGTGACTCTGAGCAACGTATTTCATCTTTGGATCCTTAAATTATTCATCTGTAAACTAGAGATCAGAGCAATGTCCACATCTGGGAGAGGCTGTGAGGCTTCAGTGAGATAAAAGTCTGTAAAGCAGCACAGTGCCTCACTTGTAAGAAATATTTTCTGTTCTAGGCCGGGTGCGGTGGGTCACGCCTGTAATCCCAGCACTTTGGGAGGACGAGAAGGGCGGATCACGAGGTCAGGAGATCGAGACCAACCTGAATAACACGGTGAAATCCCGTCTCTACTAAAAATACAAAAAATTAGCCGGGCGTGGGGGCGGGTGCCTGTAGTCCCAGTTACTCAGGAGGCTGAGGCAGGAGAATGGCGTGAACCCGGGAGGTGGAGTTTGCAGTGAGCCAAGATCGCACTACTGCATTGTAGCCTGGGAGACAGAGCAAGACTCCGTCTGAGAAAAAAAAAAAAAGAAATACTTTCTGTTCTGCTTAAATCCAGAATTTGTCAGATTTATAAAAGTGACACTACACAGATTCTATAGCACCCCCAGTGGGGTCTACAATATCTCTGTCATCAAACACACTAATGTTTTTGCAGTGAAGCATATGAACAGTCACACTGAGAGACATAAAGATAATCTCATGGTAGGTTAGATAAGTTTCAGACACCAAATACATTTAAATTGGGTTGAATGAGTTACCACAAAGACATCTGGTTTCTCAGAGATATTTTTGATTTTGGAATTATGTGTAAAGAATAGTGGACTTGGCCAGGTGCAGTGGCTCACGCCTGTAATCCCAGCACTTTGGGAGGCCAGGGCGGGTGGATCACGAGGTCAGGAGAGTGAGACCATCCCGGTTAACACGGTGAAACCCCGTCTCTACTAAAAATACAAAAATTAGCTGGGCATGGTGGCGGGCGCCTGTAGTCCCAGCTACTCAGGAGGCTGAGGCAGGAGAATGGCGTGAACCTGACAGGCGGAGCTTGCAGCGAGCCCCGATGCACTCCAGCCTGGGCGACAGGGTGAGACTCAGTCTTGAAAATAATAATAATAACAAATAATAATAATAAAAAGAAGAATAGTGGACTCATTTTTTTAAATGTAGTCACCACATACTTCTGCCTTCATTTCTCCTTTTTATATTCCTGTGGCATAATAGAGGCTAGATTTTAATACTAATTTATAAGTTAAAAACAGCACCTATATATTCAGTTTTTGAGAGCACACTTGCTAATTGCTTGTAAAAAGCCTTTCCAACTGTCCTTTGGTTTTGGCAGCTGAAATTTGCAGTCAGTTCTTTGTTCAGATGAGTGTATGAGGGAGAAATATAGCATCAAGGGAAAGGTATGGTCAATCAAAAGAAATGCTATCTAGGAAGACATACTGTCTATAAGTCAAGATTCATCTGATTTTTCTCTTCTGGAGAACCTGTCACACATTTTAATGACCCCCTGGCATCCCAAAGCAAAGTAGTATCCCAGGTAACTGGGAATCAGACTTGCAAGATCATCAAATAGATGTGTTAGGGGACCCCGTCATAGTTAATTCACTTTTGCTAAATCCTCCAAGTGCTAATTTACCCAAAGGGGTTTTTTCCCCCACATTTAATAAAACACAGTAGGAAGATGCCTCTTTTGTCATATCCTTCACAATTATGACCATTTGAAGCATCTGGCACTGTCTATTTCACACACAGAATATGCTGAAAGTAACATTTCCCCCTGATGGAAAGTCAGGCAAGAATTGCTATAGGGAGCGAGGAGTAAAACTTTTTAAAGCTTATTTTCTTCCTCAGTGTGAACAGAGATAAATTCTTAAATGCGTCTTTTTTTTTTTTGTATTTCTGGAAGAAAGAACAAAATCATACAAAACCCCATTGTTATAAGACATTTTCTTTTGTCTGAAAGTAACGAGATATCTCATCGCCAAATTATAGAGCAGTGACAACAGTTATTTAGTTCTGAATAGCACAGCACTGCAAAGCACTGTGAACCCAAAACCAGAAAGAACGCAGTAATTGTCACTGACTGTACCACCTTCAACAGACGTCAAAGGCACTCATTGCAATAAAGGCGTTGTTTCAGTTTAACCTCAAAACATCAAACCACTTCTGAATTCCTTGTTGTTGTTACTGTTTTTTTTTTTTTTTCTCCCACGAACTCCCTTCTCTTTTTTTATTTTTATTTTTTATAGAGATCAGATCTCACTCTGTTGCCCATGCTGGTTTTGAACTCCTAAACTCCTGGACTCAAGCAATCCTCCTGCCTCAGCCTCCCAGAGTGCTGGGAGTATAGACATGAGCCTCTGCCTCCCCTCTCAATGGGGATTTTTCTTTCTTCTGTTTAGAAAATCTTTTAAAAATATAATTAAAGCCTCTCCCTGTCCTGGAAATATTTGAGAGCAGAGTCTTTATCCCTTTCTTGTACTTTGTAGAGTAGCATTTACATGTTCATCAGTACATAAAAATGACTAGAGGCAAATGGAAAGAACTATGCTAGTTTCCCTGTGCTCTTTTAGTTTTGGCCCAGGATCACTATAAGGATTCTCCAAACTGAAGAAACTGATTGAGTACAAATACTAATTTTACATGGCAAGTTCAGAAACTGAATCAAAAGTTATCCAGGGTGTTAGGTGTTATCACCACAAAATAACTATGTGAGGTGTAATGCATTTGTTAATGAGCTAGATTTAACCATTCTAAAATGTATATATGCTTTAAATCATTAAGTTGTACAAGATAAATACATACAATTTTATATGCCAATTTAAAAAATAAATAAATCAGAAAAAAATGGTATCTGGGGAACTCTTCTAAAATGCATAATTAACCCAAAATGCCCCTCAATGTTTTGTTTCTAAATTTTTTATTTCTGGAAGAAAGAGAAGAATCATACAAAACCCTATTATTATGAGACATTTTCTTTTGCCTGAAAGTAACCAGATATCTCATCACCAAATTAGAGCGCAGTGACAATTTGCTTGCTTGTTGCATGCTTGTTGTTTCAATAGTTTGTGCATTTACACCAATACTGCGTACGTGTTTAGTGGTCACAAATCTGTCAACTGTGAGGATGGAGAATATTTCTTAACATGAACAGAATACAGATTGATTGCTTGTATCAGAGATCAGGTGAGGTGCTGGAAAGTTAAAAATAAATGAGACACAATCTCTGCTTTGAAACATTCACAATCTACCCTAGCTGTCGTAGAATAAAAGTTACCATATAAACTTTTTGACAACCTAGTATATAGACACACATGTGGGTATAGATGGATATACACGCGTGCGCGCACACACACACACACGTCATTAGGAATGATGAGTTCTAGCTAGATGCTGCTAAGGGGCTTGTGGTAGACCTGCAGTGGCAAAACTAGTTGCCCCAGTGGAGGATGCCAGAGATGGACCACGGGCCACAGGGCTGAATGGGAAACAGCAGAGACTTGGGAGTCTGGAGCCATCGCAATTTAAGAAGAATCTAACTGAACCAGGGAATGATGTTGGGCACTGATGTAGTTAAGACGCCGATCATGTGTTCTACCAGTTGACAAGCTCATCAGTGACTAGAGAACAAGGGATATTATCTCAGAAAACAAGGGACATGATACCCAAGGGCACTTATTTTTCCTTGCAACCATGAGGGCTTGGGAAGCATCCCCTTTACCTCATATATGGAAGAACATCTTATTTGCAACAAGTAATAGTAGAAGGAGGCTGAGAGACTAAGCTGTCTTTTTTTTATGAGAGATTGTGCCCTAAATGATCAGATTAAGCCAGAATGAGAATTTATTTTTCCTCTGTTGGATAAGTAATCTATATATAATTTCCTCATAGATGAGGACTCATGAAGAAGACTAGATCAGTTTAAGATTAAATAAAGGAGTAACTTTTTTTCAGCCCTTCTTATATCATAGGAATGAAGTGTGTCTCCACTATATATATATATAATTATATAATTGAGAGTTGACTGTCTTCCTCACTCTAAATGCAAGATTTTCATCAAACTTCTTTTCAAAATTAATTTCCAGGAAAAAAGTTCTTGAGGATTCCCACTCCTCTCAGAATAACACTCTGTATCCTTAATAAAATAATAATAATCTTTTACACTTCAAAACGATTGGAGATTTAGCAAATATAATAGCAGCAGTATTAGTATTATGTATTAGTAGCAGTAGTAGTATTATGTCATGCTTACTGTATCATTTATCTTCAAAACAACCGTATCAGTAGGTTCTATAATTATCTTAACTTTTCTGACTAGAAGTGGAGGCTCTAGGTATTAAAGAAATATGTTTTTCAATGTGCTCTTAATAAGTGTTACATATCAAGATTTGAAGCCAGGTCTGTGTCTAGAGTGTAAATAATTAAATATTACATAGACTGCCTTGTAGCATGTTTATTGGCATTTTCTCCTTTAAAACAAGTGGACAAGCATGTAAAAACAAGTTGATGAGATATTCTTATTCACATCTGATACTCTGAGGCAGGGAAAGTTCAGTTCTACTCTCAGGAGCATGCTAGCTTTATGATTGTCAATGTATTGCTTGGTGATGATTCTCAAATCTAGTCATCTTGAGAATTTGATCTGCCTCAATTTCATCTCCTGCAATTAGACTGAAAAGTCTAATTAGAGTGCTAGAAGAATAGCTTACAATTCATTTCTTTCTATGCCTGGGACTTGCACAGCTACAGAGATTTCCTGAGGGAGTGGTCAGTGGCCCTTAGGCATCTGTCAGGTACAAAATTTGAGCAAGAGTACAGTGAGGAAGATCTGGGAGCAGACCGAAGAGCTATGTTTTATTTGTAACTCCTGTCTCAACGCCAGGGAGGGTGTCATCCAAGCATAACAATATCTTCATATTAATTAACAGTATATACATACTGGCCAGGTGTGGTGGCTCATGCCTGTAATCCCAGCGCTTTGGGAGCCCGAGACAGGCAGATCACCTGAGGTCAGGAGTTTGAGACCAGCCTGGCCAACATGGTGAAACCCCATCTCTACTAAAAATATAAAACTTAGCTGGGCGTGGTGGTGCACACCTGTAATCCCAGCTACTTGGGAGGCTGAGGCAGGGGAATCATTTGAACCCAGGAGCTGGAGGTTGCAGTGAACTGAGATCACGCCACTGTACTCCAGCCTGGGCAACAGTGAGACTGTTTCTCAAAAATAAAAACAATAATAATAATATATACACATTACACTGCTTGCCTCATTCAGAAAACTTGAAATATCAACATAATGACAATGAAGTTTATCTACTTCATTACTTATCACTTGTTGGTAGATAAGGTATCTAGAAAACATGAATTATATCATGGGGAAGCAGTTTAATTTTCTAAAAACTGTTGGTCAATCTTAGCATTAATCACATTGCTCTTAATTTTTCTTTTGTCCCATCAGCCACAGATGGGAAGTAAAGTAAATCATTCACAAAAAGACATGCAGACGCCGGGCACGGTGGCTCACGCCTGTAATCCCAGCACTTTGGGAGGCCAAGGTGGCCAGATCACCTGAAGCCAGGAGTTCGAGACCAGCCTGGCCAACATGGCAAAACCCTGTCTCTACTAAAAATACAGAAATGAACCAGGCGTGCTGGTGAGTGCCTATAATCTCAGCTACTTGGGAGGCTGAGGCATGAGAATCACTTGAGCCCGGGAGGCTCAGGTTGCAGTGAGTCAAGATCGCACCACTGCACTCCAACCTGGGCCACGGAGGGAGACCCTTTCTCAAAAACCAAAACAAACAAACAAACATGCAGTTATAGGTAAAGTTCTCAGGAATAACTCATTATTAAAGGAAACATTGTTTTAAAAAATCCTAGGGAATGTACAAGTATGCTAATATTCTATTTATACCCACACTGAAATTGGTAAGATCCTCATTCTATCTGGTCTGATAAAGTCTGAAAATAAACACCGTATACATAAAGCTATAGCTTCCTTATATACCCAAGAATAAAAATTAGAAATATGATCCAAAAAACTCTACTTACAACAGTAACAAAGTTATAAAATGAATAAGAATAAACTTTATAAGAAATGTGCAAGATCTACATTAAGAAAACTATAACAATTTACAGTGAGAAATGTTTTAAAAGCCTGGAAAAATAGAGAAAGCATATGTTCTGAATGGAAAATTAATACTGTAAAACTGCCAACTGTTTCTAAATTAATCAAAACATTTTAATGTAATCTCAATAAAGATCCCAATGGCATTATTAGACTCTTGCCAAAATAGTCTGGAGGAATTAAATGTGCAAGAATCGTCAAGAAAGTTTGAACAGGCCTGAAGCAGCAGATATCACAATGTAAATCAATGTCATAATAACAAAAAGAATGGTCCTGATGTGTTGAAAAAAGAACAGAGATGTCAAAACGGGAGAAAGTCTAGGAGCATATCAAGCATATATAAGAATTTCTTGCACACTATAAATAGCATCTCAAAACAATGCAGAAAAGATTTATCACTCAAAGAAGTGGGTTAAAAATGTGTTACTCGTTTGAGAAAAACAGAAGGAAAAAGATAATCTAGCCACAAAAAATTCAGATATATTGAAGTTAATTTTAAGAGCACTGGGAGAAAATGTAAGTGGCTATTTGTCTCCTCTTGGGTAAATATGACCTTTCTGAAACAGAGATTCAAAGACAAAATTTATCTGAAAAAAAGTATTTTAATTAATTTTTCAAGTAAAGTTTTAAGGCAGAAGATCAATTTAAATCAACCCTTTGTAATGCAGTGCTGATATAAGTGACATATAAGACGTTTATATGAATCAAAAAGATAAGAATGAACATGCCCTTTTTACCACCAAAAAAAGGTAACTATGTGAGAAGGTAAATGTTAATTTGGTTGACTATAGTAATCATTTCACTATGTACATGTATATCAAAACACCATGTTACACACCTTAAATAAATGCAATAAAAAAGAAGGTGCATACCAACAGAAAAGTGGGCAAAATGTATAAATTAAATACAAATAATTTATATTATATATGTATAAATTAAATACAAATGTATAAGTTAAATACAAATAAATGCTAATATAATTTAACTAATCAACATAACCTATCATTTTGAAACAACTGAAAGTTGGATTTAACACAAAGAGCGATTAAAAACCTTGGATAAGCATTCCAATTACTGAATTCATTTAAGTATTGCTATTCTAAAGGTATTTTTAATTTCATACTTTGATCTGCTTTTCACTTAAACCTCGTACTGATATTCTTCAAACTCTGTATAATCTCATAGTAAAATTGTACCTGATTATCTTTAATCATACTGTGCGTATGTGCATATGAGATACTGCAGTTTTTGTTATAATCAACATTTTCTACTAAAAATATTAACCTTGTGACTTAAGAGTGAAATTTGACATAAATTATAGATTGAAACTGGCTTCATCTTTTAACTGGACTGCAATTCTCTGGTGCAGTTCAGGAGGAGAGGTGTCCATTGTTGCTCTTCACTTTCTTTTTATTCCTTAATTGAACATTTCTGGTAGCTTATCAAGTTTTTTGAATGTTTATGAGAGGGGTTTTATATTGTGAGATGACCCAGAAAATACTCAGCAATGATTTAAAGGAAAGAGGGCTCAAAATATCATCAACAAATATGTTCAACGTGCCTAAATGCTGCAGGGCTCTCTACTCTGTGCTACAGCATGCCAGGATATAGTGGCCCTGTCCTGGGTGCTGGAGAGATGGGATAGATGCATCGTATCTTCATTTTCCTCACCTAGCTTGTTGCCATATAGGAATAGCTTATATTATCTAACCCACATTAATGTTTCCCCAAACAGTCAGTCACCTAATCTACCTAGAGGGAGAAGAAAGAGAGAAGACTTCATGAAAGAAGTGAGCCTGAAGCTGCCCCGGTCATCGTGTTCTTGCTTCATCCCCTAGGGTGGTTCGGCTGAATCTCTATAGCCATCCTTACCTTGGTAATGCCCTGCCAAGTGGTCAGTTCCATGGATTCTTCCTCTGGCCTGAGCCTAAAGAGAATTGTGAGACATTGCCATGGAAAGTTGGTAAGAGCACCACTGGCTTTGGATTCAGCTGGGTTTGGTTTGGAATCTCAAGTTCATAGGAGAATCATGGGAAAAATCTTGAACTATGCTAGTTTTCCTTTAACTGACATCATACCATTTGCTCCTTTTTCCCAATATGCATGACATAAAATCAAAATTCTATTTTTGCTGCTAACTTAAAAATACAGTTACGTTGGGCAATTCTGTTTTGTCAGCTGTTTTTCTGTTTTTTTTTTTAAATTTTTTTTTATACTTTAAGTTTTAGGATACATGTGCAGAACGTGCAGGTTTGTTACATAGGTATACATGTGCCGTGGTGGTTTGCTGCACCCATCAACCCGTCATCTACATTAGGTATTTCTCCTAATGCTATCCCTCCCCTAGCCCACCACCCGCCTTCAGGCCCCAGTGTGTGATGTTCCCCTCTCTGTGTTCATATGTTCTCATTATTCAACTCCCACTTATGAGTGAGAATATGTGGTGTTTGGGTTTCTGTTCCTGTGTTAGTTTGCTGTGAATGATGGTTTCCAGCTTCATCCATGTTCCTGCAAAGGACATTTCACAATAGCAAAGACTTGGAGCCAACCCAAATGCCCATCAATAATAGACTGGATAAAGAAAATGTGTCACATATACATCATGGAATACTATGCAGCCATAAAAAAGGATGAGTTCCTGTCTTTTTATGGCTGCATAATATTCCATGGTGTATATTTCCGGTTCCAGATCCTTGAGGAATCACAACACTATCTTCCACAATGGTTGGACTAATTTACACTCCCACCAACAGTATAAAAGCATGCCTATTTCTCCACATTCTTTTCAGCATCTGTTGTTTCCTGACTTTTTAATGATTGCCATTCTAACTGCCATGAGATGGTATCTCACTGTGGTTTTGATTTGCATTTCTCTAATGACTAGTGATGAAGTGACTGTGCTTTTAAGTTGTTTGGGGGTTAATATTCTTATTCACATAATTTTCACTTCAAGAAAAGGTTAAGCCATCTGTGCCTCAAGAGGACAGAAAGCAGAATGGGGTGAGATAAGACTCCAGGTGGTCTTTTAAACTAGATTCTAGTTGGTCTATAAAAGCATAATACTCTACCTTCTCTCCTGAGTTGTTCCACTGTCTTCAGAGTGGGCTGCAGAGAGGACCCTTGGCAGGTTTTGAGGTATATAACCTCTTTAGAGGTCACAATTTTTTTTTTTTTTTTTGCTCATCTTTCAGAGAGAGAGACAGAGAAGTTTGAAGGTGAGAACTGGTCTGGGAATAGTAAGAGAACAACCCTTACCCTATTATGTTTTCATTTTCCTCCCCCAACTTATCCTGAGAACTTAGAGGGCATTTGTTGCAAAATCCAAGCACCAATAATTTGGAAGTGGTTGAAAAAGTCCTTAGTTCTAGATTCATTGAAACAACTGGGGTTGAAGATTTTTACAAATCCACAACTCTTTAGTGGGGCCAATAGAACGCTTTCTTCAGAATATTTGACACCACCATTGACTAGACATGTGACTTTGGGTAAGGATTGGGTAATTGATGCCTACCTTGAGGGTTGGGAGGATAAGCAAGGAGTGGTAGGTATCATTATTCCTCGGAAAGTAAATAATAATTATGAAAGGTTAAACTTTGTTTTACATTCCCATAACATAACTTTTATTGAAGGATTCTTCTACAATTGTAGGATCTATCAATCATGAAATGTTAGGAGCTAGAGAGAATATGTTCTCTGACAGTAGTCACATTCCAGGTGGGACTCTGAAATGTTCACATGTATTTAAATTCATAAAGAAGTCATATTATCCTAATGGAGGTAACCGTAACCAAAAGATCTTACTAAATACCTAGTCAAAAACATTTATCAATGAGCAATAATTATTAACTGGAAAAGTCACTTCTCTCTGGCACATATTTTCCTCTTACTTTTCAAAGATGATAGGTATCAGTTCTAGCAAATATATTTGTGACTTCCGAAGGGTTACTAATTTGAAAACATATTTCAAAATTATCTTTTAAAGACTCTTGTAGATAGGTCTTTCTTCAGGGCACATTCCAAGTCTAAATTTCATTCATTTGGGGGTATATCTTCTGTACCAGATGCTATATGCCTCCCCTCCTTTGACTTTACCACAAGTGTACATGTGCCTCAGTTATTGCTGCTAATGTCTGACCCTGTTCAAGGGCACTCTGCATCCAAATAACTAACTGATGGCAATGGGAAAAGAGTACTCAAAAGGCCAGCCCTCTTGCCTGAAGGCAGGATCAACTCTGTGGTTCAATTTGTGCTGCAGAGGTCCCCATGGGATCAGACTGAAGCATGTCTCCAGCTGAGAGCACATTTTTTTTAAATTTTTTTATTTTTATACTTTAGGTTCTGGGTTACATGTGCAGAACGTGCAGTTTTGTTACATTGGTATACACGTGCCCTGGTGGCTAGCTGCACCCATCAATCCATCACCTACATTAGGTATTTCTCCTAATGTTATCCCTCCCCTAACTCCTCCACCAAAACAGGCCCCAGTGTGTGATGTTCCCCTCCCTGTGACCATGTGTTCTCATTGTTCAACTCCCACTTATGAGTGAGAACATGCGGCGTTTGGTTTTCTGTTCCTGTGTTAGTTTGCTGAGAATGATGGTTTCCAGCTTCATCCATGTCCCTGCAAAGGACATGAACTCATCCTATTTTTATGGCTGCATAGTATTCCATGGTGTATATGTAATAAGAGCACATTCTTTAGCTTTATCACCCTTTCCTATACTGCTTCTATAACTTCCTTATTCCTGAGAGTGCTCCCTCAACAAATAACATATACCCTAATCATTACCACAGACTGCTTCTAGCCAACCTTACCCATGACAATCCTGTACAATACATTGGTCCATACCTTGCACTTATGTGGGGAGATAAGGAAGATTTTGAGGAAAAGAATGTGGACTTTTTGAACACAAAAAAATGATATGCTAGAATACTGGAGAGTCAAATAACTAGATTGATATTTCCCAAAGTTCCAGTACTTGCTAAAGGTTGAAATTTCTGGGTCTCATTCAGATTCACTGAATCAGAATCTCCAAAGGAGGAGATCAAGAAGCTGTTGGTTGAAAGGTACTCCAGGTAATTCTTATCAGTAAACCTGGGATACACTGAATTAAACACAATAGAGCAAGGATCAGCAAAATTTTTCTGCAAATGGCTACATAGTAAATACTTTAGGTTTTGTGGGCCATGTGGTTTCTGTTGCACTTCTCAGCTATGCCATTAAAGCTCAAAAATAGCCATAGACAATATGTGAACAAATTAGCATAGCTGTGTTCCAATAGAAACATATTTACAAAAATAAGTGGCAAGCAGGATTTGGCTCAAGGGCCATAGTTTGCTGACCCTTGGACTGGAGCACAGGAGGCATAAAAGTGGATAGTTTTTTCTATAATGATTTGGTGGCTAAAGTGTGGTGGTATTCTTTCTTCAGCAAAATGTTTACATAATGTTAGTCAGGCAAAAGATCTTCCCAGAAGTGGAGAATCACTTCCATTTTTCTAACCTCATTCCCAGTCCTTGAATGTCACCAGCCTTGCCAGGAGGTAATTCAAAACATGCATTTCAGAGGGAAGATTGTTTCTAGAGGCCAAGTTTGCTATTCTTTCATACTCAGTCATAATATTGCCAGAGTCCATCCCATCAGGACAGACTTTACTGCAAGGAAAGATGTGAACCTATTTATTCTTGTGCGTGTGTGTGTGCACCTGCATGTGCATGTGTGCGTGCATGCTTATAATCTGGCTCTCTGGCACTAAATATGGAAAATAAAACTTGTAAATTTTTCCAGCATTTATTCTCAGTAGGTATGAAGTTACTTGAGTCTAATGTCTTAAGAGCGTATAATTAATTCTATGAAGACTTATCAATCGTTTTCCCTTTATTCATTAAGATTTTATATTTCTCTTTACAAACTATATGGTGTTATATCAATATTCAATAGAAAATAGAATCAAGAGAATCAACGGAAAATACTGAATATTGATAGATATTCAATATCAATGGAAAATTTCAGTGTTTGGCATACATGTACTTCAAAATAAACAATTTTACATTCAGATCAGTTCCCTTTACTAAGGTTCCCAAGTTTTATCACCACATATTAGAACACACTAAATAGAGGGTGCTGACGAGTTGATGGGTGCAGCACACCAACATGGCACAAGCATACATATGTAACAAACCTGCACGTTATGCACATGTACCCTAGAACTTAAAGTATAATTAAAAAAAAAAAATTCTGTTCAATCCAGGTAACTCACATTTTTACGTGACCCTGAGAACAACATAAAACAAATGCTTAGCTCTGCAGCCAGACTATTTACTGTTAGGCCGTGACTTTGGCAACTTGGAATACATTTAATTCATGTAAAAAAGAATAGTGACAGCTTTCTCATTAAATTGACTTCAGCCTCTGAACTCTGGGCCTGCATATGTTTATTCTAAAGATTGCTGTGTGTCAGATTTGTTACCTGCTGCATTGCTCCTCAGAGTAATTTCAACAAGGTTTGAAACACTCTCAGATCTGTCTACAGGATATATTTTCAGGAAATGTCAGGTTCGGCTTGCATTTAGCATTTGTGATACCTGAGAAATTTAGTGCTTTAGAGCAAACTGAATTAAAATTCCTGTTGGGAGGAATAGGATAAATGGTTTTCTGGTGGGAAGCCAGTATATATTACTGAGATGATCACAAGCAAGGGTCTCCAGGGACCAACTTATTGTGCGTATATTGTATGTATCCTCTTCAAGCATCTCTCAGCCAAAGAGAGTTATTTCTTCCAATATTATGCTCCTCTTACTGGGCAGCCTGCATCTAGTGATGGATCTCTTTCTTTAATTCTGGATAAATTTGAAGGGACATGCCATCTCCAAAACCCCTCACAGTTTCACCTGAGCTCTCGCCCAGCCTCTCCATCTGCACAATTATGTTTCCCTCACTTCCTCACTGGTATCTCTAAGAATATTCCTCATAAACCTTCTATCCACAAATCTCCATCTCAGAGACTCTGTCCCAGAGAATCAAGCATATGACACTCTCCAAAGCTCAGATGAAAGCATTCATGACCTCAAATTATCAGCACTGAGGTAGCATAGCATCAATCATGCTGCTGTAATTGTGCATTTACTTATCTACCCTTGAACTAAACGTTGGGTTGCTTGGTAAAGAAAGTGGATCTTAATTATCTTCCATATACCATATACTTTCTGGGACATTCAAAGACATTCAATGCAAATTTATTGAATAGATTGAGTTAAAGAGACCAGAATCCATAGATCCACAGATGTAAGTCTCATATCGTGTCTCCTAGAAGTATGGTCTGAGATGGAGATTTTATTTAAGTAATTTATTGGGAGAGTACTTTCAGGAGAAGGAGAGTGAAAGAAGCAGGATAGGGCAAAAAAGAATGCTTAGCCAGAATATAATTACTGATGGTGACCCTTTAATTCTGATCCCACCAGGCAGCTTTCAAACACAAATGAAACAATGCAGATAGTCCCACTTTGAGGTAAGAGGTCCAACTTGTACAAGCTTGTGGCAATCAGTCACTCCCCGTGCTCTACCCTGAGGAGAGACAGGACAAATAGCCTTCAGGGAATAATAAGCTCCTATTTAGATTAGAGGAATGGCCCTTGAAATGTGTTATCTAGAGCAACAGCATTAGCATCACTTTGGAAGTTGTTAGGAATACAACGTCTCCTGCCCCACCCTAAACTTATTAAATCAAAAACTCTGAGTCCAGTCTTTCATTTTAATAAGCTCCCTAGGTGATTCTGATGAAAGCTAATGTTTTAGGACCACTGGCCTAAGATAATTCTCCAGAGAAGGAGGTTGTGATGGTGGTAGCTGTGAGTTATAACCCAACACTCCTAGCAGCTGGAAACATGGGTGTGCTTGAAGGTTAAGAACATCTGAGTAGGGTGCCAACAGTTGGCAATGAAGAAATTTTCTAACAGCCGACAAAAGATGTTTACACAATCCTTCACATCCCACAGCAGGATGCCCCAAGGAATATAAGGAGAATCAAATCAGATTACCTGGAAAGAGGATGATCTGATACCTGTTTGGATAGACATGTGGTCAGTGACTGGGGAGACAGCAAGATTGAAGATTATGAAAATAATTCCCTATAGTTTTTGCAATGAACAGAGAAGGCTGAGCATCAAAGCAGAGCTCTAGACCAATTATTGAGTATGAGAGAAAGTCCTGATCATCAGTGACAAGGCAAGAATCGAATTACCACAACAGAAATACAAGGTAAGAAGAGGAGAAGCAGCAAGGTTGACTCAATGGCAACTCTTCCATTTCTAGACATTGAGCTTCTGTATTTTTCTGACCTAGCACATGAATAATCCTAGAATCTGAGGCAGCTAAACCTAAAATGGGGTTTTAATAGGTTCAGCAATTAAGGTTAGAGAGAAACAAAATCAGAAAGTCCATCAGATCATGACTGTCTCCTTCCAAACCAGTATATTCAAATATCATATAAAATGTGCTAGAGCTGAGAGTAACGCCAACTGTAAGGTGTATGCCTACACAAATAGACTATCTCATCTTTGTTACGGAATTTCCAAGCTACTTCTCTGTAATTTAGGTTCAAAGCAATAAGCTGCTACAATAAAGTAATTTATTACTCTCTGGTTTGTGTGGAAATGAGACTGAATTGGCTGTGATTTCTAACTACCCCAAATTTCATAATCTCTTATAACTTGACAAGCCTATTGAATAGAAGCGGAAGACAGGAGGTGAAGAAGTACTTTGTAAATCGTGCACAACCCTGATTGTCTTCTATCAGACAACAAAAAAAAGAAAACATACGTAAATACAGATGAAAACAGTTGGGGGGGGATATGTTTAGTAATTAAGATGCAGATTCTGTCCTTAATGGAGTCCCTATGCCATATTAAGTCAAAAAATCATTCTGTTCTTTAGCTGATTAATCTGTAGTGGCAGACATATAGCTGTTGCTATCTGGCACTCTACTATCTCAGCGTATATTTACTAACTGGCCTGTAATTACTTTTCTGGAACATTACCCAACACTGTTTTAAGGGAAGAAAGAATTCATTCTCTGTGTAAGAAAATAAATAGGCATTGTTTCCAGCTATACCTAGCTCTATCATTTTAAATGGTAGATGTAAAACTTAAAAAAAAAAACTATATCAATAAATTTCTTTCAAAACAAATATTTCAACACTGGGCTATTTAAAATGTTCTCTTGAGTTATGCATTACGTAAGTTAGTCAATATATTATATTAGTACTTGAAGCCACAGCATCTGCATCCTTTATTTCCACTCATGTGCAGTGACCGTGAATTGCCTTCCAAATTATATCTCAACAAATCATATGTAAAATCCTCTTCACAACAGCAGTCTACACCAGTGGTTCTCAAATTTAGTATGAATTACAGTCCCCTGAAGGGCTTGTTAAACCACACCTTGCTACCCCACCCCACCAACACTGAGTTTTTGATTCAGTAGGCTTGGAGTGGGACCCAGGAATTGGCATTTTTAACAAATTCCCAGGTGATGCTTCTGGTTCAGGGGTCGCACTGGGACTCCAGCTCTCTTTCACTCTTTGCTTCTCTTTAAGCATAACTTCATTAGATCACTTTTCTCATTTTCCACCTAAGAAAATCCTTTGCTCTAAACAAATTAATCCAATTACTGAACCCATTTTTAAAATTTAATCAAGTCTTGTCTTCTCATGTCTGTACCTACCCTACTTGATGCAGAACTGTATAATCAGTAGACACTGAACACTATTTGATATATGCAATGCAATAATTATTACAAAGTTACTCTAAACTTTATATGTATCAAATGGCTACAAGAAACATTTCCTTTATAGATCAAAATCTATAACCACACACCATTAAGGATCAGCGATCTTTGTTTATAAATTTTTAATATCTTGTACATTGTATGTACTCCATAAATATTTGTTAAATAATAGCTGAGAGACACCTAGTTCAGTCTTCTACTCAAATTAGGAAGCTCCTCTACTAATTACAATTGAGACTTTACCAAATTTAGATAATTTAATTGGCTAAAAAAATTTGTTTGAAATGAAACCTGCCCTTTAACAGTTTAGTAGTTCTTCTGGAGTAAATGAAACTTAATTTGGTCCCATATATAATAGCTATTCAAGTATTTAAACTGATTTGGCCGTTGCACCAGATTTATCTTTTCAGTGTAATATCTTCTAGCCTTTAGATCCATTTTCATGTGACAGTTTTCAGATTTTTTTAAATGAACCTAGTTACTTATGTCAGAATGCAGTTTGATTAATCAATAAAGTAGTTCTTATACTTTACCACAATGCACCAATGTAGAATCCACAAGAAATATACTCTCTTTTTACTCAAAATGTCTTCCATTCATATGGGCTACATATTCAAAAAATATTTAACTCAACACAGTAACTTATATATGGCCACCATCAACTAACTGCTAACAATATTCATATACTTCAGTCTGCCTTTATAGAATATAATTTTTCAACCTGAGTGTAGAATTTCATATTTAGACATCATAAGTATCTCCTTTAGATTTAAGTTCTTATTTTAACCTATTAAAATATTTTTGTATTTTTATATCATTCTTCAGTGTATGAAGGTCCTTGTCCTATTTTAAAATTATTTGTGATTTGACATGCAGCTATGTATAGCATCATTCCTAGAGTTTTAAATTTTCTTTATAAATTCTCTATTGAAACATATATATTCAATTCATTGACATTCTTTTTTTTTATTCACTTGAGTGAAAATTTTCTGATATCACCTTAGTTGTCAGATAGTATATTCATAAAAATAGAAGGAAGAGGTGATTACATAGTTGGTATAGCAAGTTTTGGATAATATATGTTATTAAAATGCTTAATTAAACGAAGTCAATGGGAAAATAAATCCTACAGTTTCACGTCACTTATAACCACACACACACACACAAAGGAGAAAATTTGGAATAATTTTTTCCTCCAAAAAAAGCAATAATAAAATAATGTTTAAAACTTCCACATTTAGTAAAGTCTGTAGACTGCTAACCTTAAAAGAACATTGATCAGTACTGGGCCCTCAAAACTTCTTACTGCCTTTTATTTTGTTCCCTGAATGAAGACAACTATCTGAAAACTGATTCAGTGCTTAGAAACCTAGTAGGTGATATAATAAATAATTGACTAAATGATCTTTTATATTCCTCATTAATCAAAGACTGCATAAGATTAATAAAAAGTCATGGTTTACTGAGCATTCCAGACATCATTAAACACAAGAATGATTTTATTAATGTTGAAGAATAACAATTACCTTAAATAATTATAAGATCCTAACTTTTACACTAGGAGGGAAAGAGAAGAATTAAATAGAATCTAGATAATCATGATGTATTATTAAGCATATAATACACCCATACCATTATTAAAAAAATAATAAACACAAAACCTTATTATTTATGTAATTGGTTCATAAGCATCATTTAATTTTATCTTCAAATTTATATCTGTACATATACAGAGAAAAAATAATTATTTTCAATTCACACATGAAGAAATGAGGACCTGGCTAGATGCGGTGGCTCACACCTGTAATCCCAGCACTTTGGGAGGCCCAGACGGGTGGATCACTTGAGGTCAGGAGTTCAAGACCAGCCTGACCAACATGGAGAAACCCCGTCTCTACTAAAAATACAAAATTAGCCAGGCCTGGTGGCGCATGGCTGTAATCCCAGCTACTCAGGAGGCTGAGGCAGGAGAATCACTTGAACGTGGGAGGCGGAAGTCATGGTGAGCCGAGCTCACATCATTGCACTCCAGCCTGGGCAACAAGAGTGAAACTCTGTCTCAAAACAAAAACAAACAAAAAAAACCTGATTAACTGAATGAGAAGTTTAAACCTAAAAAATATTAAAAGATGTAAAGAGGCCTAAACAATGAGAAAATGCATATACGTGTGTGTGTGTGAGCATATACGTGTGTGTGTGTATACACACATACACCATGCTCATGGATAAAAAGACTCAGAATTATAAAGGTGATGATTCTCTAAACTTATCTATAAATTGGAATCAATTTAAAAAATAAATTTCAGTAGGAATTTCACAGATTTTGACACAGATACTAAGATTCACATGTAATAGCAAAGTGAAGAATAGAATATAAATTTAAGATAATGAACAAGAGGTTATCTATCAGATAAGAACAAGAGGTTATCTATCAGATAATAAGATTTCTATAAATTTCTTTTATAAAACTGTTAATAAATATAGTGAGGTATACATATAGGAACAAATAGAACAATAAAATAAATTTGGTAATCTAAGATCGAATCCATACATGGAAGCTTAAGTGTTAAAAATGTCACAAAAATAAGGGAAGAAAAGACAAACTATTCAATAAAAGTTTCTGGGACAAAACATTATATATATATCACATATATACATATATATCACACATATACATATATATCACATATATCACATGTATACATATATCACATATATATCATATACACACACGTATATATGTATATATATAAAATACAAAAATGTATTACTACTTCACCATGATCAAGTGGGATTTTCCCAGGGATGAAAGGATGGTTCAACATATGTAAATTAAAAAACATGTAAATCAATAAATGTGATATATTAACAAAATGAACAACAAAAAATCATATAAGCATCTCAATAGATCTAGGAAAAACATTTGAGAAAATTCAACATCCTTTCATGGCAAAAAAGAAAACCTCAACAAAATAGATGTAGAAGAAATGAATCTCAACACAATAAAGGCCATATATGACATACTCACAGCTAACATTATCCTAATGATAAAAAATTGAAAGCTTATTCTCAAAGATCAAGAACAAGACAAGGATGCCAACTCTTGCTACTTCTATGTAACATGATGCTGAAAATCCTAGCTGGGGCAATTAGCCAAGAGAGCTAAATAAAAGGCATCAGTATAAGAACAGAAGAAGTGAAATAGTCTCTCTTTGCTGATGACATGATCTTATATATGGAAAACATTAAATAAATATTCCAGCAAAATCTATTAGAATCGAGATACATAAATTCAGTAAAGTTGTGGGTTATAAAATCAACATACAAAAATCAGTAGCATCACTATGCAATAACAATGAGCTATCTGAAAAAGAAATTAATAATTTCATTTAATAGCAATAAAAATAATAAAATACTTAGGAGTAAATTCACCAAAGAGGTGAAAGATCTGTACACTGAAAACTGTAAAACATGAATGAAAGAAATGGAAGAAGACACAAATAAATGGAAAGATATTACCTGTTCATAGATTGGAAGATTTAATATTGTTAAAATGTCCATACTACACAAAGTGATCTACAGATTCAATGACGTACCTATCAAAATTCCAATGTTATTTTTCACAGAAATACAAAAAGCAATCCTAAAATTCATATGGAACTAGTAAAGACTCCAAATAGCAAAAGCAATCATGAACAAAAAAACCAACACTGCAGGAATCACACTCTCTGATTTCAAAATATCTTACAGAGCTATTGTAATCAAAATAGTATGGTCCTGACAAAACAAAAAACAAAAAAACAGACACATTGACAACTGGAACAGGATAGAAAGCCCAGAAACAAACCCATGCATTTATGAACAATTGCTTTTCAACCAAGGTGCTAAGAAAACACAATGGGGAAAGGGTGGTCTCTCCAAAAAGAGTGTTGGAAAAACTGGATATCCACATGTAGAAGAATGAAAACACCATATATGTCACACCATATACATAAGTCAACTCAAAATGTACAAAAGGCTTACATGTAAGACCTGAAACTCTAAGGCTACTTGCAGAAAACATAGGGGAAAAACTCCATAACATCGGTTTGGGCAATGATTTCTTGGATAGGACTATAAAAGCACAGGTAATGAATGCAAATCCCTCAAGCACTAATTAATAAATACTGCATTTTATTAAAAATGTAATAGAAAACTTTTAAGATATCTATAATTGATATTAAAAAGACAGGCTGGGCACCGTGGGTCACATCTGTAATTCCAGTAAAATGGGAGGCCAAGGCAGGAGGATTCCTTGAGGACAGGAATTTGAGCTAGCCTAGGCAATATAGCAAGATTCCCTCTCTACAAAAAAATAAAAATAAAAAATTAGCCAGGCATTATAGTGCGTGCTTGTAGTAATAGCTACTTGGAAGGCTGAGGTGGGAGGATGGTTTGAGTCGAGTTTGAAGTTGCAGTATGCTATGATCATGCCACTGCACTCTAACCTGAACAAGACCCTGTCCCTTAAAAAAAAAATACAAAATTTGATACCATAAAACTAGCATTGTTCATTTTTAATGTCTGATATTTACAATATTTCTGAAGATAATTATTTATAATGAAAATATTTTTGACTCATATTTATGATTGTCAAGATTTAGAGTTCTAAGTTCAACACTTAAAATATCCCAAAAGAAAGTACAGTAAACTTTGTTTCTTGATTTTAAGGTGGAATATGTTTTCTCTACAAGCGAGTATATGAATTCCATATTTCTGCCTCACGTAAAATCAAGCAAAAATAAATCAAAACTTAGTATTAAAGTATATAGTCCATGTGCAAGAACCAGTGCTATCATCAACCAATAAATATTTTTCAGTATGTTCTATCTAAATCAATACTGCATTTTTGGATCTAACTTTCAAAAACAGGAGAGAAAATAATAGTTAAAATGTTGAACACAGTGTGTATATATAAAATCCACTAGTGAGTTTGCACGTTATTATTACTTATAATTACAATATGTGAAATATATTTTCGAATCATTTTGATAATTTGGAAACAATGTCATGTCTTATTATTGACCTCTCCAATATTCATTTAAGGTAAGAAGATGCTAAGATGATTTTCTCTTTGCTCTATTTATGTTGGAAATTAATTCATTATATAAGGTCATTTTTAATTCATGTGGTAGCCTAGGCACTGAATCATATGAGCATTTAGTTTACTAATGCTGTATTAGGCCAGGATCCTTCCCATTTATTCATGTGTTCTGTATATACAGTTTATGATTGCTTTTTCTTTTGTTGTAACAAACCAGCAGAACAGCATAAACATTTCAAACTTATGGGAATTTTGGGCTTCTTTCCTTTTAAGGACTAGTTTTAGTCAATGGGGATAAACCGCCCCTGTTACTTGAAGAAAACTCAGAAATTCCCACGATGCCACACTTTATAGTCAGACTTTAAGGTATAAGTAGTACTGTAGTGTCCAGTTGAAGATCACACTAATGAACATTTCAACTGTCAGTCGAAGCTCAGAAATCTCCTCCCTTCCTCCTTGATACACCTTATAATGGGCGACCCGGGCGACCTAAATGACCAGTTTCCCCGCCCTGTCATATCCACACTTAGGAACAAAGAGGCAGGGAGGAGTGAAGAGACATAATGGCAAGACCATTCTTACTTGGTTGGTGACTGGCAAATGTCTAAAAATAAATCTATCACTGCTGGGTACTTCTGTAGGTTTGTCATTGGTCCCCAGCTTGCATCCAACTCCTGTGATTGTGTGAGCCTCCCATTTGGCTAGTCACTGTCTCCTTAGAACTAGCATCTCTAAGGACCCACATTACCTAGTCTCTTCCTAGGAAGGTTTTTTTTAAATTTTTTTAAATTTTTTTGACACTGATCATTAACCTATCTGAGTGGTCTCACTGACTTCTCCACCCCTTAAAGGTCAAGTGTAAAAGGTCTGCCTCACCCCACCTGAAGGATATGGGATACACTGCAAAAGCTCTTTCTCAAGAAATTTTGCCAGCCCCCTCTGCCTCTCCATTCTAGATTCTTTTATATTCTCAAAGTGGGTGAAGTCTTCAAAGTCATGAAGCCTCTTTTGAGTTATCCACTTTGAAGCTTCCTCCCAGCTATTCAGGCTCATACTCTCTTGAATATATGACAATTATCATATATGGTATTGGGCAAAACTTCAATTTTCACATCCTCTTGAATAATACTAATAAAAACAACAACAGCAACCACTTGATTTCTTGAGCTGTTGATACTGTTGTAGGTCTTCCATCTTTATTCATATTCGCCTATTTTATCTTCTCAACAATCCCATAAGTTAAACATGAAGGTTACCAACATTTTCAAGATGGATGCAATGAACATCAAGGTATTAAGTAATTTTCTTAAAACACACTGCCACATTTTGAAACCAAGGGCTCCAGACCTCATCTTCTTAACCACTCTGATATTCTGCCCCAGATGAATCACTGAATGGTCATTTTCTTTCAAGCGTAAAATACAATTATGACCCAACATTTAACTTTTTCTAACAGTTGACTGAAAATTTGGGTAGAGCAATTTTGTAACATAAAATTTCAGTTCTCCTTTCTCTGGTGTTCCTTGTAATCAAAGTCCCTGAAAGTTTGTAGAGTCAGCACACTCCATAAACAGTTTATTACTATATCCAAATACAGTTATTCTCTATAGATAAATTATGCATTTATGGCAAATCATGCTAAAAGTTCAGCTATTTTAAAAACTAAAGTATAATGTTGTCTGCTATGAGTCTACGAATTTATTTGGTATTTTTTAAGTGGACAATTTTTAAGAGGTAATTTCATGTAGTCAAACAATAACTGCAGGCAGTTCAATCCCTCACAACTCCTGATGTGTCACAAAAAAGAAGGTTGTCAACATATTCTTTCTTTACAAATATGCTACATGAGAATTTATGTGATTTCTCTTTCAACATAAGCTTCTGGCAGAGCTGTAATACTGTTACTCTGATGAGATATAAATAAATATAATTTAATACAATACCTATGAAAAACTTCTTCAATTAAATGGCAGTTGCATAATTTTGAAGATTTTTTTTACAGATTCTGACATTTCATGACACCTTCATTTTTCACATCCATTGATTATATAATGAAACAGAGGAAAAAAAAGAGATTAATAATACCAAGAAAACATATTTAGTATCTGCAAAATGAAATGAAGCAAGTGGGTTTTACTGTGAGAAACTTTTGGTCTGAAAATTAAATCTATAACGTGAACTCCATTTGTATAAATAATGAACTCTGAATTACTGTGAAGCCAAGATTCTGTGTTTCACAAGATGTGATACTGTAATTTCTATTAGACTCTAGTGAGATCAAAATATTAATTGTATGATGTGCATTTTATATCAAATAAGAGAAAAGCAAACCAGTGTTTTGCCTCAAACTTACTAAAACTTTTTGGCTTTAGTTCATTCTTTCTTTTATTTTTTCATTCAATAGGAATTTCAACCTGGGAGTTTCTAAGAGATAATCTGGTTCATGCCTCTTGTTTTAAACAAGAGAAAACAGAGGCACCAGTTGGTCAACTGAATAACACAAGATCACAAAAAGAGATACCAAGTATGGACAACAGAAAGCTTGTTTCTTGATTCTTCCAACTTGAAGATTCATCACTATGCCCACAGCCTCCAGTAAAAAGAAATAATTCAACAATTTGTCCTACCATATTTCTATTTTTAAAAATCAACTTATGAACAAAAAGGCTGACTGTTAGTATTCTCCTTTTATGAACTTTTGAGTGAAGTTATCCTTTCTTTTTAGGCCAGTCTAGAAGTGGCCACTCACAAAGAATCTGTTGAAAACTATCTTAAAAATCAATAACATTTAGTCTACTTGAAAAGGCCAGACCAATCAAAACCTCAGAACAAAGTCTTGATTAGGGAGTTAGTAACTTTTTACAGAAAAGAGAAAGTTAAGACCTAATTTGCTATGATGTGACTTATGCACTGGGAAAATTTGGGATTTCTGGCTGGGGTTTCTAAAAGAGAGTCTTTGGAATAAAAGCTTGAAAAATTTTCTGCTAAGTACTTGAGTAATCATTATAACAAAGTTCTTTAAATCCAAGAACTATCTCCTTGTTTGACTGTAAAAGCAAAGTCATCTGATAATGACTGTTTTACAAGAAAGGCAAATATTTGGAAAAGAAATAACTGTATAATAGAATCCAGCATGCTGGACAATTCTTATATCCATACATGTTCCACTCACATGAGTTATGTAATAGTAGTGACCATTAAGGCAACTATTCCAATGTTGACAAAAGCCAAGGATTAAAATAACAAAGCAAAATAAACAAAAACAAACAAAGAAACTAAATCAGTTTAGAAATCATTAAAGCAAAATTAAAATTTGTCATGCAATTGTAAATCCTTGTTGCTTTTGTGGAGAAAAACTGAGTAGCTGGGGTTGGGACATAAACTTTTCATTGTAGATTCTTTCATAATTTTTGAATTATGTTCCATGCAAGAGCATTACCTATTAAAAAAGATGACTTAACTTTTAAAAAGTCAAATCAAATGAACAAATAGATAATCTTATGCTAAATAATAGATTCAATTATTTTAATAGGTTCTGATATATACACAAAATATTTGCCTTAACTTTATATGGAAGACTTAAAACTATTGGCCTATGTTCAGTTATCAAGTTAGGAATGATTATTTTATATAGGGCTACTTTCTGTATGGAGAACTAATAAAAATTAAAGAAATAAGTTTAGAATTAGAATCCTAAATGCAGGAATTTCCCACTTCTCACTTCTGTTCTTCTTTTCTTAATTCCTTTCTTCCAATGTTGATGAAAGTCAAGGTTTAGAATAACAAAGCAAAACAAACAAACAAACTGCAAAACCAGTTCAGAAGTCATTAAAACAATTAAATTTTGGCATGCAATTGCAATCCTGCTTGCCTTTGGGAAGAAGAACTGGCAACTAACTTACTTCCTTCCTTCCTTCCTTCCTTCCTTCCTTCCTTCCTTCCTTCCTTCCTTCCTTCCTTCTTCCTTCCTCCCTCCCTCCCTTCCTTCTATCCATGTATTCTCCCTTCTTTCCTTCACTCCTTCCCTCCTTTTGTCCTCGGCACTGAACTAGCCATTGGGTATATACCATGCACAAAACCATGCACAAAGTTATTCCAGAGTTACAAGTGACTGTGGTTACAGTGAAAAGAAACAATGCTAAGACAGTGAATAACCAGGATACTTTGGGGCAATCATGGAAAGATTCATTGATGATTTGACATTCAGGCTTAGAACTGCATACTGAATACAAAATTGCCATATGAAGGTATGGGAAAATCCCAGCTACTCGGGAGGCTGAGGCAGGAGAATCACTTAAACCCGGGTGGTAGAAGTTGCAGTGAGCTGAGACTGCGCCACTGCACGCACTCCAGTCTGGGCAACAGAGTTGAGACTTCATCTCAAAAAAAAAAAAAAAAAAAAAAACATTCCAGCAATAGTAAAGACCATGTGTGAAAGCTTTAGTTGGGAAAAGTTTGATGCATGGAGGGGTGTTCTTGGAGCTTAGAAAAGATGGGATGAGAGAAAGTGGTCAAAGTAAAGATGAGAGGAGGAGAGGGCAAGTCACACTGGACCTTATGTTTCGTGTTTAGAATTTGAAATTTTATTCCACGTACAATGGAAAGACATGGAAAGGATTTTAAAAAGCATGATGCCATGGTCCGTATTACGCTTTAGAAAGGTCATTCTGGTTGCTTTGGACCAAATTAATTAGAAGGGAGCAAGTGTAGATGTAAAAGAACAGTTAAGAAGCAACTTCGGTACTCCTAATGAGATGCTGACAGTGGCTAATGCGCTCATGTCGGCTGTGAAGGAGAGCAGTGAGCAGATTTCAAATATATTTTGGATGTACTGTCAATAGAACTTGGTGATTCATTAGATGTAATGGTCAGAGATGCATACTGTTCCACTGACTGCAGACTTGATAACTGTCAGGAGGACTTTAAATATCACTTTATTTAAATGTCTGGAGTATATAGAGAATATTTCTGAATTTATTCCGAATATTTAAGGATATTAACTTCATTTTATTGGACCAATTTTCATTTCAGGTAGGACACACTGCACGCGCACACACACACACACACACACAGATACAAACATATATTTTGCCCACAGAATATAGTAAGTTAAAAACATCGTGGAAACGTCTTATGTTAATTTAGGGCTACTTATTTTTAAAATTAAAACATCAATATGCAGATATATAAACCTTGTCCTTTTTTCCTTTGATATTCTTACAGTTGTTTGTAAGACACTATACAAACGATACATATTTTAAACTTTCAGACTGATTTTTTTTTTAAAAGAGAAACAACCAAATGTGCAGCATCATCGCTGGTGGGGTCTGCCCAGAACCGCTTACACTTCACTTCTCGGAAAGGGTCGACATTTTACCATTGTGACCTGCCAGGTGTGTGTCCAAAGCCAGATCATTTATCTCCATAAAGCCCTCACTTTGGCAGTGCAGTGATGAATGGAAAGAGGCGGATAGTTAAATATTTAGATTTTATATCACTACATGACAATGACCTATAAAAAAAATCCCAAACAGCAGAGGCTTTGGACTATGACTTCATTTACAACTCTCTGTAAGTCTTTAGGAATCACTAGTAGTCAGGTCTTTATAGATGAGGCATCCACAACATAAAGTAATGTAACTTTCCATTTTATGTTTTTGAGGACAGCTATTCTCTAATCATTCAAGTATAAGAAAAATTATACCGAGGCACAAGTTAGTAAATAGCTAACATCTATGTAAATATCATGACTTCCTTCTCTCTACCAATTAAAAAAAAGGCAATTGTTATTATTTTGCCTACAAAAGATACAGGGTCAGAGTGCTGGAAATGAAACTAATGATTTAGGAATGTTCCCCAAGAACTTTTCTGTTGCTCCTTTCTCAAATCAAGCTCATGCTGACCAACTGCAGTAAGCAATGATTTTGGAAAGAGCATCAGACCTGTCATCTGAAGTCTTGTGTTCAGGGTGTCTTCCCTGCTAGGCAGGCAACCTGGGACAAATCATAACTTTTCGCACCATGCACTTCCACTGATAAAACAGCATTTATTCTACCTTCCTGCTAAGCTGTTATGGATGATATATGTGTACTTTTTAAACCATATGTTCTGAAGGTATTGCTTTAAGTAGAAGACACCGCAGTTTGTTATATGTGTAATATGATTTTGGGCTCAGGAGACCTGAGATCTAATCAAAATTCTGCCACAATTTAGCGGTACGACCTTGCTTACAGTCAATTTTCTTTTTGGGTAAAGTTAAGGGGATTATATTAGACTTCTCTAAATCTGTGGTTTCCCAACTTGGGTTTTGGGATGACTTTTGCCCTACAGGGGATATTTGGCAATGTCTGGAGAAATATTTGGTTGGCTCAACTGGGGGAGTGGTACTGGCATCTAGTGGGTAGAGGCCTGGGATGCTGCTAAATATCCTACAGTATACAACCCCTCCCAACAAAGAATCATTAAGCACAAAATGTCAATAGTGCCAAGGTTGAGAAACCCTGTTCTAAGGCCTCACTCAGCTTTAAAATTCTATGATCTATAGGGAAACACATCTCATAAACTACTCAACTGACCAATATGTACTTAAATTTAACAGAAGGGATTTTATTTCTATTATGAAAATAAACATTGCCATTTATTCTGAAGTTTTCCACTAAAATGTAAAGCATGGTCATGCTTTAGCAATAAGAATAGCATGAGTTCCAGTATCTTTATCACCATCATCAACAGCAGTCCCACATGTGATGCTGCTCTCGGTACCCCATTGCTGAGGAGTGAATATTTGTGTGCCAGCAGAATTTATATATTGTAACGCTAATCCTTAGTGTGGTGGCATTTGGAGTTGGGGTCTTTGGGAGGTAATTATGACATACAGATGAATCTTTCATAATAGAGTTATTCTCCTTTTAAAAAGAGGAGCAGATGCAAGATTCTCTCTGTTTCTCTCTCTCTCTCTGTCTGTCTTTCTCTCAGTCTCTCTCCACCTTGCAAGCACTAAGGAAAGTCTAAATGAGAACATTACCAGGATGGGGGTCCTCACCAAGAAACAGATCCAGAACCATGAGAAACAGATGTTTGTTGTTTAAGCTACCTAGCCTATGGTAACTTGCTATAGCAGCCTTAATTAAGACTGCAAGTATCTTCAAATTATATAATTGGAGACCAAAGTACAACTATAGCTCACAGAAAGAACTACTGGTGTCAGTTGTTGTTAGCATATCAATGAATACTATGAGTCTTACTAACATCATACTTCTTGGGTTCAAGTCTCATTTTCCCCAATAACTTGTGACCTTGGGAAACCTCTCTGTACCTCAAGCTACTTATTTGTAAAATGCGATTTATAATCTAGTTGGTGTTTTACACGAAATAATTCTCTTAGCATTGTGTTTAGCACATAAGTAGTACTCAGTAAATGTTAGATATTGTCATAGTTAGACCTAAGGGTGAAATTTCATTAATTCTATTTCAAGGCGTTTCGTTATTGTAACCACTTAGATTTGTCACTGGCTCATGAGTTGTGCAGATATTGTTTTTGGTCTACTGTACTTTTCTCTACCTGGAGAAGTTATATTCATCCTTTGAATCTCAAAGTCAACACTGTCTCCCTGAAGGAGCCTTGTCCAGCCCCTCTAAGTAGATATAACCATCCCAACTGTAGTGTCCCTAAAGATCTCTTTCCATATCCATCTGTTATGGTCTGAATCCCCCAAATTCTTACATCAAAATCCTAACCCAACGCTAACGGCATTAGGAGGTGAAGCCTTTGGAAGGTGATTAGGTCACGGGGATAGAATTCTGATGAATGGAATTAATTCCCTTATTTAAAAAAGCCCTGAGAGAGATCCTTCATCCCTCACACCTTATGAGAACACAGCAAGAAGGCACTGTCTATGAGCCAGAAAGGAGGCTCTCAACAGACACTGAATCCACCAGTGCCTTGATCTTGGACTTCCTAGCATCCAGGACTGTGAGAAATAAAATTTCAAGGTTCATAAGCCAACCAGTCTATGGTATTTTATTATAGCAGCACAAATAGACTGAGGCACCATCACCCTATATTATCATTCATATATACATACACACACACATATCGGTTTTCCTGGCTGGAGTGACCTGCTATCCTTGATTGATATCTGTACGCATACTGCATTCACACTGAGCCCTCCATAAATGTGGAGACTGGATCAAAACTGAGAAATCTCTTGCTCTAACAATAAAGGATAAAATCAAATTTGCAAACTGAAATTAAATCTTTATAAATGGAGGAGAAATTGAAGAGGAGAAAAATCCCTTGTTTGACAGGATAAGATGATTGAGAAAAAGCAGATCTCAGCAGGATCTGTTTATGGCTAGTTCCAGAGTAGTCTTGTTACACTTGTGTAGAAAATGCCTGGGTTCCAAAGAGATGACACAACAGATTCTGTTTTGATTTTGCTGCCCATGATATGTATTAAAAGGTTAACAAGAAGAATAGCTGCTTATTATATCTGATGTATGGGTTTTCCTTAAATGATGATAAATCACTCCACAGGGTGGATTGTAGATATGAATAGTGCTACTTACTGAAACTTACATGACAGTAATAAGCTTAGTCTCACAATGGATAGTTAAGCTAAAAAGATATGAAAATGCTAAGCCAACTAAAAGTATCCTATCAATAATTCCTACTTCAATAGCATGGTTGACCTTCTCTACCATATTAAAAAAAAAGAAATGAATCATTTCACTACTTCCATGTTGTAGATGTTAAAAAGTGACCATTAATTAGACTTAAGTACATGACTGCAATTATCTGTGGACTAATTAAAACTGACTGTCATTCACGTTGTCCATAGCACATCAACAATAGCAAACATGACAAGGCTCACTTTCATTTAGAGTTGTGTCAGATTAGCTAACAGAGAGTACTGCAATTATTGCTCAAGCTCATAAATCCTCTATGAAGACTTGTTGACAGTTTAGTTTTTACGCTATTGTCTTATAAAATGTCAGGAACCAATTTCCTAAAGTCACATGCAGGCTATCAGGTACCGATAGTGAATTCAACACAGAAGTATAGTTTTTTCCCCTCCTAAAATCACATGGAAATATAAATGAAGGGATTTTAAATTAAGCACAAACCCATAATGACAAAGAAAACAGGGAAGGTCACCACGGCAGCAGAATTTTAGAAGCTGGAAAGTTAATGAATAAGTAGTAACACACTTAGAAGCCCTGAAAAAGCTGAATCCTAATCCAACAGCAGCTGAAGCTAAGAATCAACTTGATTACCAATGCAGAACCTCCAGAAAGGCTCAGTGAATGATGACACCAGCTGCCTATGGAAGGTCGAGTAAGAATTGGGAGGAAACAAGACGGTCTGTCAAATGTCTGTTTACAAATAAGGTAGCTATTGATTCCCTTCTTTGTCATCACAGAGACAATATGTTTATTCTCTTGAGAGGCTGAAAGAGAGTCTCTGCACTGCAGGACACCAGACCCATAAACGTGCAGCTGAAAGGCACTTTTATGCTAAATGTGAAACCTTTTCCCACTCATCTCTCAAACGCAGAAAGACAGGCTGGATATTGGAGGACTATTCTCTGTGAATCTGACCAGTGCAAGACAGAAGACCTAAAGATACCAACAGCAGAAATTTCTCAACTCAGCAGAAAATCAAACCAGAAGATCCACAATCAACATTCTGCTAAGAATTATCAAGCATTTTTTTTTTTTTTAGTGACCTCTACTTAATGATGAGTAGACAGTCAAGCACCATCAAAAAATCAAAGGAAGCCTTGAACATGAGGAAGACTCAAACATGCAACCAAATAGACAATAGGAACTTGGGAAAAATAAAGATTATGTCGAGAGAAAAATAACCCCACAAAACAAAATCAAACAAAAGAACTAACTTCAATGTTTTCAGAATGAGAAGAGATACTCTTGACTCCACGTGACAAGAATAGGCTGCTATAGAAAAAGAGATATGCAGAAAAATGAAAACTCTTTATCATTAAAAATATGTCTTAGAAAAATTATTCAGTAAGAGGATAGGAAGACAAAGCGTAGGAAAGGTCACAAAAAGCAAATCAAAGAGAGAAAGAGGTGGAAATTTGCCATAAGAGTCTCAGCTTTTGCTAGAGTTTTCATAATTGCAAACAACTGGCAGATAGTATGGGAGCCAAAATTACTACATGGGAGAATGGGAAGGCAGGAAATGCACAACTGTGTTGGAAGGGTGAGAATCTGAAAGAGAAGTATATCTTAATCTACAATACTGGGAAGTCAATATATTAAATCAATTTTAAAAAATAGAAAAATGCATTCTTAGTACAGCATGTGGTTTAGAGGCATGAAACTAAATACCAAACATCAGCTATAGTTGCAGGTGGTTACCTCTGGGTAGCGGGGTAAGGCTGTGGGCAAAAAGAGAGGGAAGGCTTATATTTTATATAAGATGGCTTTCACAACATGATTCTACAGTGTATACACATACAACTGTAATGAGAATAAATTCTTTGTGTCACTTTCATTGTACATGAAATATAAAACACACACATAGCAGTGAGGACATTCCATTCCCAAATATGGAGAAAATATATTGCACATTTGCATTGGTTTTCACTGTCAAATATTTTATTTTAGGGGAGAGAAAACAAAAGGTATTATGATTGTAGTGTTTCTTAGAGGCAGGACATGATCGTTAACAATCATGCTATGTCTCAGATGCTCTTAGATGCAAAATTTGTTCACAGCAGAGAACAGTATAGTGAGCTTTTAAGACAAATATAAAATTGAATGTATTGAATTCAAATGACTGGTATTTCCTCTGAGAAACCTTCCAAGTTTTGGATTTTAAACTGCTCCTTTTAGAAATTACATATTACATGAATAGCAGATTTTAATTCTTTATCATTTAATAACATCATTTGGCATCTTTATTATGGTCCAGTTATTTTTGTTTGTTTGTTTAAATAATTCATCTAGTTCCTGAAATCTATATGTCTTGGAATCACTAGCATTCAAGATTCTCTGTACTCTTATAAATAAATACCTGATAACTCTTGACTTTCTAAATACATCGAGCAACCCAGGATAAATATCCCTTGCCCAGTGGACAAGTGCAATTCCCCTTTGTTTCAAATCACATTGCATTATGTGGCCATTTCAGTACCATTTTCATGTCTTGCTGATGACCAACACAGCAGGATGAAATGCACTTAAATGAGCTGGAAAATGGAAGTCCCTCAAACACTCAGGAATCAATATAGCATGGAAAGATGAATAAAGGAAGAAGAAAACAATACAAACCCTAAAATTGGTAAGCAGGTCACAAACATTTAAATGCAAATAGACGCAGTTCCAAATAAATAACAAATATGTGTTTGTCTATATATTTAAAAGAAATTGTTGAAAAAAATTATTGAATCAATTAACTTTTTTCTATTTTCTTCCATATTCTGTGTTATTTTAAATGTTGTTTAAATTATTCAAATATTCTAAATATTTTAATAACATGTATATATAGTACCTTCTTTCCTGGATAGAAGGAGAATAATGTGAGTTAATAGCAGAAAGATGAAGCATAATTTATGATGTCTCACTAGTACATTAACTTTATAATATCTATATATGAATGAGTGACTTTTAATGGACATAACACATTAGTAGAAATGATCAACAGTTTTTAAAATAACATCTCATTACATTTAAAAATAATTAAATTTTTAAAATATTTGGAAACTTGAAAGATTAAGCAGTGATATGATAATAGGATTACAGTAAAACTCCTAGAAATACTTTTGTTTTCAGGATACAACAGTAAATACAGTAAATATGTTTTTTAAATTCCATTAAACTTGAAAAAGTAAGATAATCTCAGAAACACGGCAACCTAAACTCTAGTAATTCAAGAAGAACTTTTTGAAGACAATCTATCAGTTGATTACATTTCCTGTCCTCAAGAGTAAAATAAGAAATTCAGTAACTAGTATGCTTAATTATTCCAATAATAATGAGATCAAATGAGAAAATAAGTTATCCTTCCCATCAATAAATATCTGACTTCCTTTGTTACTGCTTTAAGAGGATCTCTCAAATACAAGTCCAGCCCGAATACCTCAATCAAGCTCTGTACATATTTCCAGTTGTGGGAGAGCCTTGTCAAAATGTACTACAGTTGTGTAACCACAGTTTGACTCAACATATTTCCCACAAATGTTGCTCCTCTTTTCAACATCCTTTTTATTATTATTGATATCACCTTCCTCCCACACAACCATAATTAAAATCTACTTTCTTTGACTCCTGTCTATCAACTTTACTTAGCATTAGTCTACACAACGATAAGATTTACACTTCTCTGAAAGTCAACTTCCCTCATCTCTGACCTTTTGCAAATCCTACTCTATTACTTTTTGCCTAGACAATTAGTTTCCCAGTTGGTTCTCTGACCTCTGACTCCTACTTCCTCTTATTCATTCTACAATGTATTATGAGACTACCTTACTAATTGGGCTCTCTTTCTTTCCTAATTTTATAAGAAATTGAAACTTTCAACAGAATATATATGTATATACATACATACATTCCATTGCAATGTATTCCATTGAAAATTTATCTAAATTCATGTGTCCACACTAATTTTTCCAGCACTATTTTTCATCAGTTCAGCTGGCTGAATTTCTTCAGTTGGCTACAACAGTTGTCCACTCCAAAAGCCAACATATATTTTCTCATCTTTGCCTCTCCTAATGCTGGTCTTTCAGCAATGTCTTTCTATTAATACTTCATCAATGTCTGCTTAAATCTTACTCCTTAATTAAGGTAGAGTTCACATAACATTTTCACCATTAGGCCTTGCTTGACCCAGCTTTTGAAATAAGCTCTTCATCCCTAAACTCATACAGTGCATTCATCTTGGAGTTTACCTACCATTTTCAAACAAACATTGAACAAGTGCTTGATAAATGAATGATTTTTTATTAATATATTGAGAACTTTTATTTTTTTATTTTTGTGAGTACACAGTAGGTGTTAAATTTATAGGGTATATGAAATGTTTTGATACAGACATACAATATGAAATAAGTTTTTAAATATCTGACTATGCTGATGAAGGTTAAAGCCTGCAATGCTGAACAATGTGACTGTCTCCATAGTTTTAAAAAGTTATGCCTGTAATTGCTGTGGCTAGATACTAGGATATGTCTACTGATGGAGAAAGATATATTATCGCCAAGATTTCATTTGTGAAGACTTTGGGAACAATCTACCATTTTCCATTAGTAGATATAATCACTGATCCACTTATGAGCAGACATCCTTTACTATTACAGGTGAATCAACTCTTGACAAATGTATGAGAACAACTGAACACTGTAAAATTCACTAGAAAGAGTTAGAGCTAAGTTTCTTTGCTTACTCAGAACTACCAGGACTATCTTGTTTTTTCTTGCTGGGAAGGGGTTAGAGGGATGCTTCCCTTTGCCTTACTTACTGTGCTCCATAAAACTCTCGTTAATGGATAGTTTTTGGTAATGTCTTCCCCATTTGGTAACTTCAAGTGCTAAATGGGAAAAATACTCTTCAAGTGAAATAAAAAGACAAAGCACAACACACATGAACACACACACACACACACACACACACAGAGAGAGAGAGAGAGAGAGAGAAGCAACCCTGATAATTATTGAATGAAGGGTCTTGTTGATACTTCAATGTTCATAATCTCATGAACTTTTACTAAGTTATCAATTTTTGTGAATGTAGAGAGCATGTGACAGATACTATAGTGGGTTCAATGGTGCCTCCCTCACCCCCACAAAAGATATATCCATGTCCTAAACTCCAGAATCTGTAAAATTTTTTAGCCTATTTGGAAAAAGGGTCTTGGCAGACATAATTAAGTTAAGCTTCCTGAAATAAAGAAATCACTTTCAATTATCCCAGTGGGCTTTAAATTCAATGACAAGTGGCCTTAAAGAAAAGGAAGAGGAAGATTTGAGACAGATGGAAGGGAAAGAAAAACAGAGATGATGAGGAGGCAGTGTTGATCATAGGCAGAGGTTGGAGTGGTGCGGCCACAAGTCAAGTAATGTAGACAGCCACAGACCTTGGAAGAGGCAAAGATTCTCTCCTAGAGCCTACCGAGGGATTTCAGCCCTTAATTTCAGACTTCTGGCCAGCAGAACTATGAGAATACATTTCTGTTGTTTTAAGCCATGAAGTAATTTATTACACCAGCCACAGAAAACTAACACAGATACAGATACCAAGATAACTTTTCAGTAGGGTAAGTGACTCAAATCATTGCTAAAGTTTTACTATGCTATGAGAAGTGCCTTCTTTCTCCACCTCACTCCCATCCTCGTTCCCCAGTATAGTGTCCTGTCATACAGGCTTCCACTTGAAAAGATCTTCAGATCCTCATTGGGACTCTCTGTGCCTGAGTTATAAAGTCTTCCTTTCTTGGCACTAACAGCCTTTCTGATGAGATCACCCAGACAGGTCTGTTAGCTCCCACACACGGAGAGCAAAGAGCTCTAGAAAATATAGAGATCATGATAATGACTAAGAAAACATCAGACCTACCAGGTCAGAGGCTTTTTTTTTTTTTTTTTTGGTGATTGACACATGATTAGACATATTTATAGGATACAACATGATGTTTCCATATATGTGTAAATTGTGAAATAATCAAATCAGGGTAATTAGCATATCTATCACTTTAAATATCATTTCTTTGTTATGAGAACACTCAAAAACCTCTCTTCTAGCTATTTTGAAATATACATTCTTTTTAATGCTAGTCATTCTACTATGCAATAGACCACCAGAACTTATTCCTTCAATCTAACTATAGCTTTGTACCCAGTGACCAATCTCTCACCACCCCTCCCCATATTCCTACCCTTTCCACCCTCTGGTAACCACTATTCTACTCTCTACTTCTATGAGAACAATCTTTTAGATTTCACGTATGAGTGAGATCATGCGGTATTTGTTGTTCTGTGCCTGGCTTATTTCACTTAACACAATGTCCCCAAAGTTCATTTACGTTGCTGCAAATGACAGCATTTCATTCTTTTCATGATGGAATAATATTTCATTGTGTATATATACCATATTTTCATTATCCAATCATCCATTGATGAACATTTAAGTTGATTCCATATCCAGGCTATTGTGAATAGTGCTGTCATAAACATGGGGGTGCAGATATCTCTTCAAATTACTGATTCCATTTCTTTTGGATAGCTATCCAGTAGTAGGATTCTTGGAACATATTCATAGTTCTATTTCTTATTTTTGGAGGAACTTCCATACCGTTTTCCCTAATGACCGTACTAATTTACATTGCCACCAGCAGTATGGAAGGGTTTATTCTCAATATCCTCACCAACATTTGTTATCTTTTGTTTGTTTTTTTTTTTATAGTAGCCATTCTAATTAGAGTGAGGTGATATCTCACTAAGGATTTGGTGTGCATTTCTCTGAATTTTCTGTTGGCAGACCTTGAAGGACCCCAGAAGAACAGAGAATAACAATTCTCAGCTCCCCTTCCAGATGTAATAAATTCAACTTTAGGCTGGGTGCCGTGGCTCATGCCTGTAATCCCACCACTTTGGGAGGCCGAGGCAGGTAGGTCACCAGGTCAGGAGATCGAGACTATCCTGGCTAACACAGTGAAACCCCGTCTCTACTAAAAACACAAAAAATTAGTTGGGCATGGTGGCAGGCACCTGTAGTCCCAGCTACTTGGGACATTGAGGCAGGAGAAGGGTGCGAACCCGGGAGGCGGAGCTTGCAGTGAGCTGAGATCGCGCCACTGCACTCCAGCCTGGGCGACAGAGCAAGACTCCATCTCAAAAATAAACAAATAAATAAATAAAAATAAATAAATAATCGTTAGGGGGGTAGGGAGAGGCAGGGGATCAAGGAAACCAGGTGCATATGTTTTGTAAAAGCTTTACAGGTATTTATCATGTCCATTCCTAGTGAAGAATCATTGCCATAGACAGTTGGAGATTAAAATCCTCAGACTGCAGAGATTCTCAATTAGTCAATGGAAAGACCACTACCCAATGGCTTATATCATGATACTTCTTTATTTGGAAAAAAATACTTTGAGTGAAAATAATCTGTAATATTAATTAAAACATGTTATTTGAAAAGCTGATGGATTATTAAACTGAATGCAAAATGCTCTCCTGCATTTGAGAATGAATTGCTAATTATTTCAATAAACTATTAGTCTTATCTCCCCACTGAGAACCTGTTCTCATAGACTAGAATAAACTCAGTTTCTCTCTTATTTTCAATATTATGCTATTGTGCAATTAAAATCAATACTTATATTTTTTAAGTCATTGAAGTTTAAAATAACATGCTTACCTTGTGACTATGATACTTCGTCTTCTTTTTTTTTTTTTTTTTGAGATGGAGTCTCACTCTATTCCCCAGGCTGGAGTGCAATGGTGAGATGTTGGCTCACTGCAACCTCCGCCTCCCAGGTTCAAGTGATTCTCTTGCCTCAGCCGCCTGAGTAGCTGGGATAACAGGCGTGCACCACCATGCCTGACTAATTTTTGTATTTTCAGTAGAGACGGGGTTTCACTATGTTGGCCAGGCCAGTCTCAAACTCCTGACCTCATGATCCACCCGCCTCAACCTCCCAAAGTGCTGGGATTACAGGCGTGAGCCACTGCGCCTGGCCAATATTTCTGTTCTTATAATCATTCTCACAATTGGAAATGTCTTTTGATACTAGTGTTTATGAAACCTCACACCTAGTAAATGTCAGCCTCTAGGAAAAATTGCAAATTATGTTTCTAGGGCAATACAGCATACACTTACATAATAAAAGCACTTCTATTTCTACATAAACCTTGCCAAGTTCGTTATTTATTTATTTTTTGAGATAGAGGCTTGCTCTGTCACCCAGGCTGGAGTGCAGTGGCAGGATCTTGGCTCACTGCAGCCTCTGCCTCCTGGGTTCAAGTGACTGTCCTGTCTCAGTCTTCTGAGTAGCTGGGATTACAGGTGCCTGCCACCATACCCGACTAATTTTTGTATTTTTAGTCAAGATGGGGTTTCACCATGTTGGCCAGGCTGCTCTCGAACTCCTGACCTCAGGTGATTTGCCCACCTTGGCCTCCCAAAGAGCTGGCATTACAGGCGTAAGCCACTGCTCCTGGCAAGTTCTTTAAAGTTAACATATATTTACAAGCCATGAGCAAGATGCAGTGTAAATGTCATAAAAATATCATAAGTCAAATTTGACTTCTCAGTTAAGACTAATTTTGATCCAGTTGTTACAGGTTTTCTAAATGGACAATATTTACTAATGTCTACATAGTTTTTAACCTTAAATGCTCAAACAATAATTAGCTGGCTTCAAACTACCTTTCTATACATAGTCAGATAATTATATTCAGAAAGAAAACGTGAATCCTAAATTAAGGAAGTCCAACTTTGTGTGCAAGGAATAGTCGTAGTAAATTGACAAGTCAATTCTTAGTTTCACTTTGTCTATTTTAAGAAGTGAAATGAGACCACTTGCTTTTGCTTGCTATTTAAGAAGGGATTATAACTTGCTGCTTTTTAAAGCGTAAAACTCTCATGAACTAGGTGACTTTTCTATCAGCTTTTCTCAAGTTAACTTTTGCAGCTCTCAAGACATTCTGTTCATGAACATCCTAAGTACTTCCATTTTCCTAAGTGCCTTGAAAGGAACTTCATGCTCGAAGATCAGTGGAAGAAGAAAAGTGTCTCTTAAAAAGTACTTGAAAGAGCAGAAGTACAAAAAAATGGGAATGAGAAAATAGGAGGCAAAGATGAACAGCAGCAGATTCAAGAGACATGCAACTGAATAGGAAAAAAAACCCCAAAAACCTCAAAACTAAAAACCTGAGAAACTGCTGTAATCTGAATGTTTTCATCATCCCTCCAAAATTCACATATTGAAACCTAATCATCAAGTTGATGGTATTAGAAAGTGGTGAAGGTATTAGAAGCCTTTGGGAGGTGATGAGGGCTCTGCTTTTGTGAATGGGATGAATGCCCTTATTAAAGAGACATTAGAGAGCTGCTTTGCCTCCTCCATTATGGGAAGACACAGCTAGAAGGCATCATGCATGAAGCAGAGAACCCTCGCCAGGCACCAAATCTGCTGGTGCCTTGATCTTGGAACTTCCATCCTCCAGAACTGTGAGAAATTAATTTATGTGGTTTATAAATCATTCAGTATAAGGCATTTTTCAGTTTTTAAAAATTTTTGTGGGTATAAAGTAGGCATATATATTTATAGGATACATGAGATATTTTGATACAGGCATGAACTGTGAAATACACACATTATGGAGAATGGGGTATCCATCCCCTCAAGCATTTATCCTTTGAGTTACAAACAATCCAATTATACTCTTTAAGTTATTTTAAAATGTTGTTATTAACAATAATAACCCTGTTATGCTATAATAGATATCTACACTTCTATGTTTGTTGCGGCACTGTTTATAATAGTTAAGATTTGGAAGCAATAGTATAAGGCATTTTGTTTTAGCAACCTGAACTGGCTAATACAGAAACATTTCAAAGACAAGTTTATATTCAATTGAATTACTACTAGATGGTCTACTTGATGAGATGTAGACTCTCTTAACAGTGGAAGAAAATAGAACTCAAGTAGTCCATAAGAATAGACCATTTTAAATATTACAGGAAGGTTATGGATTTAAGGGAATATTGCATATAGCGCACAATTAGAACTCAGCAAAGGAGCAAAAAAAGTAACCACATTCAATACACTAACGTATAGAAATGTCACAACAAGTGCCATACATAAGCTTTGATCACTATCTGTAAAATGGAGGCACAACAGACATCACAGGCTGTTGAAAAGATGAAATGAGACAACATACTTAAATGTCTTGCAAATGTAAGGTACTCTCAGAGCAAAGATAAATTAAGATCACTAATCAAGGAAAGCTGCACCTACTGGATCATGACTGTCTGTTTGATTGCAAAGCTCATTAGAACGAGAACTGACACTCATGACTGAAACTATGAGGAAAGACAGGAAGTCTTGGCTTCTTGGGGAACAAGGAACATTCAGAGGTTAACCGAGATTATAACATAAAGTCCTTGTAGACAATCATCTGTTTATTAGGCTATCTATCTATCTATCTATCTATCCATCCATCCATCTACCTACCTACCTACCTAGCAACCTATGCAGATTTGACCAGACCTTGTGCCCAGTAGACACTCAATAATAAAGTCATAAATGGAACTAGTGAACCAATTTATCATTCAGGGCCCTAAGATTGTGGAGTCTACTTTACTAAATTTAGAGATCTGCCTGAAACTCAAGATGCCAGTTAAAAGTCTCTACCCTTGACCAGTCTTCTAGCTGAACTATGATATATATCTGTTCTTTCAATCTCTATTTATCCAAACTCAACCTACTGCTCTGTTGTGACCTTCAATATCCATCTGATCTTTCCTCCTCTGTCTAATCTGGATTTGATTTATAGATAGGCTTCCCTAGCTAGACTCCTAGGCCTTTCTCTATCTGTCTCTCTCATCCATGAAGGGGAATCTTCAATCACACCAGGCAATTAAATCAAAACCAATAGTTTTAGTGTGGTTTACTCCATTACTCTGTAGTATATAGCTACTAAAAAAGAGTGACGTATATATGTTGGCTTTTATTTATCAGTATTAAAGCTGAGTGAATGCTACATGAATTATTTATTTTTGTGCATCAGGTACTGACCTACATATTAGGGATGTAAAGAGGAAAACATTATAGTACATGCTTTAAGAGTCCCAAATGCAATAAGAGAAATAGACACACAAAAATATGTACAAAAATGATGAGAGAAATGTTCTAATAAAGGTGTGAAAAAGAGATTTGCTAGCAATTGAGAGGTGGTATTTAATTCTGCCTAGTGGGAGTAGAGTCAGGGAAGAGTTCATCGAGGTGACGTTGAGGTGGGTCTTAAAATTTTAAAAAGCAGGAGAGGAAATTTCAGGTGGTGGGTATAGCATGTGCAAATGATAGAGTTATGTAGGTTCATGGTATGGTCAAGGGTGCCTGGTCAGTGGTGTGGGCTTAAGAGGTGAGTGCACGTGACTACAAAGACAAAATGGGGTCAGACTGTGAAGAAAGTGGCCTTTATCTTCTAGATAACAGGCAGACACATAACATAGAAATTTTTACACTGAAAAAGATACAGTTTACTGAATATAAATATCTCAGTAAAGTTGATTAAAAGAATATCAATTAAGACCACACATATATAAGAATTATATTTGCATCAAAGGTTTTTCCTTTTTTATTAATACACAAGAATTCTACATACTAATAGGGGTATGTGTGATATTTTGATATATGCATATAATGTATAATAATCAAATAAGAGTTATTGGAATATTTATCACCTCAAACATTTCTCATCTATTTGGAAGCACATAATATTTTTAAGCTGGCAATCTGGTAATTTTTTTTAATGTACAAAGAGAATTTCTTACCAAGCCAAACTGAGAATGTGACATACTGACTCTGCTTCAATTTTTGGTATTATCTACTAAAAATTCTAATGCCTGTTACAGGATTTCTACTCTCTGTGGTCCCAACTCTTGACTCTGAGGACAATACCTAGGAATAGGAATGATGACCGCATTACATTCACAAAAGTCACTATATGTAGGCTTTAAATAATGAAGTGAGAATAATCACTGATCCTTTTCTTGGCACATTCTCACAAGTAAATTAGGTAATGCCTAGGCTCGAGTAAAGGACCTTAGGAACAAATACATATCCAGTGGAAATTTGCAGAGAAGAGTAAATGAAAATGTCTGCTGGGAGAGTTAACAGACATTTTTACTTTTGCTAACTTAACAAGTCTGTAATAACAAAACAGACATAAATACTTTTTTGTGGGGGCAGATTGCTAAAGAGAATTTGCCCATTTCATTCTAACTCAATGATTTTTGTATCACCTGATGGGGAGATTGTCTTTTCATAATAAACTATGTTGCTCTAACTCCTTGCTTCTCGGGTAAGAGATTTTATTAATTATTCCAAACACATTACAAATCATATTATATCATGTTCCAATCTATAACATGATGGAACATGATATTTCGCGATAGCCATTCTGAATCCAGAGCCTACGGTCTCCACAGTGCAATGGTATTTTGTAGTATCAACTCTGGATTTACCAATCAAGAGATTAGACACTGAGGTTACTGGACTAAAACTACCCATTACACATGTTTTATTTGGCCAAGATGGTATTCACAATAAACTTAAAATTTTATAGGTAGAAAATGTTTTCCCCACTTCATCATGGTCTCCATTCTCCTTTACAGCATTATATCTGGCCTCACTTTACTTATTCATATTACATGAACTTGATTTCATAATCCATTCTCTAGCTCTAGAAAGCATATTAATTTTTTCCTAAAAATGTCTTTAACAGGTGAGAATCTGCCATTTGGTTTGAGGTTGACATTAGGTTCAAGTCTGGAAGACAACATACTACGCAGGCTTAGAGACAGCAGAGAGATGAATGCAGGTCTAGAGGTGAGACGTATGCACTACAGATACACAGGAAAGGATGTCAGTATTAGTTGGGAGAAGAGAAATGGAAGAGTTTTCAGCCAAAAAGAGACTGCATTCAAATGCATCAGGATGGGTCATTCTACCCTAAGTTAATGAAGAGGCATAATAAAGATGACAGCTAAATTAATGAGATGGATTAACAGAGCATGTTAAATTAAACAAATATTGAATATTTAATATGAAAATATGGACTCCATAATAATCATTGCTTTTTTCCCCTATCTTTGTCTGTTAAAAGCCCCATTACCAGCCTTACCACCCACCCACCACCACATCTATGTACTCAAACAGAAATACAGGCTTCTTCATCACACGAGAGAGACACACAGCAGCCACTGAGCTAATGTCTCTCACCTCTAATGCCATAGTAATCCGTCCAAAATTTAGATCTGTATCTCAATCTAGGCCAATCAGGATTTCTCCTTAGGCAATTTCAAGTTCTCGCTAGAGTTCCAAACCCACAGTTCATCCTGGTTAGAAGAACTGAGCAAAGTATTCCTTCACCCTGTATGCCTTCCTTTCCTCACCCAGACCCACCACTCTCCACTCCTATACAAAGTGATGACATGCAGAAAGAAGTAGGGAAGAAAGAGAACAGTCGAGCATTATTCAAGTTCTTCTTAAGGCCAGCACCACTCCTGTCTTTTAAGTGATTTGTCACTTAGTCCAGAGCTCTAACTATGAAGTATTAAATCCTGTGATTCTTCAAGTTTAAATTGCTTAGACACAGGAAGATGACCCCTCAAAAAAAATCCCCAATTTAACTTTTGCTTGAAAGAGCCCTCTATTTGAGACAAAAATAAAATTTCTGGATTATTTCCCTTCTAAATTATGTATATATTGCCTCAGTTCTCTATTTCAGTTCATGCACATAGTGACTGAAAGAAAATACAATCCGGTACTTTCTGCCCTGTTGACAGTCAACAGTAGGATTCCCTCTTTTTTCTTTTTTTTTTTTTTTTTTTGGAAGGGGGTCTCCCTTTGTCGCCCAGGCTGGAGTGCAGTGGCGCGATCTCAGCTCACTGTAAGCTCCGCCTCCCGGGTTTACGCCATTCTCCTGCCTCAGCCTCCCGAGTAGCTGGGACTACAGGCGCCCGCCACCACGCCGGGCTAATTTTTTGTATTTTTAGTAGAGACGGGGTTTCACTGTATTAGCCAGGATGGTCTCGATTTCCTGACCTCGTGATCCGCCCGCCTCGGCCTCCCAAAGTGCTGGGATTACAGGCTTGAGCCACTGCGCCTGGTCAGGATTCCCTTTTGATTGAACATGTCTTTCATAATAGTCACCTATGTTCTCTGTGACACATAACTTCTCCTGAAGCTGAAATCTCATGTATTCATTGAATATAAGATTCACTCATTTTATTTAGCTCCCATTACATAAAAAGCTTACTCTCACTCTGCAATTTGCAGCAAGTCCTAATAAAGAGAATTGGAGTGACAACACATTATTTATGGTAAATAGAGATGGGGTTATTAAAAAAAAAACATTACAAATTACATTTATGTTGAATATGGTGACCCTGATTTAAAAAACAAATTATATTTATGCCAAAGAACAATATCTTGTTTAAGTCTTTTAATCAATATTGTACATGATATGTAATTCTGAAAGAAATATTCATACTACTTATAAACAGGCATAAAAAACTACTTATAAATAGGTATAAATGCAATAAGCAGAGTGCATAAAACTAGTCTAATTGCACTCCAAATATTTCAGTCAAAAATAGGTACATTTACAGAAAGTAGTAACAACTTTTAATCATTTAACTAAAATGTCTTAAAGCTGCCAAGATAATTGACATGATCATCATCAGAAATACATGTTCATCAGAAACATTAAATTTTTTTCTTTTAAGAAGAGAAAATAAAAATACTTTGTTTTCTGAACTTTCCCTAAGCTATTTCACGTAATGGTAATGGCTTCTTACTGAATATTTGTGGTAATAATCTCAAATTTTCTAGGACCTGCCGTATTGTAAGTATCCTATTTCTAGTGATGGCTTGATGTGACAGGATGCACTCAATTTTATTTTTCCAGAAAAGCAATGCATTCTGCTTTGCTTTTTTCCTACTCAAAGAGCCGCCATTCTATAAATGTTCTCAACAGGCAAGTCCAAGGTGGGTACTCTGCTTTTACTAAACTAGAAACAAAAACTCAGACAGTGAGAAAGTCTGTGGCCTCACTGGAGAGAAGTGGAAGGGAGAGGGAATTATTCACTCTCCTGGACTCTGAAGCAACTTCCTGGCTTTCTGTCCTGCTTGTTGTAGACCAGATCTGGCAGTGGGAGGTATCTTCTCATAAGACCATGAAGCCAAGACTTATTTTAAAACAGATGAATTTTGGAAAACAAATTTTTTTTTTATCAAGATTGTTTTCCTTTCATAATTCAATTAGTATATGTCATAATGAAATTTTGTACATTTTCATTACAAAATTAAATACAGATCCTTGGCATTTCTAAAAAGGTAGTGTTGGCTGGGCACAGTGGCTCACGCCTGTAATCCCAGGACTTTGGGCAGCAGAGGCTGGCGGATCACGAGGTCAGAAGATCGAGACTATCCTGGCTAACACGGGGAAACCCCGTCTCTACTAAAAATACAAAAAAAAAAAAAAAATTAGCCGGGCGTGGTGGCAGGCACCTGCAGTTCCAGCAACTCGGGAGGCTGAGATGGGAGAATGGCATGAACCCGGGAGGCAGAGCTTGCAGTGAGCAGAGATTGCGCCACTGCACTCCAGCCTGGGCGACAAAGCGAGAGTCTGTCTCAAACAAACAAACAAACAAACAAAAAACAACAAAGGAGTATTGAACTTGTGTGTGGTGCATTGGAAGGAAGCCTCTTCATGAAGTTTTGCTATGGGGCTTAGGTTTTAAAGCCTTATGGACACCCTGTATATTGGACTCATGTAAATATCTGGCATGTTTTGGAGCGCATGCTTAAGTACATTTTGGTAATAGCTTCATTCATAAAGCTGCAAATCAAGTGGCATTGTATATACTTTTATATTTAAAAGAAAAAATTATTAAACATATATGAATACATTAAGATAAAAAGAAGTGATTACCAGAATGATATAATGAAAGTCATACAAATTTTAGAAGAATCAAAATACAAGATGTTCTTTTTAAACTTGGAAATAAGAACTCTCATCACAGTTATAGTCAAACAAGTGACACCATGGGCAGTTATCCTGTTAGGGTATATTTCAACAAAACCAAGGCAGATAAGGTAGTAGGATGGCACTCAAAGCATATCCCTTATGAAAATAAACTATTTTGTCATAATTGGACATGAGATATTCCGGTTACTTAAGTATTCTACCTTACAAAATATATTTTCAAAGAATTAGATTAAAACCAAATAGTGTTGATTCTGAAGCTGGTGAGTAAAATGTAGTATTTCCTCAGAGGAGGCAGAAAGTCACAATGGGGACATTTGTTTCCATTAATAAACAAGGGGAAGTCACACATGGTAATGGGTGGATGATCCTTTTTCTGGGTCGGTTAGAGATGCCACTTGCAGTTTCATATCGATGAACCTCATCTTACGAAAATGTTAAAATCTGCATTACCACAGGGAAAAGTTACGGAGGTGATCATTCAATTACAAAAGGGTTCTTATTTAAATTATTCACCACAGACTTACTTTAAATAGCATATTTTCTTTGTGTATATAAATCTTTCATTGATCATTAGCTGCTTAAAAGAGAAGGGGGGACAGAGCCTCTTAAACCTGACATGTTAAGCCACTGCTAATTGAAAATCAATCAACAATGAAAGGAACACTTCTCTGAAATTATGATGATTCAATTTACCCACGAATCTGTGGGAACATACTAAGGTGGTAAAGTAAGGTTTGACAGGAATGCTAAGTGTTTTAACATGAAAGCATAAAATACTGGTAACCTATTTTTATAATCTTATTCAAGCACCGGTTATTTTTCATGAAGAGTGCATATAATTTAGAAATCCTTAGTCATTTAGCCAAAATTTGAGAGGAAATTTATGGATGAACATATAGATCTCCTTATATTCAAACTTCAAATGATGTGGGTCTTTTTATAGTTTCTACTTTAATGGACATCAGTCATGTAGTGCATATTCTTATTCTGAAACCTCTTTCAATATTCTACAATATAATGTTCTTGATCGGTTTATTTCTGATAAATTGGCATTTATTTTGCAAATTCAGGAGTAGTTCTTGTTAACATAGGATACTCACTGTATTTTTCTATGCTAGTAAAGTTCAATCATTAAGAATGACTTAGAAAGCTTTGTGATAACAGTGTTTGTCAGGGGGAAAGCAGCATTTTTTTTTTTTGGTATAAAATGATAGGACTATAATCAAAACCTTCACGAAGAACTTGACAGGCATAATGGTGTAAAATTATTTTCCAGGTCTCTTGTTTTAAAAAATATTATACCTGTTTATAAAAGAGAAATTTTTTGGTACCAGAAAAAAAAAGAAATTCTGGTACCAAAACAGAGATATAGACCAATGGAACAGAACAGAGTCCTCAGAAATAATACCACACATCTACAGCCATCTGATCTCTGAGAAACCTGAGAGAAACAAGAAATGGGGAAAGGACTCCCTATTTAATAAATGGTGCTGGGAAAATTGGCTAGCCATAAGCAGAAAGCTGAAACTGGATCCTTTCCTTACTCCTTATACGAAAATTAATTCAAGGTGGATTAGAGACTTAAATGTTAGACCTAATACCATAAAAACCCTAGAAGACAACCTAGGTGGTACCATTCAGGACATAGGCATGGGCAAGGACTTCATGTCTAAAACACCAAAAGCAAGGGCAGCAAAAGCCAAAATTGACAAATGGGATATGATTAAACTAAAGAGCTTCTGCACAGCAAAAGAAACTACCATCAGAGTGAACAGGCAACCTACAGAATGGGAGAACATTTTTGCAATCTACTCATCTGACAAAGGGCTAATATCCAGAATCTACAAAGAACTCAAACAAATTTACAAGAAAAAAACAAACAACCCCATCCAAAAGTGGGGAAAGGATATGAACAGACATTTCTCAAAAGAAGACATTCATACAGCCAACAGACACATGAAAAAATGCTCATCATCACTGGCCATCAGAGAAATGCAAATCAAAACCACAATGAGATACCATCTCACACCAGTTAGAATGGCAATCATTCAAAAGTCAGGAAACAACAGGTGCTGGAGAGGATGTGGAGAAATAGGAACACTTTTACACTGTTGGTGGGATTGTAAACTTAGTTCAACCATTATGGAAAAGGGTATGGCGATTCCTCAAGGATCTAGATCTAGATGTACCATATGACCCAGCCATCCCACTACTGGGTATATACCCAAAGGATTATAAATCATGCTATAAAGACACATGCACACGTATGTTTATTGTGGCACTATTCACAATAGCAAAGACTTGGAATCAACCCAAATGTCCATCAGTGACAGACTGGATTAAGGAAATGTGGCACATATACACCATGGAATATTATGCAGCCATAAAAAAGGATGAGTTTGCGTCCTTTGTAGGGACATGGATGCAGCTGGAAACCATCATTCGTAGCAAACTATCACAAGAACAGAAAACCAAACACCGCATGTTCTCACTCATAGGTGGGAACTGAACGATGACATCACTTGTACTCGGGAAGGGGAACATCACACATCGGGGCCTATCATGGGGAGGGGGTAGGGGGAGGGATTGCATTGGGAGTTATACCTGATATAAATGACAAATTGATGGGTGCTGACGAGTTGATGGGTGAAGCACAACAACGTGGCACAGGTATACATATGTAACAAACCTGCACGTTATGCACATGTACCCTAGAACTTAAAGTATAATAATAAAATAAAATAAAATAAATAAAAAAAAGAGAGAAATTTTTTTACTCTTATTTTTGCCTTGATGGACATTTATAAATTCATGTGGCATAGTGTTATTTAAATTATCATTTTCTTTAAATAAGAATATAAATAAATTTCTTCTGTTATAACTATGTACTTACTATATGCATTTGGCTAGACTCGATGAATTAAATAATCTAAAATCAGTAATTTCTATAATTAAAAAGTCTCCTTGAAATATAAAAATTTAGTATGCATATTGCATCCTTAAAGGGGAGATAGAAATAAATTTTCTAAAATCTTATTTATCCTGTAATGAAGCCTGTATCTGCTGCCATAGTATGATACTATAGTAAGAATATAAGCATTATCAAACAAAGCATTGACATTCAAAATGCATTTCAGGAATCTTCTATATACAGTACTCTTTTATAGCATTCAAATGTCTCAAATACTAAGAGCAAACATGTATTGACTACTTAATATATGCCATGTAATGTACTAACATTTACATGCATTATCTGATCAAATACTTGCATTACCTCCATAGAGGTAGTACTATCTTGGTACCATTTTTATTGATTAGGAAACTGAAAGCTGGTTGTTCAAGGTCACACCAGAAATAAGTGGTGGCACTAAATTGTCACATAGGTCTGTGTGAGACTTCAACTTGGAGCCACTACTGTACACTGCCTCTTAATTATAACAACAAAAACAGTAATAATGATAATATGATGATGACGAGGATGATGATAATGGCAATAACAAGCTTTTGTAAATTTTTAATGTAAAAAACATGTAGCCATTTTGGGTCTCCATTTTCTCATCAATAAATGAAAAAGGTTTAGCCAGGTGCAGTGGCTCATGCCTGTAATCCCAGGACTTTGGGAGGCCAAGGCAGGCCGATCACGAGATCAGGAGTTCAAGACCAGCCTGGCCAACATGGTGAAACCCCATCTCTACTACAAATACAAAAATTAGCTGGGCTGGTGGTGGATGCCTGCAATCCCAGCTACTTGGGAGGCTGAGGCAGGATAATCGCTTGAACCCAGGAGGTGGAGGCTGCAGTGAGCCAGGATGGTGCCATTGCATTCCAGCCTGGGCGACAGAGCAAGACTCTGTCTCAAAAAAAGAAAGAAAAATGTTTGACCTGATAACTTCCAGACCCCCTCCACCTCCTAAAGTTCTTCATTTAGAACTGTGAAGATTTATACCTATATAACTTCTTAACTGACTGATAACAAATAAAACAGTAGTCTTAGTGCTGTAGCAAAAGAGTAATATGCATAATATGTGTCAGTGTCCAGCATGGGGACTAGACCAGGAGCTGGAAGCTTAAATGGACTCTCTGCATTGCTCTGTGACAGCACTCTTTCTTGGGCCTTTTCTTCGTTCTTCTTTCCCTTCTGGACCTTTTGAGAAGTAAGTGAACAAGAAAGCTCACACTGTCTCTGTCCCAGTTTTTAAAGCCTTTAAACAAGTGCTTCAATGTAAATTTGCTTAAATTCCTTATAGATGCTGGATATGAGACCTTTGTCAGATATACAGTTTGCAAATACTTTCTCCTATTCTGCAGGTTTTCTGTTTACAAAGAGCTAAAAACAGAACTAACATTTGACCCAGCAATCCCATTACTGGATATATACCCAAAGGAATATAAATCCTTCTGTCATAAAGGCACATGAATGTGTATGTTCATTGCAGCACTATTCACAAGAGCAAAGACACAGAATCAGTCTAAATGCTCATCAATAGCAGATTAGATTTTTTAAAAAGTGGTACATATACACCACAGAATACTATGCAGCCATAAAAAAAGAATGAGATCATGTCCTTTGCAGGGACATGGATGGAGCTGGAGTCCATTATCCTTAGCAAACTAATGCACGAACAGAAAACCAAATACTGCATGTTCTCACTTACAAGTGGGAACTAAATCATGAGAACACATGGACACAAAGAGAGGAACAACTGACACTGGGGCCTGCCTGAGGGTGGAAGGTGGGAAGAGAGAGAGGAGAAGAAAAAATAATTATTGGGTACTAGGCTTAGTACCTGAGACACAAAATAATCTACACAACAAACTCCTGTGACACAAGTTTACTTATATAACAAACCTACAAATGTGCCCCTGAACCTAAAATGAAAGATTTTTTTAAAAAGTGCTTTAACTGACTTCCAAACTTTTGGATATCATTGGCCCACAGGAACTGTTCTTACCTTCACGTCCATCTTTTTTATGGGACTGCAAACCTGTCCTAGAACTAGGGCTTGACTACTTAAAACTTTTTTTTTTTTTTTTTTTTTTTTTTTGGAGACAAGGTCTCGCTCTGTCACGGAGGCTGGAGCGCAGTGGCACAATCATGGCTCACTGCAGCTTCAATCACCCCGGCTCAAGTGATCCTCCCACCTCAGTCTCCCAAGTAGCTGGGACTACAGGTGCATGCCAACACACCAAGCTAATGTTTGTATATTTGTAGATATGAGGTCTCACTATATTGACCAGGATGATCTCAAACTCCTGAGCTCAAGGGATTGGCCTGCCTCAGCCTCCCAAAGTGCTGGAATACCAGGCGTGAATGACCGTGACTGGCCCTGACCACTTAAAACATAAAAGGAATTTCAACTTCTACTTAGATAGCAGTTTTTAAAGCAAACATGCAAAGTTGTATTTTCTTCCAAACCCATTTCTCCTCTCTGTCACCAAAAAGTGACCGAATTTGAGAATCTGAGATAATCATATAAGTTAGGTCACACAATGACCTAAACATACGAATACTAGTTTCCATTTATTGATTTATCGTCTGTTTAATGATATATGATAATAACTTAAATACTGATATGGCAAATATTCCTTTTTAGGTCAGTCACAATTTTTAGGGTACTTTTTGGTTTCAAAAGTAAGATAGACTACGAGAGCTGTTAAGAGCTACCACTTTCATTTACCTTGGGATGATAAATTTGGATTCAGTAGAATTGAATGCCACAGTTTAAATAATTATAATACCAGTCTGTATTTATCTTTCCATGGTTAAATTATTATGTCTATTTGTCCAAAATCTTTAATTTATGTCTAACAGGTTTCTTTCAGACACTAGAAATATGCTGATTGGTATGTCTTTATTCTTAAGTGGGCCAAAAGAACCACATTTTCCATAAAAAGCTTGGACTTGGGATATTATTGTTTTTCTCCTAGTAGAAAGGGTTTTTTAATTTGTGTTTGTTGGTGAAAATATTCTTGTATATGCTCTATGATCCAGTGAAATCAAATCAATGGCCTTACATTTGCTTATGACAACCAGTAGCGTAAATGTAGATGAGAAAATCTGGCCGATACCGACTTTCCTATCTCTGGGAACTGTCATATTTACATCACTTGTACAATTCAGCAAAACAATACTTTTTAGAATCAACAGTATTACCTGACACTTTCAGAATTGGGTATCAAATTCAACACCTAAATAATGTTGTTTCTAGAGTATTTATATTAAGTATTTTGTCACCCTAGAGAGGAAACAAAAAGATTTCCCAAGTTTACTAATACATAGTAGTAACCATTCAGAAAAGGTGTGGTCAATTAAGATCTATAATAAAATGTATAGACATTTTCCTTTGGTCTATTCCAAATCTAAAATTCTGCAACTACAGTATGGTGGAACAAGCCAAGGAGTGCTAATTAATTTCTAGTTTGACTTTTTATTTTAATTAGCCTATAGTTAAACTGGATAAAATTGCATATATTGGATAAAACGTGCATCCTTTTACTAAGGTCTATGTTTAAAAATTTGAAGTTTCTTTATGTCCTCAACCATTTTCCTCCAGATGTAAGAATCTGGTGAATCCTTGTTACCCACTCAGATACAAAAAATGCTTCCTTTTTAATAAGCTTAACAACGAGAATAAATTAGTAAAGAAAAATAAGAGTACGGTTGGGCAGCTTACACGGTTAAGTCTACACATTATATTCTCTTGCAGAAAATTTAGAGATGTGTGTCCTTTGTGTTGTGAACAACTTATTGTCAATTAGTGTTTATTGACATTCCATGTGCCCAGAGTACATCACAAAATTACTGGGTACTGTATTAAGAAACATAGAATCTGGAGGAAGGTCCTCGTTGAGCATTAGGATGAGCAAGAGAAGAAAATGGATAGAGATTAGAGACATTCAATTAGGTTTGTATGTTTTCTCAAGGGTAGGCATTTACCTAAATGGGCTAGATCTTTCAAATATGGATAAACTCAAAGAGTTGCCACTTGTACTTAATGAGTGAAGAGAGAAAAAGAGGTAAAAGAGAGGAGAGAGAAGTGATTTTACTATCAAAGAAAAGAGATCTTTAAGAGTTTTATGTTATAAAGATACATCTTTTTATTAATTTTGTTAAAGATTAAGTGGTATTTATACTTATTACGCACTTTTGGTGAGAGTTTATACAACTTCTCTGGTAAGAATTCTGAAAATATGTACTAAGAACCTTTAACAAAATTATTTCTACCACTATTTTTACTTTTAGAAATGTGTTCTGTTGAGATAATTATAAACTCAGGGGAAAAATGTATAGGTAAAGACCATCACATTATTTATAATAACAAAAATATGAAGGATTCAAATTTCCAGCAATATATATGAAATTATATGACATTCACATTGGCCAGTAAAAGGATATTTTGTGAGAATATTTAATAGGAGCAGAATGTGTTTATAATATAGAGTGTAAGAAAAAGATTCTTTAACCTTTATAATTATTTTAAAGCCAACACTGACATTTAAACAAAGTGATACCCATATCTAGATAAGCCATTAATGATAATTTTCAGTGAATTCTGAGTTGTAAAATATAATTTGTATGTTTAGGTCAAGGGTAGGGTGGATTTCTACTCTTTGAAAGTTTGGTAGCGATGGAATATGCTATCTGTTCTGGAAGGTTCTGAAAGTGGACTCCTGGCCATAACAGGCAGGCCACATCTCTGAATGACATTCTCAGGGCTCAGGTATAGCAAGACAATTGTGTCTGTCTTTTGATTCTCTTGACTATAGTAGTCTGAAAAAATACTCAGGCTCACCTCCCAGATTGACTTTCAGAACTGTACAGTGAAATTTCTGGGCCTTTTGCCCAAAAAAAAGTGCTACTCATATATTTGCTGATGCCTGAAAGTTATGTAAAATGGACAATGTTATTTTTTTGACATTTAGAAATAACATACAGGTGCCACTTAAAATGGAAATGTCAGGTTGTGACCACATATTGATTGAAATTCAAATCACATATTTTATGTGAATTTAGTTTCCATTATATGATTTTTTTCCTAAAAAATCTTCTAGTGCTTTCTTTCTACAATAAAATAATTTAAATGACCACTATCAAATCCTTTCCAGTTTGAAAAGATGAAGGAATTAGAAGAACAGGACACAAGGGATATAGAAAATGGGAAATGTAGGCATGGCTAGCAAATGGCAGAGAAAATGAATTTGAGGATGAAGAGCAAATCCATGCACTTCATGATTATATCAAAGTTCATTATTAATTAATTACATATATTTGTGAGCAAACTAGAGAATCTATGGACACACAGTTACTAGGGTTGATTGGCTATGTCTGTAACTTAACTAGGATGCTCAAGTTAGGTCACCAGACATGTACAAGCTCAGCTTTGTGTAATTCCTGATGATTTTTCTTATAATGTGACTCTTACAAGACTTTGGTTATCCTCTGAGGTCAACTCTCAATTTGGGAACAAGTGGAGGCAAACCTCTGAATACTTTGACAGTACAGTTCTGTTGAAGGTTTTCATCTTCTCATAAGAGAGTAAGTTATAAGTTCCCCATCATGGGTGCAGGCCACCCTCTTCACTCCAACCCATGACTCTTCACTCAGTCCCTCTTTCTTAGGATTTCTATCATATTTTGAACCTGCCGAATAGGTAGTTTTGTCAAATATGGAAAGGGCAAAAATCAAATCCTTAAGAAAATGAAAAGTCAAAATACATATTTTGGAAAAAATGTCTATTTTAGGCACCTCATCTCAAGTCTTTTTTGTCTTTAATATTCTTTCCTATTTTCACTTACCCTTTTTGATTCACCTACTAGCAATGCTAGCAAAGTAGCAACAACACTATTAAGGTAGTTACTTCAAATCAGCTGTTGCTCACAAATCCAAGGATTAAGGTTGAATTTCTCTAACTAGAAAATGATTTACCTGTACGCTATGAACCAAAATCATAAAACAACAAAATAAAAGTTGCTTAAAAGAATCCACTGGTTTAGTCAGTGGTTAAAGAGACCTCATGCTCCTTTCTGAGTGACAATAAAGGATTTAAGAGAATTTTTTGAAGCATTTTAGTAACAGACATGCCCATATTTCTTCAAATGAATGTATAGTCACTTCCAATTTTCATAAGAAATTTCCATATTTTTAATTTGCTGTGGTTACTCTTAGTGACTTTGTTCAAGAGAAGGTAAAGTTTTAAATATAGCTTTACCAATTATTTTATTTTGTTAAACACTGTGGTAAGAGGTAGAGAACAATCTGACTTATTACAAATTCAAAGACAATAAAAGGAAACCCTATGGGCAACAATCAACCATAAAATTCCTTTAATTATATTGTCAAGCAAAGGCATACAATTAATTTTATTTTTAATGTGTTCTTAATAGTAACTGGTACCATAAAACCCTTACTTCTTGGCCCAAAATGTTTATAGTTTTATATAAGTCCTTAAAAATACATCTTCCTATGAGTTATTGAAAAAATCAATATGCGCATGGCTACTTATGAGAATTTATATATAAAAATGTATTCAAAATGTAGCAATAAATTCTAATGTAATTAAGGATGCCATGGCATGCATAAAGTGCATGAAAATTTTGAGTACATCTATTTGCTTCATATGTGGCATTGTTTTAATGCTATTTATAATCTTCCATCTCAAAATAACAGCAATTATAATACTACTTGCATATATATGACATTAATTCAAAAGGCTTGAATCAAAGAAAGATATTAACACCCTGACTTGCATAAATCCTGTATGTTCATGCTTTAAAGTTAGCAAATATTAGCATCTCAAGTGCTAGAAAGCCATTGACCACAATAATTTTATAGGTGCTAAAACCATCATCATATCTTTGTGTACTATAACTTTGGGTATGTTATTAGTAAAGATTATCACATCCATAATCTTCATTTGGAAAATGAATTTATAGTGTTGATGCAAATTCTCACTCCAGGAATAACAGTAACAATAACTTAAGGGATGGTATACTGATTCTTTTTAGTTATATACAGTAAATGTATTTTCACTCTCGTATGATTAATATAAGAAGAAATTCCTTAACAAACATGGATATTCATTTAAATTTATATTTTTGATAACCTTTTATACTGCACCACTACAAACAAATCTTTTCTGCCAAAGTTTACGGTATATGCATGCATACTACATTTCAAATAAAATAAGACCTAAGAGAATATAACAGAATTGCTATGTATATATTTACAATTAAGAGGGAAATTTTTCATAATTTGGTATAACTGAACATAGCTAAATCAAACTCAAAATTTCTAGATGAATCTCTAAGATAAGTCAGAATTCTGATTTGTATATAATTGTATATTTTTTCAAAACATATTTTGTCTACAGCCTTATGCTAGTCCCTTAACCAAAAGTCACTTGGTCATATTTTATTAATATATTATCCAAAATATAACTAGCAAAATTTATATTATATTTGATTACACTTAAAATGTTTTTTAACCATAATGGTGACATTTATTTTAATAAATTGAACCTTTTCCCCTAAATTTCAGAAATTGCATTTTAACCTATTAATAGATATTATAAATCAAATTGTTCCATAGTGCCTGTTTGAAAACCAATTCAAACCTTATAAGATAGCACTGCAATACCATCACTAAAATCATCAGTCCATCTCATTTTCCAATAACCATCTAAATAGCATGTGAGGCTTTACATCCATATGTCCAACTGGGTCCTAAGGCACGCACTGCAAGGAATGAAATGGCTAGGTATGCTAGCATTTTCTAACTCTATTCCCTATGAATACAAATGGATTTAGCTGCGAGTATTACACTGGGTTACAATCTAGGCTTATTAACTGTCACAGTGTAATGAGAACAGTATATTAACTAGAATTAAGGAATTACTCACCCAGCTGGGTCTCCTGAATTGTCAGTTTACTTTCCATAGGATACAAAAGCTTGGGTGGCTTATCAGTCAGAGGGGCTGAAAAACAACAACAATAATAATACAGAGACTTATAGTTATGCTGCATAAAACTAAAAGATCGAATACAGTCTATTTTCCCAAATATTTTTCATTTTCAAAGTAGTATTAAAGCGCTCCACCAAGTAACGATGAACATACTGCAGATAACACCTTCAGGCAAGCTGAAAAGCTATTAGATTGTACATGAGTAAAACATAACACTTCCAGATTGACAGTCACACGACACTAATGAATTAGACCATCAGGACTGGTCAGTCCCTGTGAACGTATAACTGTGTTTCAGAAAGCATTTTCTTTTTTTTCTTTTTTTTTTTTTTTTGGAGACGGAGTCTCGCTCTGTCCCCTGGGCTGGCGTGCAGTGGCCGGATCTCAGCTCAGTGCAAGCTCCGCCTCCCGGGTTTACGCCATTCTCCTGCCTCAGCCTCCCGAGTAGCTGGGACTACAGGCGCCAGCCACCTCGCCCGGCTAACTTTTTGTATTTTTTAGTAGAGACGGGGTTTCACCGTGTTAGCCAGGATGGTCTCGAACTCCTGACCTCGTGATCCGCCCGTCTTGGCCTCCCAAAGTGCTGGGATTACAGGCTTGAGCCACCGCGCCCGGCCCCAAGCATTTTCAATTTGTTCTTTGTTTTACTTTTAATGGGATGTCCTACATTTTTTTCTGTGTTAATTAAAGCACACATGGTATATGTGGCATGTATTACAATGATTTTTTTTGGCATAAAGTTGTCTCATTATTCTTAATTCCATTCCTAGTTTCCATATCCTAGATCACATCATTTCAAAACCTGCCATTTAGTTATTACATTAAGTATTTCCTATATACATAATCTAAGTGAGGTAGATGTGGCATTAAATTAGCACAAGTACAAGCATGCACACCCACACCAAGGGAATATTTTAAATGATATTTTCCATTTAGTCTAAACTCTTTCTTACTATCATCCATTACATTTTATAGTGTTTATTGCTAATTTGCATGATATACTCTCTTCGATTTTAAGCTTCTACACAGTTCTGCTCTGTGCTCTCGTCAATTTCAATTATCAGCCCATAAATCTAAGAGTTTGTCATTAGAAATCTTGAAGATAGGTTTTCCACTGCATACTTCATTCCTAGCCAAACTAGACTATATCTGGACTTTAGTCAGTTCTCCTTCATTTAGCCTCCTCACTCTGCCCTGCCCTCTCTAATAGAATTGCCTAGGTCCCTTGAAACCTGTCACTGAAATTTCTACTCTGTATCAAGTATATAAATTATCAATTAATGATTGCTAAACTAAGTGTTTTTGCTTTGAGGGCTTTCTTTCTTCTTTGCCAAGTGGACATGCCAGCTTGGTTGATAACTGGAAGGCTAATCTAGGCAGAACTGTGAGGAGTTGACCACATATACTTATCACAAGAGGGTTCAAGAATTCAAGCTTTAGCAGCTTGCCTCCTCTTCTCTTTAAAGGAAAACACATTAAGTACAAAGAAATGACGTACCCCAAGTCAGAGAATAAAACGAATTGAGTTTTGAGTTTTAGTTTGGAAGAACAACTTCATATATGATTGATAGCTTTTGTTCATAGCTAATGGAATAATTATCCATTCATCTTTATTACTATTTAACAAGAGGATAGAAATAAAGGGCAAAGGAAAGTTTGGGTAATAGGATGAGATCAATCGCTTTGAAATTCTTCTCAAAGATATGACATCACTCTGATTAATCTTTAATACTCTTATTTCCTGCCTAAAGTGATCTTAATGGATTTTATTTTTCTGCTGCCTAAATAATCAGCTTATTCACTAAATATTGGCAAAATAGTCTGCCATTAATAGATTGGAAATCTACATTTCTTAGACTCTGGTTATCAAATGGTTTCAGTGAATTTCAAAAGCAAATATGGTATCTAAATAAGTGTTGTATTCAGTAAATTATATCAGTTTATATAATCTTGTAATTATGTAGTTACAAGTAGGCAACTTGACAGTTTTTTACAGAAAGAAGCTGAGAGAACTGTTCCCTGTTCAATTGCATACATTAGTTTGCAGTAAGGCAAAAAAATAAAGATCTATAGAGAAAGATAATAAAACTCGTATGCAGTACATTTGTTCAGAAATACAAAATGGTTTTGTGGTTCTCCATCATAACCCACCACCCACTTGATGGCATAATGTTACAACATCCTTAACATCTTTCATATTACTTTCATGTGGCAAACTAGATGTTAGTAAAGGAATTCCTTAAAGCTCAGTCATGGAATTATAGAATGTTGAAGCCAGGAAAAATTATATGCTTATTAAGTTCTTTGATTTGGAAACTGTGTTCTCTAACACGGTATGATTTTCACCATGTCCCTCTGAGTAGGTGGAGTTTGGGGGTACCCACTGGGCTCGGTTCCCTGCCTTGTTGTGCCACCCACTTCTCTTTGACAAAAGTAGCTCTGCTTTTATTTTACCTTATACATCAGTATTTCACCGAGGATGTTGACCACACAAATCCAATTCAATTCAATTGATATATATTAAACATAATAATGTGCCAGATATTATGATAGAGGGTCTGTAATATCTTTAGTCTCTGCCCTTATACCTAACAGTGCTTTGTAGTTAAAAAAAAATTAATAAAAATTTAAAAATAGATTTTAATTTAATAAAAAATATTAACTTTTTAAAAAAACTGGACCGATTCAACTCTCTTATTTTAGAGATCAAGGATCTGAGGTACAAAAAGATCAAAAGGCTCGCCAAAGATAACAGAGCAAATTCAAACTAGAATCCTTCCTAGATCTTTTCCTCCCCATTCTTTGTTACGTGCTCCTTGGAAAACTCTGTCAAGCAAATAATGCACGGGTCTGTGCAGTCTCCCCTCAAGGTGTGTGCAATCTGTTAGAAGAGTGGAAACATGCAACTGAATAATCATAACCTAGAGCAGGGAGCTCTTGCAGTGTAATCTGTCATCATCTATAAGTGTCATGTTTTGGTATTATGACGGGTATCAGTTGGATACATTTCTCATGTGATTTTCCTGTCTTTGATAGAAGTGAAGGGAAACTTCCAGAGACCACAACAGCTGAGCCACTGATCTGACACATTGTCAAAATGACTGTGAAAAGGAGGTGATTGCTAAAGCTAAGATGTAGTTCAGTTCTACAGTCACTTGAGGGTGACCAATTTTGCTGTCACAAAGGAAGAACATGAGCTAGATTTTTCCATTATTTGAATGTTTCTGGAACATTATGGTATTTCATAAATATTAGTTGGATTGAATTGACAACACAGAACTGGGAAACAAATGCGGCTATGGTAGTGACCAATTAAGATGAATATACACACAACCACAAAAACTCTCTTTATTTTCTGCACTGGCAAAGGTGAAACTAGAAGGAAATTCAAACAAATTACAATTTAAAAAGAAATGTTCTTAGCATTAGACCATGACTAAGCCAACTGGCTTTTTATAGTTAAGAAAACAACTTGTGTTACAGAGGCATTTCTCTCTTCCTTGAAAACACCTATACACACATATGGACACTCACTCACAAATGGAAATCACTTTGAAAACTAAACAAAGTGTAACAGTAATGATATGAAGCACAAGGTAATTTTAAATCCTAATCATATTTTGTCTACAAAAACCCACGGCAATTATAGTAGAGATTTTTCTCTCACTAATTTTGCATTAAACATAGCTTTGTATTCACCATCAAAAGTATTTTCAAGGCCTCATTTTATTCTTCAGAACATCCTATTAACAACGGTAAAGCTTTAGAGTCATTTACAATAACAGCAGACCTCTCTTACAGAGTTATTAATGTCTCTGTTGACAAAACTGTTCTGCATAATAGAAGGAAAATTTTAAGGACACTAATTTTTCTTACTAGCTACCAGCTAGAGAAACATCTAGAAGTCAGTATACATGAAGATGTGTACAGGATTGATTCCCTATCTATATTAAGTTTCCCTGAGTATTCATAAAGGGATATAGCGTCTCCCTCTTTTCCCCATCCCTTTTACACTTGAGCTATGGAACGGTAAAAAGTAAAACACTATCTTCCTGAAACAAAAATGACAATACCAGGGTAAAGAGGCCAAGATTCTTGAGTCTTTCTAAAGATCTTAACGTGGAGAGAAATGTGAGGTGTCTATGATACATGCACCTTTCTCTGTTGAACAATCACCTCTTTAAAATTTAATTTTAATCCTTCACATGCTAATCCCTCAAATACTATTGAGAATACTTGATACATTTTGGATATCTATACTTATCCTACCATAAAATGTTTCTTTCAAAATTATATGTAATTTTCATAATGTATTTTAACTAGTTCCCTTCACTTGGTTTCTTACAAGCATTGTGGTAGAGTAGGGAAGATTTCACACAGTTAGTGTTCAAGGAAACCGGTCTAACAGTTCCTAATTCTACCTTATTTATTTGGCAAGTTGGATAAATTATTTAGCATCTCTTAGTCTCAGTCTTTTTATATGGAGAATGTGACATAAATAGTCTTCCTGCGTGAATTGTTGTGAGAATTTAATAGGAAAACAGATTAAGTTCTTGCATATAGTAGATGGAAAATAAATCTGTTCTAATTATATCCATCAAAGTTTGGGACAATAGCATTTAGCAGCCTATATAGCCTGACAAGAAAAATATTACTATTTGTGAAATAATGAACTGGACGTCCAACCAAAGGATCAAAAGGGGTTTAGACTCTGATTTAAGAATCATTAACACTTTCCACATTAGTTTCCATAGCAGGGGGATTGATCTATACTCAACAAATCAATTCAACAAAAATATTTTAAAGACTTTTAAATATGCAAGAAAATGTACAAGGATTATAAGGGGATCAAATGTAAACAAAACATAGCATTTAGTCCTGATGGAGCTTATAATCTAGATAATTATAAATACATCCATATTCCAATTTCAAAAGCATTTATGAAAGACCTAAAATAGTCAGTACTAAATTAGAGATAAAAGAATGAGTAAGACATAGAGTCATTCATAAGGATGTTCATAGATGAGAGCATATTTATGATGCACTGTGGCGAGTGCTATACTCAGAGATAAATTTTTGGTGACCTCATTTAAATCCACCAACTAAAACTGGTCACAAAAAAATATTCACAGATTTATACAGCTGACAATAAAACATGCTTTGTGCAATTGCACTGACTCACTCCGTTTTACAATAGGCTGTTTGTGCATTTTTTTTTAACTTAAAAGAATTGACAAATAACTGCCTGTGTTCACAGACAGTCAGGGGAACTTGGATCACCCATAATGCTTCAACCTCTGAATGACTCAAGAGTGGAATTTCAGTTTTGCTTTCTTTGGCCTGGAATGCTTTAACATTAGTTTCTAATATTGGAGCATACATCTTGTGAGAGCTGTAGAATGTAAACACAATCTCATGGTCCTTGCTGAAGAAGGCAATGGATAGAAGAAAACATCAACATTTACTAGGTGAATCCACTTGGGGTGAAAGGGATGCTCTATTTTTCACTTATCTCTAATGCTTTGGGGTTGGCAACGTTTCTCCTTTCTGCTGCAAATAACTATGGTGACTAACCACAGAGTCATGGAGCCTCAGGAGCCTCAAAGAGTGAGGAGTGACTAAGTAACTGAACAGAAAGGTGCGGGGAGATCAGTTGATGACTAAACTAAAAACATATACAAGGTAACTTTGACTTAAGAGTCATGCCAAGGAGACAGAAAAAATACTTCCAAGGAAGTAACTCGTAATATATCTATCAAAATACATGTATTTAGGAAAGCCAAGGAATTCATTTGGCTAGCTTTGATACTTAGTGTTTTGTTCATTTAATTTGATATGGGTGGTTTGTAGTTAAACTATAAAAATATTCATTTATTCATTCAAAAAATATTTTATAAAGTATTTTCTCTCTACCACGCACTAGGGGCTATAACAGTGAACAAGACAGACAAAATTTCTGCTTTCGTGAAGCCTGCATTCCAGAGAAGGAGAAATAAAATAATCATATAAATGGATACACACATAATATAAGGTCAGGTGATTACAAGTACTATGAAAATTAAAGCAGCCATAGAGACTAACGTAAGTGCTATTTTAGAGAAAACTGTCAGGAAAGCTTGCTGTGAGGATTATTTGAAACCTATCTACGAGAAGGGAGGAAGTGAGTCATATCAATACCTGGAGGATGTTTATGCCAGGCAGAGAGAAGAGCAAGTTCGAAGGTGCTGAGATGGAGTATACTTGGCATGCTTAAGACAGGGCAAAGAATGTCATTGTATCTATAATGATGTAAAAAAAGAGTGATAATGAATTCAAAGATAGCCACTGGTCTATGCAGGAAGGGCCTTGTAGAACGTGGAAAGGACTTGGGTTTTATTCTAAGCATATTAGGAATGCTTTGGAGAGTTTTAAAAATAAGAGAGCCCCAAGTAGCATTTGTACCAGAGGTATCGTATCACTCTGGCATTTTGGTGTTCAAGTCTGGGAGAATGAAGTGGTGTGGAGGCAGAGAGGCAGAATGGAGGCAGGAAGGCAGGAAGGAAGATGTTGGGGCAGTCCAATGAAAGGTGATGGCACAGTGTTGGTGGTGGAAGTGGTAGAATTCTTTTCCCTTCAGTATCTATTTGGTAGGTAGAACTAACCCAATTTACTGATTGACTAGATGTGAATAGTAAATGAATGTCCATGAGTTAAGGGGGATGATCTCTAGTTAGGAGCCTGAGCAGATACATGAATGGTGGTGGCATTTAACAATATGTGGAGACAACATAAGAGAAGCAAGATTATGGGGGATTAATTATTCAGAGACAAGTTTTTATAAATCAGTTTAGTCACCTCTTTGTATCCATACGGACTAATTTTACTATTCAGTGTTGATTTATATTTCTAAAACGTAAGGCATTGACTGATGACTCATCTCCTTGTAATTCCCCAAAGGGAAGTGGTCTTGGAAAGTTTCATATTTTAGGCTAACGTCATAGTCATTTACTGTGAGATATACTCTGGCTAATTTCTACTATCCTTCACTTATTGAATAGGGAAACATCGAAAGCCTTTCCACTCAGGTCTGGAACAAGACAAAGATGTCCACTTTTACCACTTGTATTCACCATAGTACTGGAAGTCTTTGCAAGAACAATTAGCCAATAGAAAGAAATAAATGGCATTCAAATTGGAAAGAAGTCAAATTATCCTTACTTGCTGATGACATGATCTTATACTTAGAAAAATCTAAAAACTCCACCAAAAACCTCTTAGATTTGATAAATGAATTCAGTGAAGTTGCAGGATAATAATCAACATACAAAAATTAGTAGCATTTCTATACACAAATAATTAGCTCAGAACAAAATCCCCTTTACAATAGCACAAAAAAATAGAATATGTATGAATAAGTTTAACCAGGGAGATGAAAGATCTCTACAAGGAAAACTATAAAACACTGATGAAGAAAGTTGAAGAGGATGCAAACAAATGAAAAGATATCCCACACTCATATTATAGATTGGAAGAATTAATATCATTAAAATGACCATACTGCCCAAAGCAATTGACAGATTCATTGCAATCCTATCAAAGTACTGACGTCATTTTTCACAGAAGTAGAAAAAAGCAATCCTAAAATTCATATGGAACGAAATAGAGCCCAAGGAGCCAAAGCAATCCTAATCAAAAAGAACAAAGTTGGAGGCATCACACTACTTGAGTTCAAATTGTACTACAAAGCAATAGTAACCAATATAGAATGGTACTGGCACAAAAACAAACACATACACCAATGGAACAGAATAGAGAGCCCAGAAACAAACCCACGCACTTACAGTCAACTCATTTTTTGACAAAGGCACCAGGAACGTACATTGGGGAAAAGATAGTCTCTTTAATAAATGGTGTGGGAAAACTGGATATTCATATTCCGAAAAATAGATACCCATCTTTTACCATATACAAAAATAAACTAAAAATAGATTAAAGACTTAAATATAAGATTTGAAACTATAAAACTGCTAGACAAAAACATTGGGGAAATGCTAGGGGACATTGGTCTGGGCGAAGATTTTTTGGTTAAGCCCTCAAAAGCACAGGCAACCAAAGCAAAAACAGACAACTGAGATTACATTAGGCTACAAAGCTTTTGCACAGCGAAGGGAACAGTTAACAAAGTGAAGAGACAACCTACAAATTGGAAGAAATTATCTGCAAATGATCCATCTGACAAGGTGATATGGTTGGCTCTTCATCCCCACCCAAATCTCATGTCGAATTGTAATCCTCAATGTTGGAGGAGGGGCCTCGTGGGAGGTGACTGGATCATGGGGGCAGACTTCCCACTTGCTGTTCTCATGATAGTGAGTGAGTTCTCAGGAGATCTGGTTGATTAAAAGTATGTAGCACTTCCCCCTTCGCTCTCTCTCTCCTGCTCTGCCATATGAAGATGTGCCTGCTTCTTCTTCACCTTCTGCCTGATTGTAAATTTCCTGTGGCCTCCCCAGCCATGCTTCCTGTACTGCCTGCAGAACTGTGAGTCAATTAAAGCTCTTTTCTTCATAAATTACCCAGTCTCAGGTAGTTCCTTATATGAATGCAAGAATGAACTAATACACAAGGGATTAGTAAGCAGAATATATAAAGATCTCAAACAACTCAATAGCAAAAATCTTCCTCCAAAAATCAAATTATCCCATAAGAAAATCAGCAAAGGACCCAAATAGATATTTCTTAAAAGAAAACATGCAAATGGCTAACAGATATCTGAAAAAAAAAAAAAGTTCAACATCAACTAATCATCTGAGAAATGCAAATTAAAACCACAAAGAGCTGTAATACCCGCTACATGGGAGGCTGAGGCAGGAGAATCGCTTGAACCCGCAAGGTGGGGGTTGCAGTGAGCTGAGATCATGCCATTGCACTCTAGCCTGGGCAACAACAGCAAAACTCCGTCTCAAAACAAAAACAAAAACCACGAAGAGAAATTTCAGCCTAGCTAGAAATGCTATTTATTATCAAAAAGACAAAAAATAACAAATGTTAAGAGAGGCTGCAGAGAAAAGTGAATGCCTGTACACTGTTGGTGGAAATGTAAAGTAGTACAGCCATTGTGGAAAACTCTACGGAGATTCCTCAACATACTAAAAAGAAAATGTGGCATATGTACACAACGGAATATTATTCAGCAATAAAACAGTATGAAATTCTGTCATTTGCAGCAAGATAGATGGAAAGTCATTATATTAAGTAAAATAAGCCAGGCAAAGAAAGAAAAATATCATATTTTCTCACCCATATGTGAGAGCAAAACAAGTGAATCTTATGAAAGTAGAGAATAGAATGACTGTTATGAGAGGCTGGGGAGGGGGTGATGAAGAGAAGTTGATTAACATGTACAAAAATATAGTTAGATAGAAGGAATAAATTCTAGAGTTATTGTACAGCAGGAAAATTATAATTAGGAATACTTTATTGCATATATCATAACAGCTAGAAGAGAATAATTGTAATGTTCCCACCAACATAAAGAATTGGTAAATATTTGAGATGATGGCTATCCCCATTACCCTGATTTGATCATTACACATTGTCTACATTCATCAAAATATCACATACACCCCAAAATGTATATAATTATGACACATCAATAAAAAGTATACACCCACATTTATTTTTTGACTAATACAAACAGGGTCCTGCTTATCCAAGTTCCTAAGAACAATTCTCCAGTACTTCCTTAGTTCACTGATATGTGGAACATATTTAATTGGCAAATTGGATATAATCACGATTAATTTAGTTTGCTCTCATTAAAAAATATTTATTATGAAGTACTATCCTAACATATGAGTTACAGAATTTACATTTAGTTGCTATCCAGTATCTTGATAAACCTCCAAGGTAAAAGAAACAATGGAAATACTCTATTCATTATTTTCATAATGGAATTACTCAAGAATACCAAAGGAAACTGTGGTCAACATGGAGATAATGTTAAGGTTCAGGGTCTCTATTCATTTTTCGCCTTCTACATTTGTCCTTTATGCCACAGCTTTCATTGTCTCCAGCCCTGTTTGATGAACCAAGACTCATGACAGATCCCAGAACAGATTTAATCACCCACTAAACCCTGATTCTGACCAAATGAGTGGAGAAAAACATGGAAGGTAAACAAAAGAGAGTATCACTAGATATAGAATAAATAAAGGTGGTTCAGTGTTTTTAAATTTCACATTTAAAACAATTGCTGCAGTAGATTTTGCATAAATGTTGTGAGGATGAATTCCAACTGATTGCATGACTAATTTCAGCCATTTTAAATAAATTTGTGTGTAGTCAGTGCTAAAGAAAAGATGGTGAGAAAAATGAAACAATATATAATTATCGAGAGAAATGATGATGAAGCATAGGAAAAGGATGCTGATTGATGTAAAAGCTATAATCAAGTAGGTGAGCATGCCAACTACTGTTTTCACTTCTATTGACAGGCAAAAATAATAATAATAATAACAGTTACTAATTATCTTCTAGGAACAATAGTCTATTCCAAGAAATTATGTATCCTGTGAGGGAAAGCATCTCTAGCAATGAGGAAGTATGCAAAATGATCATAGCATATCTTTTTTCTTCTTTCTATTAGCAGATAAAAGGCCTTCAGAAATGAAAAAGGATAACTCCCAAGTTATTTAGAAATGCTTATCAAAATAAAATTTTGGAATACGAAAAAGGTACAATGTTACTGTGAAAGTCAGAACATTGTAAATTCTCTGCTTATCTCAAGATATCACAAAAAGACATTATATTTCTAAGTATAGTATAATGTAATTTAATGACCTTCCAGATTATACTGAGTTGGTTTATATATACTTGTGCTTCTGAAGAAGATATTTACATTTCTTGGTATTCTGTTCTTGATACACAGTCCTGCATGATTACTCATTGGCATGGTTTTATGACAGTGGTTCTCAACTGAGATGGTCACAATTCGTAGGGGGTGTTACTTGACAATGGACGCTGCTAGAGATCTTACAATGCACAGGAAAGATGTACGCAAGAATTATCTGGCCCTAGATGTCAATAGTGCTCAATAATTCCGAGGTTGAAAAATTCTGCCGTATGCTAGCCACATATGAAAAGTGGTTTTATTACCTCTATTTCAAACCAGAAATGGTCAGGAAAGTTAAATTTTTTGGTAGACACAAAGCTATTGTTAACACGGAACTGTTGAAACATAGTGGTGGAAGCTGCAGCCTGGGCTGTCATAGAGTGGACCACAGCCATGAAGGAAGCCATGAAGGGTTTAGAACCTTGTACAGGCTTAGTAACCAGAAAGATCAGGTATGATAGGGTACCGGGGAAAGATGCAAGGCCAAAATGAGAAGGACTGATGAAAATTCGAATAAAGAATGAGTAACCTACTCTTTCATCTTCCAAATCCCCATATGAAGACTGACTACCACCACAATCTCTTCTCTCCACCCAAACAACTGAAAATCAAGAGGTTCTTCTCTAAAAATATTCAATAAACCACTTAATGTAGAAAAGCAAAGCCATTCCTGAACTTCAGAAATAATTCCAATGTATTTCAAGACATTTAGCTTATGACACAATTCACAACTGCAAATATATGGAACCAGCCTACACATCTATCAACCAATGAGTGGATAAAGAAAATATGGTGGATAAATATATATATAATGAAATACCTACTCAGCCATAAAAAGGAATGAAATAATGGCATTCGCAGCACCCTGGATAGAGTTGAAGACCATTATTCTAAGAGGAGTAACTCAGTAATAGAAAACCAAACATTGTATGTTCTCACTTATAAGTGGGAGCTAAGATATGAGGACACAAACACATCAGAATGATATAATGGACTCTGGGGAGTTGGGGGAAGGATGGGAGGGGAGTGAGGGATAAAAGTGAGGCTCTCATTATGATAGTGGACTGAAAAAAGGTAAGCATTCTAGAAGCCTCTTTAATGCTATAACCAAAAAGATACTGAATTTTAATAAGCATGGCCTACATTGAAATTCAAGGTTTATAAATATAAAACAATTTTTAATTTTTGTAGTAATTACATAAAATCTTAGAGGTGTTCTTTAGAATGACATTTTAAAACAGCCCAAATCTTATAAAAATAACTTCATATTTGCATAAAATATAGGAATATAAAGTTAACCAAATATTTTTACTACTACTACAATGCATTTCTTTAGATGAATTAAACTTCATTGGTGGTCTGAAGGCAATATACATTAGGGGTAATGATACTGATATGGTTTGGCTGTGTCCCTCACCAAATCTCATGTTGAATTGTAGCTCCCATAATCCCCACATGTTGTGGGAGGAGGGACCCAGTGGGAGGCAATTGGATCATGGGGGCGGGTTTTCCCATGCTATTCCTGTGATAGTGAGTAAGTCTCATGACATCTCATGGTTTTATAAATGGGAGTTCCCCTACACAAGCTTTCTTGCATGCTGCCATGTAAGATGTTAACTTTGCTTCTCCTTTGCCTTCTGCCATGATTGTGAGGCCTCCTCAGTCATGTAGAACTGAGTCCATTAAACCTCTTTTTCTTTATAAATTACCCAGTCTTGGGTGTGTTTTTATTAGCAGCATGAGGACAAACTAATACAAATACTATATTTTTGTATATTAATATATTCAACTTCAGCACTTGCTTTAACTTTCTTGACCTCTGTCAATGATTAGGCTGTATCGGGAGATGATAGCACAGGTTCTCTTGATATTCTGTGCATCTAAGATAACCTGTTTACACTTGGAACCCTGGAATGCCAATATAATAGTAATACAAATATTGTGCATTAAATTGAAAAGCTACTTTAATTTGGTGGCATTACTACTTTAAAAAAAAAAAACCTCCAGATAATTAGCCTCTCTCATTTCCTTTCTTTTTTCCTTCCTTCCTCTCACCCTCCCTCAATCCACCATTTCCTTTCATCCTTCCTTTCTTACCAAGAAGTATATGTGAAGGCAGACTGAAAACAAACATTTTATTTATTCTATCCTGGATACAGCAAAAATGATAATAATAATAAGAGCCCTAATTTTCCATTCATTCTTTTTTTCAACAAATAGAACACCTATAAGTTACTTGCCTAGATCATCATCACTTTTCTCTGTTTATACTAATTGTTATGATTCATTTAACTAACACTGTTGGAGGAGTCAGTTTATGCAAACAATTATTTAGGAAATAATAATCTCCCACCAAATAAGATTTCAAGTAGTTTCAACACTCTAAAAGCTTACTAAAGAGGTCCTATGGTGGTTTTCTACTGTTTCATAAAACAAGTCTATCACAAGTCATTAAAAACATGATTATTACCAAAAATAAGAAGTACAAGAAAGAAAAGCATGCCTATGAGCAATAATATCAGGCACCCGTTAAATAATACTTGCTATTCAAATCTAATTATGCTGTGAACATTCTTATATTACTTTTGCTATCAGTTACTTGGCAACAAATGGAAGTTAATCATTTCAAGCATTGCAGGAAAAATCTGCAAATTTGTTCTTAGTAGCATTGAACACCACTCATGTTGTCAAAAGAAAGGAAAACAAAAACAAAAATAAAACAAAACAAAAGACTGCTACAAACAACAACACATGCAAAATGTTAGAAATTACTAAAGTTTGGTGATAAGTACACAGGGTTTCATTATGTTATTCTCTCTCTGTGAATATTTATAGCTAAAATTGTCTATACTAAAAAGAGTTATTTTAAAAAATATAAATGCTATGGATATGAAGACTTTGGTAAATTTTTGCATGGTATAAATAGTGCATACATATACACAGTTTCTACATCTACATGTGTCCATATATTGAAGCATACATTGTACATTTAGAGCCAAGTTTATAACAAGAAATGGAATTACATGGAATTGCATCTATGCCAGCTCAAAGCAATACCATAGTTCTATTTGCCTAGCAAAATTTGTTTCTATTACATCTTCACATTTCTCTGAAAGTGATAAGTAGTAAAGACATTTTTACTTTAGGACAGAAGAATAGAAAAGCACTAATACAACTCATCAGTGAAATACTATTGAGTTATAAAATATTCCCAATCTTAGTAGCTTAAAATAATGGTCATTTATTATTGGTCATGGTTCTCCAAGATAACTGATCTGGGCCAGACGTGAATAATCTGTTTTACTCCCTTATGCATCTGTGGTTAACTGCAGGTCAAGCATGTGGCTTTGCTCATTTTGGCTGGGCTTACTCACATTTTTTACATTTTAACAAGCTAAGACTTTTACTCAGTAACTGATGGCAAAACAACGGTTTGTAAGCAAGAAAGCAATGTGATCCAAAGTGAATTTTTTTCATGCTTCTGTAAAGTCTGGAACTATTCTCAAGCTGCTACTGATCAAGCACACTGAACATTTTACCATTTCCCCAATTTACCACTTTCTTGGAATCATTTGGAATGCCCCTCCTTTTCTTCTGGAATGCTGTATCCCTCCTTCTTAAATCCGAACCCATCTTTCGATAACTATCACAGATGCCAACTTATAGGCTAAACTTTACTGACTAATTCTGGGACTCTTAAACAAAATCTGTTTACCTCCGTCCAGCCTTTAAGAGGCCAGATTGTAACTTTTCCTTCTACACATTTAACTTTCCATTGACGTTGTAAACTCACTAAGAATAAATTTTTAAACTTTTATATCCCTGGATTTTAGTGTTTTTTGTAACAGGTAAAACAGAAGATATTCCAAAAAAAATTTTTGAGATGACTAGTCAAGGGAAGATTTAATTGTATTTCATGCATTCTGTTTTAAAAGGCAGTAATTGTGTGCTATTTCCTGAAGATCTACATTAAAAACTGCCATTAAAAATAATTTTTGATGGCTAATGAGATATGCTTCTGTTACTTTAGAAAACTTATTCATCTTGAAAATACACTACAGCAATTCAGAAAAATGACTATTAATACTCTTTGAAAAGTATCTTATCTCATTCTTTTTCAAATTAAATAGACAGATAACATTGTATGTATCTATCATGTACAACATGACACTTTGAAGTATATATGCATCGTGGAATGGTTAAATCTAACTAATCAACAAGTGCATTACCTCACGTAGTTGTCATTTTTGTGGTGAAAATACCTAACATCCAGTCTGTGCATTTGTCAAGAATACAATATACTCTCATCAATGATAGTCATCATGCTGCACAATAGATCACTTGAAATTATTCCTTCTATCTAACTATAATTATATATCCTTTGATTAACATTTCCCCAACATTCCCATCCCAACCACCCCAGCCTCTGGTATCCATCACTCAACATTCTACTTTTTTGAGATAAGTTTTTTAGATTCCATACATGAGTGTGATCATGTAGTATTTGTCATATTGTGCCTGGGATCTTTCACTTAACCTTATGCCTTCTGGATTCATCTATGTTGTTGCAAATGACAAGATTTCTTATTTTTATGGCTAAATAGTATTCTATTGTGTATCTATATACATTTTATTTATCCATTTATCCACTGATGGATGCTTAGGTTGATTCCACACCTTGGTTATGGTAAATAATGCTGCAATATACATAGAAGTACATATGTCTCTGACATACTCATTTTGTTTTCTTTGGATATATACACAGGAGTGGAATTACTGATCATGTTACAGCTCTATTTTTAATTTGTTTAAGAACCTCGATACTGTCTCCATAATGGCTGCACTAATTCACATTCTCACCAATAGCGCACAAGGGTGTCCTTTTTTCCACAATCTAGCCAAAACTTATCTTTTTGTTTTGTTTTGTTTTTTGACAATAGCCATTCTAATAGGAGTGAGGTGATAGCTCACTGTGGTTGTGATTTGCACTTCCCTGATGATTAGTGATGTTGAACATTTTTTGATGTACCTGTTGGCTATTTGTATGTCTTCTTTTGAGAAACGTCTATACAGGTCTATTGCCCATTTTAAATTGGGTTATTTGGCTTTTTTCTATTGAATTGTTTGAATTCCTTATATATTTTGTATATTAATCCATTATCAGATGTATAGTTTGCAAATATTCTTTCATTCTATAGGTCGCTTTTATTCTATTGAGTTTTTCTTTTGCTGTGCAGAAGCTTCTTAGTTTGATAAAATCCCATTTGTCCTTTTTTTTGCTCTTGTTGCCTCTGTTTTTGAAGTCACATCCAAAAAATCATTGCCCAAAACAATATCATGGAGTTCTTCCCCCTATGCTCCCTTCTAATAGCTTTACACTTGTGGGTCTTACCTTTGTTTTTAATCCATTTTGAATTGATTTTTGTATAGCGTGAGATACAATAGTCTAATTTCATTTTTCTGCACGTGGCTATCCAGCTTTCCCAAAACCATTTACTGAAAAGACTGTTTTCCCCATTGTGTATTCTTGGCAGTTTTTAGGGAAAAAAAGAGTTAGCTGTAATTGTGTAGATTTATTTCTGGGCTCTTCATTCCGCCTCATTGGTCTATGTTTTCTTGCCAGTACCATGCTATTTTGGTTACTATTGCATCATAGTACATTTTGAAGTCAGGTAGTGTGATGCCTCCAGCTTTGTTCTTTTAGCTCAAGATTGCATTGGCGATAGGATTCGCCAATGCAATCTTGAGCTAAAAGAACACACACATACATACACATGTATACACATATATGCTTATATATACATATTGTATACATATATACTTATTGTATGTATGTGTGTGTGTGTATATATATATCCCTACAACAGGAAAGTGAACAATCCTATCACCTTCTCCTGTATTCGCATCTATATGCAAATATGTATATATGTATATATACAATTTGTATACACATATATACATATTTATGTACATATACAACTGTATACACATATACATAGTGTATACACAATATACATAGTATATACACACATACATATTGTATACACATATGTATATGTGTATACACATATATACATATTGAATACATATATACATACTGTATACACATATATATACATATTGTATACGTGTGTGTGTATATACATATATATATTTCCAGGGTTTGAAAAGATGAAGAAAAAATCGAAGAGGTGTTACTTTTAATTGTCTAATATAGAAATCACAATAACTTTTTTTCTATCCAAACTGGGGGAAGTAATATCAAAGTCAATAGCTATCACTTTCTGTTATTATTGTAATAGGAATTATTATATATTCATTAAAAACAGAACAATATTGCCTTAATAAAGTTTTTTTAATATTTAAAAAAAAAAAAGATTGCATTGGCTATTTTGTGTCTCTTGCAGTTTATAAAACCTATTGGATTCTTTTTCCAATTTCTGTGGAAACTGTCATTGGTATTTTGATAGAGATTGCATTGACTCTGTAGATCACTTTGAGTAGTATGGACATTGTAACAGCATTTATTCTTCCAGTTTGTGAATACAAAAATTTTTCATTTATCTGTGTCTTCTTCAGTTTATTTCATCAAGATTTTGTAAAATGTAAAAAGGCTACAGTTTTCAGTGTAGAGATGGTTTTCCTTCTCGGTTAAATGTATTCATATGTATTTTACATTTTTGTAGCTACTAGAAATAAAGATTTTAAAATAATATTTCTTTTTCAGATAGTTTGCTGTTAGTGTATATAAATGCTACTAATTATTGTATGCTGATTTTATGTCCTGCCACTTTACTGAACTTGTTTATTAGTTCTAAAGTTTTTTGGTGGAATCTTCAGGGTTTTCTATATATGTATAAGATCATGTCTCTCCAAGCATGAAAAGTTTAGTATCTTCCTTTTCCATTTGGATACCCTTTATTTCTTTCCCTTGCATAATTGCTTTGGCTAGGATTTCTAGTACTTTGTGGAATAGAAGTAGTGAAAGTGAAAATCCATATCTTGTTCCAAATCTTTGAGGAAAAGCTTACAATTTTCCCCCATTCAGCATGATGTTAGCTGTAGGTTTGTCAGATATGGTCTTCATGGTCATGAGGTTCATTGTTTCTATACTTAATTTCTATACCTAAATTGTTGAGAGTTTTTATCTTGAAAGGATATTGAATTTTATTAAATGCTTTATCTGCAACTATTGAAATGATTATGTGGTTTTTATCCTCCCGTTAATGTGATGTATCAGGTTTATTGATTTGTGTATGCAAACTATCCTTGTAACCATGGGATGAATCCCAATTGATCATGTAAATAATATTTTTATGTGTTGTTGAATTTGGTTTTCTTATATTTTGTTGAGAATTTTTGCATGTGTAATCATGAAGGAAATTGGCCTGTAGTTTTCTGTTGTTGTTGTGTCCTTATCTGTTTTTGGTATCAGTGTAATGCTGGCCTCATAGAATGATGTAGGAGGTATTCTCTCCTCTTCAATTTTTTGGAATAGCTTAAGAAGAATTGGTATTACTTCCTTAAACATTTGGTAGAATTCAGCAGCAAAGCCTGGGCTTTTGTTTGATGGGAGATTTTCTATTACTGATTCAATTTTCTTGTTATTGGTCTGTTCAGGTTTTCTATTTCTTCATAATTCAATGTTGGTAGGTTGTATTTGTCCAGGAATATACGCATTTCTTCTAGATTATCTAATTTGTTGGCATATAATTATTCATAATACTCTCTTATGATCCTTTGCATTTCTTCAGTCTAAGTTGTAATGTCTTTCTTCATCTCTGATTTTATTTGAATATTCTCTTCTTCATCTCTGATTTTATTTATTTGAATATTCTCTCTTCTTAGTCTAAAGATTTGTTGATTTTGTCTTCAAAAAATCTTTGCTTCATTCATCTCTCGTATTGTTTTTCTAATATCCATTTTACCCTTTTCTGCTCTGATCTTTATTATTCCCTTCCTTCTACTAATTTTGGGTTGAGTTTCTACTTGTTTTTCTAGTTCCTTGCAGTGCAACCTTAGGCTATTTGAGATTTTTCTCTTTTTTGATACAGGCATTTATTGTTATAAACTTTTCTCTTAGAATTCCTTTTGCTATATTTCATAGTTTTTTTGTATGTTGTATTTCCATTTTTATTTGTTTTAAAAAAATTTAAATTTTCCTTTTAACTTCTTTATTGATCAATTGCATGTTCAGGGGCATGTTGTTTAATTTTCACGCATTTGTGAATTTTCCGAAGTTCGTCCTTTTATTTATTCCTAGTTTTGTACCATCATGGTCTGAAAAGAGACTTGATATTACTTCAGTCTTCTAAAGTTTGATAACACCTGTTTCGTGGTCTCACATGTGATCTATCCTGAATCATGCTCCACGGGCAGCTGAGACGGATCTGTATTCTGCATCTGTTGGATGTAATATTCTGTATATGTCTGTTAGGTCCACTTGGTCTAGACTACAGTTTCAATCCAATGTTACTTCTGTCTGGAAAATCTTTCCATTGCTGCAAGTGGGCTGTTAAATGCCCCTACTGTTACTGTATTGCAGTCTTTCTCTCCTTTTAGACCTATTACTATTTTCTTTGTATATTTAGGTGCTCCAATGTGATGTACATATATGTCTATAATTGCTACATCCTCTTGCTGAATTGGCCCCTTTATCATTATATAATGACTCTGTCTCTTTTCATAGCTTTTGACTTAAAGTCTATTTTACCTGATTTAAGTATAGCTACTCCTATTGTTTTTTATTTCTATTTACATACAATATATTTTTCATACTTTCACTTTCAGTCTCTGTGTGTCCTTACCAGTAAAGTGAATTTTTTATAGGTACCATAAAGAAGAGTCTTGTTTTTTAATCCATTCAGCCACTCTATATGTTTTGACTGGATAATTTAATCTATTTAATTCACATTAGTTATTGATAGGTAAGGACTTACTACTGCCATTATGTTCACTGTTTTTGAGTTGTTTTGTAAACGCTTTTAAAATTTCTTTCTCTTTCACTGTCTACCTTTGTGGTTAAGTGATTTGCTCTAGTACTGTGGTTTGATTCCTTGCTTTGTACAGTTAGTGTATCTATTATAAGTTTTTTGCTTTGTGGTTACCATGAGGCTTACAAAAACATCTTATAAGTTATTTTAAATTGATAAAAATTTAACTCTGACCACACACACAAAAAATTGTTCACTTTAACTCCACACACATTCATATTTTGAATTTTTGATGTCACCAATTTAAATCTTTTTATATTACATGAACCATAATAAGTTAGTGTAGTTATTATTTTTAATAGTTTTATCTTTTAACCTTCTTACTAAAGATATAAGGAATTTACACACCACAATTACCGTATTAGAATATTCTTTTTTTTTTTTTTTTATTTTTGAGGTGGAGTCTCGTTGTGTCACCAGGCTGGAGTGCAGTGGCGCAATCTCGCTCACTGTACCTCCGCCACCCAGGTTCAAGCAATTCTCCTGCCTCAGCCTCCTGAGTAGCTGGGATTACAGTCATGTGCCACCACACCCAGCTACTTTTCACATTTTTAGTAGAGACGGGGTTTTGCCATGTTGGCCAGGCTGGTCTTGAACTCCTGACCTCAGGTGATACGCCCATATTGACCTCCCAAAGTTGTGGGATTACAGGTGTGAGCCACCACGCTTGGCCTAAAGTATTCTTAATTTGACTTTGTAATTACTTTTACCAGTGAGTTTTATACTTTCAAACGCTTTTGTGTTACTCACAAGCATTCTTTTCTTTCAGCTTGAAGAAGTTCCTTTAGCATTTCTTGTAAGACATGTCTGGTGGTGAAGAATTCCCTTGACTTTTGTTTGTCTGGGAAGTCTTTATCTCTCCTTCATTTCTGAAGGACAGCTTTTCTTGGTATGGTATTTTTGGTTGACATGTTTTTCCTTAATCACTTTGAAAATATCATCACAAGAGGTGTGAGCAAGATGGCCGAATAGGAACAGCTCCAGCCTGCAGCTCCCAGTGTGAGCGACACAGAAGATGGGTGATTTCTGCATTTTCAACTGAGGTACTGGGTTCATCTCACTGGGGAGTGCCAGACAATCGGTGTTGGTCGGCTGGTGCAGCCCGACCAGCCAGAGTTGAAGCAGGGCGAGGCACTGCCTCACCTGGGAAGCTCAAGGGGGAAGGGAATCCCTTTAGAAACTGAGACACACAACACCTGGTAAATTTGGTAACTCCCACCCTAATACAGCGCTATACCACGGGTCTTAGCAAAAGGCACACCAGGAGATTATATCCCACACCTGACTGGGAGGGTCCCATGCCCACGGAGCCTCCCTCATTGCTAGCACAGCAGTCTGAGATCTAACTGCAAGGCAGCAGCGAGGCTGGGGGAGGGGCGCCCACCATTGCTGAGACTTAAGTAGGTAAACAAAGCCTCCAGGAAGCTCGAACTGGGTGGAGCCCACTGCAGTTCAAGGAGGCCTGCCTGTCTCTGTAGACTCTACCTCTGGGGACAGGGCATAGCCAAAAAAAAAAAAAAGCATCAGAAACCTCTGCAGATGTTAATGACCCTGTCTGACAGCTTTGAAGAGAGCAGTGGATCTCCCAGCATGGAGGTTGAGATCTGAGAACGGACAGTCTGCCTGCTCAAGTGGGTCCCTGACCGCTGAGTAGCCTAACTGGGGGACATCTCCCACTAGGTGCAGAATGACACCTCACACGGTGGGGTACACCCCTGAGACGAAGCTTCCAGAGCAAGAATCAGACAGCAGCACTCGCTGTACAGCAATATTCTATCTTCTGCAGCCTCTGCTGCTGATACCCAGGCAAACAGGGTCTGGAGTGGACTTCAAGCAATCTCCAACAGACCTACAGCTGAGGGTCCTGACTGTTAGAAGGAAAACTAACAAACAGAAAGGACACCCACACCAAAACCCCATCAGCATCAAAGACCAAAGGCAGATAAAACCACAAAGATGAGGGAAAAGCGGGGCAGAAAAGCTGGAAATTCAAAAAATTCAAAAAATCAGAGTGCATCTCCCCCTCCAAAGGAACGCAGCTCATCGCCAGCAACGGATCAAAGCTGGACGGAGAATGACTTTGACGAGTTGAGAGAAGAAGGCTTCAGTCGATCAAACTTCTCAGAGCTAAAGGAAGAACTACGTATCCAGCGCAAAGAAACTAAAAATCTTGAAAAAAGAATGGAAGAATGGAAAACTAGAATAATCAATGCAGAGAAGGCCATAAATGAACTGACAGAGATAAAAACCATGACAAGAGAAATACATGACAAATGCACAAGGTTCAGTAACCGACTTGATCAACTGGAAGAAAGAGTATCAATGATTGAATGTCAAATGAGTGAAATGAAGCGAGAAGAGAAGTCTAGAGAAAAAATAGGAAAAAGAAATGAAGAAAGCCTACAAGAAATACGGGATTATGTGAAAAGACCAAATCTGCGTCTGATTGGTGTGCCTGAAAGTAAGGGGGAAAATGGAACAAAGTTGGAAAACACTCTTCAGGATATCATCCAGGAGAACTTCCCCAACCTAGTAAGGCAGGCCAACATTCAAATTCAGCAAATATAAAGAACGCCACAAAGATACTCCCTGAGAAGAGCAACTCTAAGACACATAATTGTCAGATTCATCAAAGTTGAAATGAAGAAAAAAATGTTAAGGGCAGCCAGAGAGAAAGGTCGGGTTACCCACAAAGGGAAACCCATCAGACTAACAGCAGATCTCTTGGCGGAAACTCTACAAGCCAGAAGAGAATGGGGGCCAATATTCAACATTCTTAAAGAAAAGAACTTTCAACCCAGAATTTCATATCCAGCCAAACCAAGTTTCATACATGAAGGAGAAATAAAATCCTTTACAGACAATCAAATGCTTAGAGATTTTGTCACCACCAGGCCTGCCTTACAAGAGACCCTGAAGGAAGCCCTAAACATGGAAAGGAGCAACAGGTACCAGCTATTGCAAAAACATGCCAAAATGTAAACACCATCGATGCTAGGAAGAAACTGCATCAACTAACAAGCAAAATAACCAGCTAATATCACAATGATAGGATCAAGTTCACACATAACAATATTAACCTTAAATGTAAATGGACTAAATGGTCCAATTAAAAGACACAGACTGGCAAGTTGGATAAAGAGTCAAGACCCATCAGTTTGCTGTATTCAGGAGACCCATCTCGCATGCAGAGATACACATAGACTCAAAATAAAGGGATGGAGGAAGATCTACCAAGCAAATGGAGAACAAAAAAACAGCAGGGGTTGCAATCCTAGTCTCTGATAAAACAGACTTTAAACCATCAAAGATCAAAAGAGACAAAGAAGGCCATTACATAATGGTAAAGGGATCCATTCAACAGGAAGAGCTAACTATCCTAAATATATATGCACCCAATACAGGAGCACCCAAATTCATAAAGCAAGTCCTTAGAGACTTACAAAGAGACTTAGACTCCCATACAATAATAATGGGGGAGACTTCAACACCCCACTGTCAACATTAGACAGATCAACGAGACAGAAAGTTAACAAGGATATCCAGGAATTGAACTCAACTCTGCACCAAGTGGACCTAATAGACATCTACAGAACTCTCCACCCCAAATCAACAGGATATACATTCTTCTCAGCAACACATCGCACTTACTACAAAATTGACCACATAATTGGAAGTAAAGCACTCCTCAGCAAATGTACAAGAACAGAAATTATAATAAACTGTCTCTCAGACCACAGTGCAATCAAACTAGAACTCAGGACTAAGAAACTCACTCAAAACCGCTTGACTACATGGAAACTGAACAACCTGCTCCTGAATGACGACTGGGTACATAACGAAATGAAGGCAGAAAAAAAGATGTTCTTTGAAACCAATGAGAACAAACATACAACATACCAGAATCTCTGGGACACATTTAAAGCAGTGTGTAGAGGGAAATTTATAGCACTAAATGACCACAAGAGAAAGCTGGAAAGATCTAAAATTGACACCCTAATATCACAATGAAAAGAACTAGAGAGGCAAGAGCAAAGACTTTTAAAAGCTAGCAGAAGGCAAGAAATAACTAAGATCAGAGCAGAACTGAAGGAGATAGAGACACAAAAAACCCTCCAAAAAAATCAATGAATCCAGGAGTTGGTTTTTTGAAAAGATCAACTAAATTGATAGACCACTAGCAAGACTAATAAAGAAGAAAAGAGAGAAGAATAAAATAGACGGAATAAAAAATGATAAAGGGGATATCACCACCGACCCCACAGAAATACAAACTACCATCAGAGAATACTATAAACATCTCTACGCAAATAAATAGAAAACCTAGAAGAAATGGATAATTTCCTGGTCACTTACACTCTCCCAAGACTAAACCAGGAAGAAGTTGAATCCCTGAATAGACCAATAGCAGGCTCTGAAATTGAGGCAATAATTAATAGCCTACGAACTAAAAAAACTCCAGGACCAGACGGATTCACAGTTGAATTCTACCAGAGGTACAAGGAGGAGCTGGTACCATTTCTTCTGAAACTATTCCAATCAACAGAAAAAGAGGGAATCCTCCCTAACTCATTTTATGAGGCCAACATCATCCTGATATCAAAGCCTGGCAGAGACACAATACACAAAAAAGAGAATTTTAGACCAATATCCCTGATGAACATCGATGCACAAATCCTCAATAAAATACTGGCAAACCGACTCCAGCAGCACAACAAAAAGCTTATCCACCATGATCAAGTGGGCTTCATCCCTGGGATGCAAGGCTGGTTCAATATACGCAAATCAATAAATGTAATCCAGCATATAAACAGAACCAAATACAAAAACAACATGATTATCTCAACAGATGCAGAAAAGGCCTTTGACAAAATTCAACAGTCCTTCATGCTAAAAACTCTCAATAAATTCGGTATTGATGGAATGTGTCTCAAAATAAGAGCTATTTATGACAAACCCACAGCCAATATCATACTGAATGGGCAAAAACTGGAAGTATTCCCTTTGAAAACTGGCACAAGACAGGGATGCCCTCTCTCACCACTCCTATTCAACATAGTCTTGGAAGTTCTGGCTAGGGCAATCCGGCAAGAGAAAGAAATCAAGGGTATTCAGTTAGGAAAAGAAGAAGTCAAATTGTCCCTGTTTGCAGATGCCATGATTGTATATTTAGAAAACCCCATCATCTCAGCCCAAAATCTCCTTAAGCTGATAAGCAACTTCAGCAAAGTCTCAGGATACAAAATCAATGTGCAAAAATCACAAGCATTCTTATACACCAGTAACAAACAAACAGAGAGCCAAACCGTGAATGAACTTCCAGTCACAATTGCTTCAAAGAGAATAAAATACCTAGGAATCCAACTTACAAGGGATGTAAAGGACCTCTTCAAGGAGAACTAGAAAGCACTGCTCAGTGAAACAAAAGAGGACACAAACAAATGGAAGAACATACCATGCTCATGGATAGGAAGAATCAATATCGTGAAAATGGCCATACTGCCCAAGGTAATTTATAGATTCAATGCCATCCCCATTACGCCACCAATGACTTTCTTCACAGAACTGGAAAAAACTGCTTTAAAGTTCATATGGAACCAAGAAAGACCCCACGTTGCCAAGACAATGCTAAGTCAAAAGAACAAAGCTGGAGGCATCATGCTACCTGACTTCAAACTGTACTACAAGGCTACAGTAACCAAAACAGCATGGCACTGGTACCAAAACAGAGATATAGACCAATGGAACAGAACAGAGCCCTCAGAAATAATACCACACATCTACAGCCATCTGATCTTTGACAAACCTGACAAAAACAAGAAATGGGGAAAGGATTCCCTATTTAATAAATGGTGCTGGGAAAATTGGCTAGCCATAAGCAGAAAGCTGAAACTGGTTCCTTTCCTTACTCCGTACACGAAAATTAATTCAAGATGGATTAGAGACTTAAATGTTAGACCTAATACCATAAAAACCCTAGAAGAAAACCTAGGTAATACCATTCAGGACATAGGCATGGGCAAGGACTTCATGTCTAAAACACCAAAAGCAACGGCAGCAAAAGCCAAAATTGACAAATGGCATCTAATTAAACTAAAGAGCTTCTGCACAGCAAAAGAAACTACCATCAGAGTGAACAGGCAACCTACAGAATGGGAGAACATTTTTGCAATCTACTCATCTGACAAAGGGCTAATATCCAGAATCTACAAAGAACTCAAACAAATTTATGAGAAAAAAACAAACAACCCCATCAAAAAGTGGGCAAAGGATATAACAGACACTTCTCAAAAGAAGACATGCATACAGACAAGAGGCACATGAAAAAATGCTCGTCATCACTGGCCATCAGAGAAATGCAAATCAAAACCACAAGGAGATATCATCTCACACCAGTTAGAATGGCAATTATTAAAAAGTCAGGAAACAACAGGTGCTGGAGAGGATGTGGAGAAATAGGAACACTTTTACACTGTTGCTGGGACTGTAAACTGGTTCAACCATTGTGGAAAACAGTATGGCGATTCCTCAAGGATCTAGAACTAGATGTACCATATGACCCAGCCATCCCATTACTGGGGATAGACTCAAAGGATTATAAATCATGCTGCTATAAAGACACATGCACACGTATGTTTATTGTGGCACTTTTCACAATAGCAAAGACTTGGAATCAACCCAAATGTCCATCTGTGACAGACTGGATTAAGAAAATGTGGCACATATACACCATGGAATACTATGCAGCCATAAAAAAGATGAGTTCGTGTCCTTTGTAGGGACATGGATGCAGCTGGAAACCATCATTCTCAGCAAACTTGCAAGAACAGAAAACCAAACACTGCATGTTCTCACTCATAGGTGGGAATTGAACAATGAGATCACTTGGACTCTGGAAGGGGAACATCACACACTGGGGCCTATTATGGGGAGCAGGGAGTGGGGAGGGATGGCATTGGGAGTTGTATGTGATGTAAATGACGAGTTGATGGGTGCTGACGAGTTGATGGGTGCAGCACACCAACATGGCACAAGTATACATATGTAACAAACCTGCACGTTGTGCACATGTACCCTAGAACTTAAAGCATTATTAAAAAAAAAAAAAAAAAATATATATATATATATATATATATATATATATATATATATATATATCATCCCACTGTCGTCTGGCCAGTAAGGTTTCTGCTGAGAAATGTGCTGCTAAGTGTACTGAAACTCCCTTATATTTTATTTCCTTTTTTTTTCTTGCTGTATCTAGTTATAATGTGAAGATAATCATTCACATAATCAACAATATATAAAAACTGCCAGTGATTATCCTTGCATTTCGGCTGGTGCCATATGGCAAGACCAAATAAATACAAATACAAAACAAGATACTACACACAAATAATTTACACTCTGATTGAATAGGTATGACCAAGAAATCAACAACATATGATAGAGGCTGGGCGTGGTGGCTCTTGCCTGTAATCACCACACTTTTGGAGGCCAAGGCAGAAGGATTGCTTGAGGCCGGGAGTTTGAGACCAGCTTGGCTGACATGGCGAAATCCCGTCTCTAATAAAAATACACAAATTAGCCAGGCAAGGTGGCTCATGCCTGTAGTCCCAGCTGCTCAGGAGGCTGAGGCAAGCGAATCACTTGAACATGAGAGGCAGAGGTTGCAGTGAACCGAGATCATGCCACGGCACTCCAACCTGTTTGACAGAGTGAGCATGTGTCTCAAAAACAAAAACAAAACAAAAAAACAAAAACACATGATAGACAATGTTTAATAAAAAGATAAACCATGTAGTCCTGGATATGGGTGATTTCACAGTTCTTAGTTAAAAGATAGAAGAGATAGGATATAAATCAGAGGGCGAAATTCATGAATGAGGGTCATGTATAGGTGCAGAAGACAATGTATCTGTTTGCCCAGGAAGGACCAAGACATTTGGTCCACCATGCTTTTCCTCAGATGCTTGACAAAGAATTCTTTTGTTGGTTTCCAGTATGATGCAGGAAGTAAGATGGTAGCAAAAAGAAAACAGGATTTGGAAATGAAAAAGCCAAGCACGAAATCTACAAAGCTGTTTTACTATGTTTCAACTGTGTCGCAAATGAGTACCAGGTTAATGGATAACAGATTCCTTCATTAGATACCTTTAACAGACTTCTTTGTCTCCTTTATTTGCAATGGAAAGAACAAAGACTTTAGAATCAGTAAGTCCTAGCTTAAACCCTTACTCTACTTCATTACAAAATTATTTTATGAAAATTGCTTCACATATTTGAAGCTCAGATTCCTCATTTTTGAGATAGGTATAAAATATCTATCTCTTGAAAAAATATATCTTGAAGTCCTGTTATGATGTTTAAGTGAAATACCTAGTTCAGGTGGCTGTTATGCCTGACACACACAAGAAATGTGCTCCATAAATGCTAGTGTACATTAATACTAATATTAAAGATTCCTATGCCTCCATAAGTAAGGCTAAAATGTACCTGAGAAGAAAGGTGGGATGGGCCATTCTAGAAAGAGGGAGCAGCATGAATAAAGAAACAGAGGTTGACTTGGTGTATTTTGAAGGCAGACGTTAATGTGGCAGTGGAACACACTGGATCAGAGTCTCCTTGAGAAATACGATCAAACAGGCATCTCCACAACCATTGCATTGTAAGAACTAACAAACAGAGGAATCATGAGGTGGAGGCCAGGTACTAATTATCTCTTAGGAGTAATTTATGAATATGCAATATGCTATCTAACTTGCTTTTCCTCATCATAAATTGACATTAGGTTGTAAAGTTTGACTTACAGATGTACAGACTCCAGAATACTCTTGCTTGGATTAAACAGTGCTACAAGCAATAGCTAATTCCACAGTGATTAACCTAGCATGAAAGCATTGCCAAACACAGCTTTCACCTCATCAATGACTGGCAGATCATCTAAGATGGAGAGTGGGTGATAAACACCATACAGTCTATAGGATCCAAATGCAAATGATTAGATTGCTTCAGGCCCCATTAGAAGAACAACACAGACACCAGAATTCACCTAAACCCAATACAGTAAGGCATGCAGGTGTGACTTTGAAGCCATCTTCACGCAACAGCACTGTCATTTGCCACATCATCAAACAAAAAGACAACAAGAGAAAAAGCATACATAGCTAGCATCAGCCAGCTAATATCCAACAATGTTAGCCACATTAAAAGATGAGGTTTCCTTTGATGCCTTTATTCTTAAGTTAGTGATGTATTAATTTAATTTCTGCCTGCTGGTACCACTGTGGGTTGTTAACACCTCCAATTAATACTTGCTGAATGTGATAAATTGCTGAATTGTGCTTATTTTTCATCTTTGGTTCCTAATGGTTTATACAGTTTAGAGTTTAAATTCCAGCTGCACTGTGGTTACCTTATTGGAAGGCAGATCCAGAACGTTTCCATGACTGCACAGATAGTTTAGTTAGGCAGTACTGGACTGGAGTGATTCTCAACATTTCTCATGCCATAGCACATAATGAAAATTATAATTTTTGTAGAGCACCCTGGAATACACAATCTTGTGGTTAGAAATGATTGGTCTAGAGCCTCCAGCTGCCCCTGAGAGCTTACGGGAATCATTGTCTGAGCACATTTGAAATCCATTTGGAGTACAATCATGTGCCACTGCACATCCGTTTGGAAGCTATGCCTTATTGATGTCCAATCCAATACTATCAGAGAACAATTGCTAGTCAGGTTTGGATTTCTAATGAAAAGGACAGGTAATTATAACACTGAGGAGATTTGAAGAAAGTTAAAACCCAAAAGAACAAATATTATTGAGTGTATACCACAGGTAAGGCTTTCGCTGAGTGTTACGACAAACACTAATATTGAATTATGTGGTCCCTCTTCCTCAAAGAACTAGCAAACTCATGGAAAACAGAACAAAACTATGCTTTTCACTTCTGAAATCTAACTAAATCATAAAAGAGAATGTTAGAAATATTAGCACAGGGCTTTAATACAAAATAAGAGTAAGATGCCTCACTTCTCACTCATTGAAATGTAAGACAAGGAGGAAAAGGAAACATGAATTATTTGGGGGAGACACAGAAGATGAGTTGCAAACATCATGGTTATCCTGGAAGTGGATAAAAGCAAATGGCAAGTTTAAGAAATTGTTAGACTTAACATGTTTGTGAACTCTCAAGTTTCTCTCCAAGATGTAGGAAATGCCTTTTCTCTATAGTGATTTTCAGATCACTAAAAACATCTGTTCTACCCAGACACTGTCACTATGGCACCAAGTGTTAGAGACCACACAAAGACTGGAGGGTATAGCAAGATCTGCTTTTCACAATCTCAGTTTCCGGAATAATGTGTTTCATGGACTATTTTTTAAGTCAGAGATGGAGACATGAGCTCCATGAGACCCTGGAGTTTGAAAGATTTTTCCACTGAAGAGCTAAAGATATTGCAGAGGTAATTTCATTAAAATAAAATGTTCAGGTATTCTAAGCACAGTTTTATAGCTGGTGGAGATAGAGATAGAAAGAAGAATCAGGTGAATGTTTGCACTTTCCATAGATGCTTATCAAAGCCCTCCGTGCACTACGCACTGTTCTTGGTGCTGGAGAACTGGCAGTGAACAAAACAAAGCCTTCATTCAGTGGGAACAGACATCAGGATTATAAAGGCCATTATGAAAATATAGTGGGATAATAGACCATTGGGAGCAGTGTTATATTTTATAAAGGCTGGTGAGGAAAGATCTTACTGTCAAGGAGATATGGCCTTTGAGTGGGCATGGGCTTTGAGTGAAAGGAGGAACCAGGCCATGTAAACACTTGGGAGAAGAGCATTCCAGTCAAAGAGATGACCAAGTTCAAAGGCACTTAGGTAGAAACATGCCTGGTATATTCGAAGAGAAATGAAAAGGCCACTGAATACGCAGGTGAATGAGTTAAGGAAATCGGCTAAGGAAATAACAGAAGGATAAGCAAACAAATATGAGCGAGTCAGATCGCTTATGGTTTTGCAGGTTTGGTTTGAACCTTGGGATTGAAATTCACTGGTGATTTCCTTTGTTTGTTTGTTTGTTTGTTTATTTTGAGACAGGGTCTCACTCTGTTGCCCAGGTTGGAAGGAGTGCAGTGGCGCGATCGTGACTCACTGCAGCCTTGATCTCCTGGGTTCAGCTGATCCTTCCACCTCAGCCTCCAAATTAGCTGGGACTACAGATGCGTACCACCATGCCTAGCTAATTTTTAATTTTTTTTTTTAAGAGATGGGGTTCTCACTTTGTGACCCAGGCTCGTCTCAAAATCCTGTGCTCAAGCAATCCTCCTGCCTTGGCCTCCCAAAGTGCTGGAATTACAGGTGTGAGCCACTGTATCCAGCCACTGGTGATTTCTAAGCAGAAGATAATGTAATGTAATTTGTGTTTAAGGATTCCCTTTTACTGCCATGGGAAAGTACACTATTGGGAAGAGGAAGCAGGGTGACATGTTAGGAGGCAATTATAATCATCCAGATGAGATTTGTCGTTGGTTTGGATTAAGGCAGCAGCAGTAGAGAGGCGTTCATGTACTGAATCCACTTTCAAGATGGATACTTTGGGATGTGGGATACAAAGTAAGGGAGCGGTCAAGGATGATCACAAGGCTTTGGCTGGAGCAACCACAAGAAAGGAGTTGCCATTTACCCTGTGGGAAGATGGTGGGATAATAACTTGGGGGCACATATGGGAGGACAGATCAGAAATTTGCTTTTGCTTATGTTAAATTTCAGATACTTCGCAGACATCAAAGCAGTGCTATTTAATAGGCAGCCGGATATATGAGTCTGGGATGCAGGGATGACATCAGGGCCAGAGATATAAATTTGGGAGTCATTAGCATTGCAGAGAGTATTTAAAGCCATGGGCTGAATGAGATCACTGGGGAGTCAGGGCTCCGCTCTGGGATTGAACCTCCCTCCTCTCAGATGCTGACAAAGACACAAACAAATCAGAGAAATAGCAGTGATTACTGTTCAGCTGCCATACTACAATGCCAGGCAGCTGTGGTGCCCCTGGGTAAATACCCAAAGTAGCTAAGTACTTAGCATTTCTTCAAAATATTTCAGGAATCAATCTTTCTGACAGCCGTGGAAATGCGCAGCAAGGCAGCCTTCCACATGAGTAAAAATGATATGTGTGTTATCTCGTAGCATGACACCAACCTCCGTAACACCAGCTGTGGCCACACTGATGCCTCTTCAGCTTCATTTCTTTTCATTCAACAGCTGGACTAGAGATCAAGAGAGGACCAAAAAGATGCCAGGGGCTGAGCACGATTTCGAAAATCTTTCTGATAAAAAATGCTTCTGGCTCCGGAGAGCCTGCAAAAGACCAGGCACCTATAATATACTTCCTGCCTTAAAAGCCTGGCTACTCACTGATGCATATCTAATACTCTGGGTATACGGTATTTGATTTTTAGCCAGATGAACTGTCTTTAAGGGTCAGCTTTGACAACATGAGCAAGTAACTGACCAGACACTCGATGTGGTATTGTGGATGTAAAATGAATGAAATAATCTTGCTTTTCTGCTCACCTGGAGGTGCTTGTGACTTTCTTCATGATGCCAAGTCAGTAAGTGTTCCCCAAGGCTGTTCCTGCCCTTCTTAACTACAGAATCATCAAAGCCACGCACAGATTGTGTATTTCTATTCAGGCTTTAAAAAAAAAAAACCAAAAAACAAACAAACAAACAAACAAAACCCTTCTAATTATGATGAAAAGACCTCTCTGAAAAGTCAGTGCTATCATCAGCACATCTTTTGTATGTACGTGTGAAAGGGTACCTGAAACCAACTGTTTCAAAGTGCCAGGATAACTACTCAGGTCTAACTGTGAAACACTACACTGTGCATGGATTCCAGCCATCTCTGGAATCAACCAGCTAAGAGAACACACTTTGTGAAAAATAGTGTCTCAAAGGAAAGCTGGATAACAATCTGAGAGGCCAATTAGAGCCAGGCATGTCTAGTCCTAAGTCTGAAAGAGCAGAGAAAAATGGAAACAAACAAACAAACAAATCTAAAAATTTTTTAAAAACCTGTCCTTAAAAATATATTTCGCTTTCAAGAATGAGGATATCCTTTTAGTGTAAGTAGTGGGCAAAGAAGACATTTTAAAAGCTAGCATTAAAACCTAAGTATAGCATTTATGTATGTATGAGCAAGCATAATTTTTTGATGTCCTCAGTTACTAACAGTTCTTTTGATAAAAGATAACATAGCACATTCAATAAGTTCATGTTAGAGCCAAATGAATTCACATATGTATTTGTATATCCACCATATGTATTTGCTAAAGTATTCATTTGCAAGTTGGGCATTGTTCAACTGAACAAACTCTGATAACTGTCAGGGAATAAAAGCATATGTTTTGTTTATGAGAGTGGAAAAACAAAAGCCATGAAACTTGAAATTAAAGAAAATAAACTCAAAGCAAATGCCATATTGTAGTCAAGTTTTGCTTAACAACTAGTCTCTAAATGAGCAACAAGTAACTGACATTCTACTATGGACCCAGTAGACGTTTACAAAATGTTAATTGCTGAGGCAGGAGAATCGCTTGAACCCGGGAGGCGGAGGTTGCAGTGAGCCGAAATTGTGCCACTGCACTCCAGCCCACGTGACGGAGTGAAACTCCGTCTCAAAAAAGAAAAAATAAAAATAAAAATAAAAAGTTAATTGGTGTTGACAGCAGATGTTAACATTACTAGAGTGACAAATGGAGGTAAGTAAGGTGGCACAATGGAGTAAGCAAGAAAAATGTCACAGTTCATTCAGCAGTCTAGAACTCAGCATTAGGACAAATAATAGATATATATGAGACAGAAGAAATTAAAATAATTCCCTTTGATTACCAAGCTAGCCTACATTTGGTTTGACAATTAGAGTCTGGTGTATCTCCAATATGCTAGGAACATGTATATTATAAAGCACTATATTTTCCAAGTATTCATTCTAAAGGTATGTCAATAGAAACATAACATAGGTGTGAAACATAGGTCCACTGTGTGAAGAAAAGCATGACAAAAGGAAAAATTTAACATTTTTCTAGAGCTGCCTAAAAAGAGCAAGTGTTTCTATGTACACCATTCTATTCCTTTGGTATTGTGTTTAATAAAATCGTATTGGGTATTTACTGTGCAACAGATATTTGATCAGGTGTTGTGCAGAGATACAAAAGGGGATGAGATACTGCTTTTTCAATTAAGCTTTTCCAGTGTAATGGGAGAGATAAACTCCATAGGCAGAAAGCATAACTCTTATGAGAGCTATAGTGTTAGTGGCATACGGAGGACACACAGAGATAATGTTTTGCTTAAAGAGATCAAGGAAAGCTTAGTGAAAGAGGATTTATTTTGTTTTTGAGAAAAAAAATCACTAAATACATAAAAAATTAAAAACATACATATACACCTTCTCCAATTCATATATATCAACTTTAAAATCTGTCATATTTGCTTCAGATTATTTTTAAAGAAATTAAATGTTATTAATATAGCTTAATTCTCCTTAAACCACATCCAGATATTTTCTAAATTGCCAGAGACAACCACTGTTATAATTTTGAGGTATATTCTTCCATTCCATTTTTATACTTGCACTTATATCAATTAACATCATATGTAATGTTTGATGTGTATATATATGTTATATATACAACATAAGAGATATATAATGTTATATATGTTACTGAATAATATTCTGGAATTTTGAATTTTCTATTTATACTTAAGTGTGTGTACTGCATGTCTATTGGTACTGATATAGAGAGAAATCTAGTTCATCTGTCTTCCTTGTTATTTACTATTCTGTGTTATCTATTTTATCTATTGAGCTTCCTTTTGACAGATGCTCCCCAATTTTTTTTTTTTTTTTTTTTGAGACGGAGTTTCTCTCTTGTTGCCCAGGCTGAAGTGCAATGGCTTGATTTCTGCTCATTGCAACCTCTGCCTCCTGGGTTCAAACGATTCTCCCGCCTCAGCCTCTCGAGCAGCTGGATTACAGGCACGCACCACCACACCCGGCTAATTTTGTATTTTTAGTAGAGATGGGGGTTTCTCCATGTTGGCCAGGCTGGTCTCGAACTCCTGACCTCAGGTGAGCCGCCCACCTTGGCCTCCCAAAGTGCTGGGATTACAGGCATGAGCCACAGCGCCTGGCCTGTTCCTAGTTTTTTTGCTGTTATACACTATGTGACAAAGAGTAGTTTCACACACACATAGTACACATGGACAAGAAGCTAACTAGGTTCTATACACTAAGTGGATCATAGAGAGGGTGACAGTATAGGAGATTAGCCTGGGATAACGCCAGTTTATACCTTGTTCTAACATACATTTTAATAATGCTCTCTTTCATGTTCAAAGGTGTCCCAGAATGAATAATAAATTAGATGGTTAATGTTGTAATGAGGCATCCAGATTTTCAATTTTATGAGCTGTTTCTAAATAGTTCCAAAAATGGTTGTGCAAATGTATACTCTTACTGGCAATATCTGAGATTAAAATGTTCCTTATGTGTTCCCTAACACGTGATAAACAGATTTTAAAAATCAATCTGATGGGTCAAAAATAGGAACTCACTATTGTTTTAAGTTGTTGTTTACTGATAAAAGTGGAAGCTGACCATCCTCTCATAATTGGATTTTACCTTCTGTGAATTATAATACTATAACTTTGACCATTTTTTGCATGAGTTTATTTTATTGTACTTTATATCTTTCCTGCTGACTCAGAAAACTTTACAGATTTTACATACCATTTTTTGTCATATTATCCATTGGAAATTTAATTTTTCACTCTGTCATTTACCTCTTAAACATGTTTATGTTTTTTTCTTTTTTGCTTTAGACTTTGTTATAAGACTTTAACATAATAATGTGGTCAGATTTTAATTTCTGTTTTTATTGCTGTATTTTGGGTCTATGCTAAGAAAGCTCTCCTTAACTGAGGACACATGGATATCTTCCTATATTTTTGAAGGGATTACATTTTAAGATGAATCTTTGAATGACTAGCATACCAACAATGAGGATGGAGAAAGGGCATATCAATCAAAGAAACAGAAAAGCCAGAAACATATAGCAAGTTGTTTAGAGATATTTAGTTTTAGTTTTCTTTTTTTTCCACGGAAGCATCCATTTACATATTTAACATCTAAATTTACTAATGATTTATTTCACTGAAAATAATTTTCTTCTATATATTTCAGTTTCTGTTTTCCCTGTTGCTTATAATCCATACATTTCTCTCAAGAGGTTTTCTCTTTAATTTTTTTTAATCAGTGTGTTCTCTGCTGTCTGGTTCTCAACTCTTCTTTGCCAGCTTATTCAGTCATTTTGATAACATATAACCTCCAGAACTTTCTTGTGAAAGGATACCATGTAGTTACGTTTTTTGAGAATTTGTTGTCCTGAAATTTTCTATATATCTGATCTTTCAGATATAGAATTATAAGTGAAAAGCAATTAGTAATTTTCTCTCAAAACTTTGAAGACATTAATTTATTGAGTTTTGCTTCAAGTGTTGGTCCTGAGAAGTCAATGGTACTCTGATTTGTGTCATATTGTTATAACCTTCCTCTAACACCTTTGGCAAAGTTTTTAGAATCTTTACCCTTGGTGTCCTAACATTTCTGGCTGCTATGCCTTGATGTCAGTCACCTTAGTTTCCTTTTGCTGGTCACCCGTTGAACCCTTTAAACATGGAAAACCAGGCTTATTAATTAAGGAAATTTTCTTGCATCACTTATTCGATAATTTCCCATTCTCTATTTTTCTCATTTTTTTCAGGTATTCAAAAATTCCTATTAACCAGACCTCCTGTATCAATCCTCCTTTGAAAAAAATCTTGTCATCTCTTTGATAATTTATTCTACCTTCTGGGGGATTCATGCTATAATATTTTGAAGGCTCAAGAGTTCTTATTAGTTTCCTCAATGCTCATTTTTATAGCAGCCTGGATGTTATAAAATGCTTCTTTAATGTATTTGAGAATATTCATTGTAATTTTGTGAAGTTTTCATCTCCCTGAATAGTCTTTATTTTCTAATACTTCATTTTATCTGTACACTCATCTTTTAAAAATCTCTTTTACAATGCAAGCTTTCCTCAAATATCTTGTAACTCTTGACTGACCACTGCTATTTATAAGTGAGGTAATGAAAAGCTCTTTGTGTGCAGAAGGATGATGATTGCTAATTGAACAACTGGGTATGTGATCAGGGAAGTTTTCATATTTTCATTTGGAGACACTCCCTGCCACCACTACCATCACCACACCCACACCAAAGGCAGGTCCAATGAGCGTCTCCTGCTGAGAAGAATTTGCCAATCTCCTGACTAGGTTATAAGCCCAACTGCCAGGGTCCTGGTAGATAAGCATAGCGGGGTGGTAGGAAAGAGTCTGCACCATTACAATTATAGGCTGCTTCTTTATTTCCTTGTTCCAGTAATGTCTCACCCTCCCTCAGCAATTCTTCATGTCCACTAGTCCAGAGCCACTTTGATTCCTCTCTGTCTTATTTTTTTTTAACAAAGCTGTAATTATCTTTTCTTTCTGCCTCAATATGGGATGGTTATTCACTTGATGCCCAGTGTGGGGATATTGATCTAAGGCTTTAACTTTCTTACACAGATTGTTAACCAAATTTACTATTTTAAGCCCCAGCCTTTACCCCTGAATCCAGAAGTACCTGGTATCTCCAAATCCTGAGACTGGAGTTGCTTCTCATTGACAACTAACTTTAATTCCTGCATTCCGCTGAATCAAGTAATATTGACTCATGATCTTTCAAAATCTTCAACCTATCTCATCTGTATTTAACTCTTCTTAAATCTTCCTGTCTGTAAAATATTTTTATATTTCTGCGGGGTTTGGGGAAGGAACACTGTGGTGGATTAATTAGTGGCCCCCAAAATGGCATGTCACCCAGGAACCTGTGAATGCGACCTTATTTAGAAAAAGTGTCCTTGTGGATGTAATTAAGTTAAAAATCTCAATTACCCAGATGGGCGCTGGGTAAAACCAGTGGCCAGTGGCCTTATCAGAGATAGAAGAGAAGAGAACACAGGAAGGAAGATAATGTGGAAAAGGTGGCAAAAATTGGAAGGAACACAGGCATAGAACAGATTCTCTCTAAAAGCCTCCAGAATTAAACAACCCTGATAAAATTTTTATTTCAGACTTCCAGCTATCAGCACTGTGAAGGAATAAATTTCTGTTGTTCCAAGCCACCCAGCTTGTGGTAATTTGTTACAGCAGTCCTAGGAAACTAATATAAGCACAAATTAAATATTTGAGTTCAATTTATCATATATATGTATATATATCTTGATAAATTGTCACAAACTGAACATACACACATAACTACCAATCAGATTAAGGAATAGAACATTAGATCAACATGCCAGAAGCTCTTCTCTTCTCTTTCCATTCTACCTCTTCTCAGCAAAGGTAACTACTATTCTGTTTCTAATAATATTGATTAGTTTTACTGTTTTGGGAATTTAGGTAAATGAAATCATATATTATATACTCTTCTTTTCTGGCTTCTTTCACATAATATTATGTTTGTGAGAGTCATTCATATTATTGTGTGAAATCAGAACTCATTTATTTTTATTGCTGTAAGTTATTCCATTAGGTGAACGTATCACAATTTATTCTACTGCTGATGGACCTTTAGGTAGTTTTAAATTGTGGCCTCTTACCAATAGTGCTACTATGAACATAGTTGTGCACATTGTATATGTTTCTGTTGGAAATATACCTAGGAAAGAAAAGGATGAATTGTATATGTTCAACCTTATTAGATACTGACAGTTTTTAAAAATGATATTACTAATATACAATCCCAGTAGCAATGCTTGAGAGTATTTATGAAGGTTTAGGTAACTTGCTGGTGTTATCATTAAGAATGGGTATCATGTAGCAGACAAATATTTGTGAGATAGGATTGACAGACATAAAATCATTAATGTCTGTAAATTAGTTCAATATTACATCACCACAAAGGTTTGGAAAAGAGTGAGAAAATGACATGATTCCTTTCTACTCCTCAAACTATCACCCACGTAAAGCTCAGATTTGCTGAAGTGACTGACCGTGAGGTTCCTCCTTGCTTACACAGGTGACAAAGTTAACAAGACACAATCAGCATAAGAATAAGAACAATATTTCAGATCCATTGGACTTGAGTATCACCAGAGTAATAGTATTCTTATGATCTTATGAACACAAAAAATTTTAATCTTTATATGTATTTTTCCACTGCCCACATATCAGTATACACCTTCAGGAGCCTAGAATTCAGTGAAATAAATCATTTATTGAAAGTTACAGGCCAGGCGCGGTGGCTCACGCCTGTAATCCCAGCACTTTGGGAGGCCGAGGTGGGCAGATCATGAGGTCAGGAGATTGAGACCATCCTGGCTAACACAGTCAAACCCCGTCTCTACTAAAAATACAAAAAATTGGCCAGGCCTGGTGGCGGGAGCCTGTAGTCCCAGCTACTCGGGAGGCTGAGGCAGGAGAATGGCGTGAACCCGGGAGGCGGAGCTTGCAGTGAGTGGAGATCACACCACTGCACTCCAGCCTGGGCGACAGAGCAAGACTCTGTCTCAAAAAAAAAAAAAAAAAAAAAAAAAAAAAAGGAAATTACAACCAAAACTATATTTGCCTTATCCTTAAGCTTCTGAGGAAATACATGTTTGAGGCACCATTTTGAGATTGAATGGGAAGAGATTAAAACTCATATAACTATATAATTAGTCACAGTAAGGTGAGAAAGGGCTTGATTTTTCTGTCACACTAATTAACACCTAGAAGTTCAGTTGACAAAAATTAGAATTTCTCAGAAAGATCAAGGCAGTGCTATCTGACCCTTAATACTAAGTCTTCTCCTTTCTGTACCAATTGGTTTTGTACTGAATATTACTTGAATAGAGGTTTGCGGTTGTGTGTGTGATTTCATTAGCTGTAATCAACTGAATTATTTTATTATTATTATTATTATTATTATTATTATTATTTGAGCTGGGCATGGTGGCACATGTATGTAGTCCCAGCTACCAAGGAGGCTGAGATGGGAGGATCACCTGAGCCCAGGGAGGTTGAGGCTGCAGTGAATCCTAATCGTGCCACTGCACTCCAGTCTGGGTGACCGAGTGAAACTACATAGATAAGGTGAAACTTTTCTAGATAAGGTGAAATCAGAGTTATTATTACAAGTCTCAGCACAACCAAGAGCTGGGAAAAAAATACAAATAATAAATAAATAAAATCATGTTGGAAACAAATGTAACAGTCACATACATTAGTCCCAAGGCAATTACAATGACAAAAAGAGCTTGTTTAAAGATCACAATCTAATGCTTCCACTTACTTGTATTAACCCATCACTATACAGATTCTTACAATGGGAATATATTTAATATATTGAATAAATTTTCAATATATTGAAAAAACATATATTTTCAATATTGGCCATCTATGATTCAACTATTTAAACCAAAAAATGTATAATTTTGATGCACATTTTACATTTTTAGAAGTCAAAATGCAAATTTAACATGTCAAAAAAGATAGAACAGTTAAATATTTAAACATGGTATAATGTCTGGAGAGGGCCGGGCGCGGTGGCTCACGTCTGTAATCGCAGCACTTTGAGAGGCCGAGGTGGGTGGATCACGAGGCCAGGAGATCGAGACCATCCTGGCTAACGCAGTGAAACCCCGTCTCTACTAAAAATACAAAAAATTAGCTGGGCATGGTGGCGGGCGCCTGTAGTCCCAGCTACTCAGGAGGCTGAGGCAGGAGAATGGTGTGAACCCGGGAAGCGGAGCTTTGCAGTGAGCCGAGACTGCACCACTGCACTCCAGTCTGGGTGACAGAGCGAGACTCTGTCTCAAAAAAAAAAAAAAAAAAAAAAAAAGTCTGGAGAAACTATTTTCTCTGGAGTATTGAATGTTTAATTTCTAACAAGAGACTAGTAGTTAAATAGTTGTATTGACAATTCTTAATAAGGTGATTTGAATTTAGATATCTACAGCAACAAATTCCTTCCCACTAAATTCAAACCACCTTTCTTCCAATAAACCTGAATTCACAGAATTTTACTATATAGTCATTGCTATGATCTAAATGTTTATGTCCCCCCAAAATTCGTATGTGGAAATCCTCACTCCAAAGTTGCTGGTTTTAGGAAATGGAGTCTTTGGGAGGTGATTAGGTCATAGGGATGAAGTCCTCATAAATGCGGTTAGTACCCTTATAAAAGAGTCTTGAGAGAGATCTCTTGTCCCTTCACCATGTGAGGTTAGAGCAAGAAGACGGCAGTCCATGAGGAAGCACGTCCTCACTAGACATTGAAACTGCTGGCACACTGATCTGGGAAGTTCCAGCTTCCAGAGCAGTGAAAAAGAAGTTTCTGTTGTTTACAGGTTACCCACTTTGTGGTGTTTTGTTACAGCAGCCTGAACAGACTACGATACTCATTTAGGTATATTAAAATATTTTAAAAGAAAGAAGGTGGAAAATCGTCTTGATACATTGAGTGTTAATGAATACAAACAACATTGAATGGGTTCCAGTTGACTCTTTCAGGCCATTGGGAGAGGAAGATGCAAAAAGAACTTTGGGATGGCCACCCATGCTAGGAAGAGATCCACAGTCTAGCAGAGAGAGAGATTTGATCTTTTCGTTCTTTGTTTGCAAAGGAAAACAAAATTGACTGTGATTCATGAAACTAAAACAGAGCATTTTATCACAAAGAATTAGATATGATAACATAGAGGTTATCAAGAAAGAATGGGAACTTAATGCATTTCTTTAGAAGACAAACACTAAACTATGCAACATACCACCTACACCTACTTTTCAAACTGGGATAATGCTTGTGTGCTGTAATTTCACTTTCCCAAATACACTACATATTGCTATCTTGAATAGCTTAGAGATTTCAATACTTGTCTCTCCATCAATGAAGAGTAAATTGCAAAATCTCATGGAATACAAACTTTATAATCTTTTCTATATTATCACATTTGTATTTCTCAAACTTCTAGGGTAACCTACAATAATTTGAGTGGAGTCTTGATGGTGAAGTTTTGTTAATTAAAAAAAAAAATACTACTGAAGATAAAAAGATGCATACTTCCTGATTTAAAAACTTTTAGTACACTTTGTATATTCAGTCTCGGTACTGTAGATTTTTTTCTCTGCCTTTGACAAAATCCTTTCTTAGGAATTTTATTGCAAAGGTTAAATTAGTGATTAAAATTTTGCCTCATTTCTGTCAGGGAGTTATTTGATTGAAGACAGTTGGTTAGGATATAGAATAATTCATTTCTTTTACTAAAATCGTATGCCAGGTCCAAGAAATAAGAAATCTTTATTTCTAGGGACTTCCAAAAGTGTAGTTTCTGGAGACTTTCAAAGGTGCCAATTATTTAAGAAAGTGAAAAATAGCTTTCTCAGTCCTGGATTATTTTCTTTTAAGCTTTTCTAGATAAGGTGAAATCAGAGTTATTATTACAAGTAGTCTAAGCACAACCAAGAGCATTGCCCTAGAAGTAATCCAATTTGAGCATCCGGTTACCTGATGGCTCTCAGATTTCCTTTCTTCTTTTCTTTGTATCTCTTGCAGAATATTAAAGCATAATGAGCATAACTTTCTCAAGGTAGACTTTATTCAACAAGCATGTATTGAGCTCTTCCTTCTTCGGACTTGATAATCAATAAAAATAATAGCATCATCTACTTCAAAAAGCAAGTAACCCAATGGGATAGAAAGAAAATTAATTTGAAGTAAGTGATGGAAGTATGGACACAGTGCTATGGGAGCCTAAGGGAGGATATTAATAATTCTGCCTGGGTATCATGCCTGTAAATATACACATGGATTCTCACATTTGTCCTAGAATCACTTGTCCTTTCTATTTCCAAGTTGCATACTGACTGAGGAATTATTAGCCTCACATACCTAACGTTGGCTGGACTCTTTTCATTAACATGCTGATGAACAATAAAGATTTCTTATCAAGGGCACCCTATGCATCAGATCATTGATAGTCCCTCATCAATAATGCCAGCAGTTATCAGTGTCATGCATTCACCAACACTTACATGTAATCCAAGAGGACATATATCAGGAAAACACAATTTCTCTGATGGCCATCCTATTAATATTTCCTGTCCACTTACTAAGTGTAAATTATAACAACGATATCCAGGAAACTTTGATCTTTGCTCAAGGCTATATCAATTATTGAGAATGGGGGTGAAACCTGGCTTTGTCGACTCTTTAAGAAGAACAAAAATAACCCCAACTTTTGCCAACTGAAGCATTCTGGCTGAAAGTTAAGAAAGGGAGCTTTATCAATTTTACCTCAGGGGATGAGTTAACTGTGGTTAAAGTACCATTTTGTTCCCCATAAAGATAACAGATAAGCATTGCCATGGCAACTAAATGTACAGCTCTTTGTGTATGCAGGTAAATAGTTCATGTATACATCACTCAGAAATCAGAAGTCACAAAAGTAGAATTTTTCTCTCTTCTATGCTTGACACCATTTATTAGAATATGACTGAAATGTTACAGTAGCACTGGTGGCAGTTTAAAAACAGAGGGATGCTAGTCCAAGAGAGTTACTTCACGCTGCTCCTCCAAGTGTATCTTACTAAAGACACTTACTAAAGTGTCTTTTCCTATTAATTCTGGATGGAGATGAACATTCCCATGGTTCTGGGCTCGTATGTCTTTGCTGAATACCACCAGGGTTAGATGGAGCTGAGAATGGCTTAGAATAACGTGATGGAACACCATCACAGTCACATCACACTAAGTAGGACTTCAGTAACTTATTGGTCAATCCATTAGGAAACCATGAATATATGTGAGATGAAATTTTCTTTTGCACTGACTACAAAGAGAGAGTTCATTAAACAAATCGATGGTGTGAATAACATTGTATATTACATAGCTTTCTTGAAAAATGTTAAGGAAAGAGAGTTTTAGGTGACTTGAAACATACATTTGAAACAAAAACAAGAACGCTCTTCTGACATAAAAGTTAAATATGGTGATCAGAAAAGAAAAACAATGCTTTTCTACCTAATTAATAAATGGCTTTCTGGAAAAACAAAAACAAAACCAAAAACCCTTCTGATTATCAATGCCGAAATGCTTTGTTTGCATTTGCCACAGGGCCTTCACATACATTGCCTCTTCTCCCTGGCTCGCTGTCCCTCACCCCTCCTTCACAGCATTTGCCACATTTTAAAATCATCTACTAATTTGGGGAATTATTTGGTTAATACATCCCTCCCCCAATAAACTAGACACTCACTTTTGTATTTATTAACTGTTGCCTACTTATTTACCACTGTTGCCTACTTACCACTGTTGCCTTGCTCATAGAAGTGACCCAAAAATTATTAAAAATAAATAATTTAATACACACACATGAACTTTTTGTGGTCTTTTACTCTGGGGAATATCTCATGAGTAATTAATTCCTTTTAATAATTTACCATCAAACTTTGTGAGAGAACAGTTACGTAGGCGTTCTATTTACATTCTATATTTTTAAGGCTATATAGACTATGAAATAAACTTCACAATTAGTTTTTCAGTTCTAAGTTATAGAAATCCATTTGAACTAAGTTTAGCAAAAGTGAGTTTATTAAACATATACACAGCTATCTCACACAACCCAAGGGCAGAGATCCAGCTGAGTAATGGGGTGAACTGGAACCACTGATCCAAACACTGTAGAGAAACAAGACATTGATTTTCACGTCTAAACTCTTGTCTCTCTGTGGGTATTTCATTCTTTCTTCTTCTCTCTCTTTTTAGAATAATATTTCTATTTTTAAAAACAACATATCAGAAAATAGCTTCTGCCAACAGCTTGTGAGTTTGCATCATTTTTATTTAAGAGCTCAGAGTTTCAGTGGGTGAATATTTGCTAGTTCCAAATTTAAAATCCTGAGAATGGACTTATATTAATTCAGCTTATGTAACGAGCAAACCTCTGTCTTCATCTCTATGGGAGAGGTATGGTCACCTTGGAAAAATGTGGTTGCTTACACTGTAACCACTCAAAAGGAGGAGTAGAAAGAAAAGCCAGTTACCAGAAACATGAGCATGCTCTACAGAAGGTTAAATTAGTGATTATGAAGAATGAACCTGCTGATTTTAACTTGCCACTTGCATTAATACACGTCCAATCATCTCTTATTTTGGGCTAATAAAATAGCAGGCATTGAAGACTCAGTTGCGGAAAAATAGTTGTATCTCAGTATGAGTAATCTCTGCATTTCAATGAGGAAAAACAGACGCAATGGAAATAAAAATATAACATTTAGGAAGCAGCTGCATGACCCAAATCTTTCTTCTTTATATTTTAAAATGATTGTTTCCTTATGCACAATTACATAATGAGATGAGACGTGAGATGATTTTCTAATTATGCCCTTTATGACAATGTTGAATCTACAATAAATTTAAGATGGGAGCAGGGCTGGTGAAATCCTGAGTACTCGGGCATAATACTGACGAATCTCTTTAGGATATGGCAATAAAGGCAGGCTGCCTTCTTACATAGAGTTATAATGGGGGCATTTCACAAATTAGAAGTGGCATGGCCAGAAAAAGCTGCCCCTCTGTCCTTTCAAATCACATGGAAGGATCATCACATAGATAACCATCTTAGCCTTCCAATGATAAACAAGGCACCCTGTAATCATTATATCACTGATTAACTTTCACTGGTATTGATTTTAGAAGACTTTTTTTATATAGAAACTAGAAGTGACTTTCAAAAAGAATATGATCACTTGGAGAAGTGACATTCTTAATGAGAGAGTTTTAAAAGAACACGACAAACAAGGGCACCAGTCCTACCAGCAAATGATATGACACTCACAGAAATACAGAATTGTATAGTTTGAAGAGACTTAGCTAAATCAAGACCAAACATTTATTTTGCAGTCGCTAAGCCTAAAGTTCAATAATAAGGAGGTATTTTGTCCAAGAGTCCAATACATTCTAGGGAAAATAATTTTTAAAAATTAAGTTATTGTATAAGTAATTTTTATAATAGCTAGGCTTATGGTAAGAACAGGTGGGTTTAGATCAATATATTTAAATCAAATATAAGAAAAAATCATCAAGTATTTCCATTCAAATAATCAAAATAAAATTCTGATTTTTATTATATAAAGAAATTTAACAGACTTTTATTAAAATTATATGATTCTTAAAATTAGACCAAGTCAATGAATTTATTAGGGCAGGGATCAACAAACTATGGCCCATGCTTATTTATTGTAAAGAAACTTTTATTGGAATAAAACCATGCACATATTTTTGCATTCAGTATTGACTATCACTGCTTTTGTGCTACAAAGGCAGACAATAGTAGTAGCACTAAATTTGTGTTTCCCACAAGCCTAAAATATGTACTATCTGGTCCCTTCAGAGAAAGTTTGCAGACCCTTGTCTTAGGGCATACCTTCAAGTGGCCACCTTATATTATTCATGGTTATTTCATATATATAAATGTCAATGAATGTACCTCAATCATAATACTTTTTTTTGAGATAGGGTCTCACTCTGTTGCCCAGGCTGGAATGCAGTGGGGGCAATCTTGGCTCATTGCAACCTCGACCTCTCAGGCTCAAGCAATCCTCCTACCTCAACCTCCCTAGAAGCTGGGACTACAGGCATGTAGCACCAAGCCCAGCTAATTTTTTTTTTTTTTTTGTATTTTTTTTAGAAACAGGGTTTCCCCCACATTGCTCAGGCTGGTCTCAAACTCCTGGGCTCAGGTGATCCACCCACCTCAGCCTCCCAAAGTGCTGGGATTACAGGCGTGAGCCACCATGCTAAGCCAATAAAAATTATTTTAAAATCAAATGTGTGATTACATATGACACGAATATCAGATAATAAAAATAGTCAAGCTTTTCGAATAAAACTAAATTACAATCTCCTATTCACTTTTTAATGTTGATTTACTTATTAAAAAGCCATGTAGTTTAAATAGTGAATACTAAAGTAGTTGTATTTAGCCAAGTCAGGAATCTTGCTTATACATAATTGAATATCATTAAAATATTCCTCATATAAGGAAGGAAATCCTGTAGGCAGCTCTTGGAATACATAAGCAATGAAAACTGTCAAAACATATGGATGCTACAGTCAGTTGCTTGTGCCTTGATGATGTTCAGACAATAACTGCACATCCGAAGCATTAACAACAACAAAAATGGTTAAGAAGTTATTTTCCCCAAAAATGATTTAGCTTGCATCACAGCTCTAAAGGAATATAAAGTAAAGGTAAGAAATCTATGGACCACACATCAATTTCATTGAGAAACAAGAGAATAAATAAAATTATTCTAAAAGAGAATAATTTTCAAACCTGATGCAGGCAAACCTGACTTACATGCCAGTTTGTCAGTATTCTGACTGACTTCCTAATATGTCCAAGTTCCAGCTAACTATTAGGGCTACATAAAAAATAAGATGTTATCTCTATTTTTGAAGCATTGACAATTGCATGTACTTTACATTTCCTAGTAACTTCTGAGACATTAACTAGCAGTTTTTTCAGTTCACAGGAGCTGCAGCTCAGAGGCAACACGTGGAATTCCTCTCTAATGAATTTATGCTTGCAGAATGCCAATATTTTCTAGCAAACCAGGTGTTTGCTTTTCTCACAAAATTATTTACTGGCATCAAAATGTGTAAAATCTTATCATCTCGAATAATTAAAAATATTATTATTCCTATATTAATGAGTTTGAAATAATCTGGGAATCTATTTCTTTGAAACTGTACTGTTAACAGCAGAGGAATTGTATTTCCATGAACATCAAATGGCACATCAAGGTCATGGCGAGACTGTGTTCACCAAAGAAACTGATCCCATGTGTACACCATGTCAAATAACTCAAGAGAATGTCTTTATAACCATAGGATACTAGGTATGAATGGGATCTTACAAATCATTTTATAGCTTAAGAAACATTAAGTAAACTGAGGTGAGGTCAGAGCCAATTCTATGGTATTTGAGAAAGGATGAAGGACAATATGCCTCTTGGCCATGCCTGAGATGCAAGAATTTTTTTTTTTTTTTTTTTTTTTTTTTTTTTTGAGACAGAGTCTCGCTCTGTCGCCCAGGCTGGAGTGCAGTGGCACACCTTGGCTCACTGCAAGCTCTGTCTTCCAGGTTCACGCCATTCTCCTGCCTCATCCTCCCAAGTAGCTGGGACTAAAGGCGTCCGCCACCATGCCCGGCTAATTTTTGTATTTTTTTTTTTTTTTTTTAGGAGAGACGGGGTTCCACCGTGTTAGCCAGGATGGTCTCTAACTCCTGACCTCAGGTGATCCACCTACCTCAGCCTCCCAAAGTGCTGGGATTACAGGCATGAGCCACCGCACCTGGCCACAAGAATTCTTAAAACATAGATATACATAGATATAATATAATTTATGAATATGCTTATGTACTCAAAGAGCTAATATAGGACTAAAAAAAGATATTCATATTCTATATATTTGTGTTCAATTATAAGCCCATATCAAGTGTGTGGTACAACAAACTGATGTTTTTAATAAATCCCACAGTTTTCTTCTAATAGTACAATATATGTCATTTTATGGTAAATGAGTTAGTAAATTACACAGAACCATTATAAATATAATATTTGATACTGATTTGGCTTGTAATTAAAAAAAATACTCTTCAGAAATAGTAGTGGTCTTGGGTTATCTAACTGTTAAGAGGCCATAGGGGAAGTGACATGCTAAAATGACATGGCCATGAAGGAATGAGACTGGATCTGGAGTCCCAGATTCAAATCCAACGTAGCATGAGGTCCCTGCAGTTATGCATATTGGTCCTAGGAACCCAACGAAACCATATTCTGGTTAAAGTAAGAGATTATGTCTTACATGTCTATACCTACCCATCCCTCCAGCACAATATGCCGCACACAGCAGATGTATATTAAATATATGTCTGGTTCATTCATCAAATAATTAAATTCCCCAGGAATTTGGAATGAGAGCAAACCAAGAAAATAATCACTTAAATACAACTTAAAGTCAGACAAAACAGTGAATTGTCAGAAGTCAGGTATCCAAACCACAGAGATTTGATCCATAATTGTGATGTCAATGAATGAGAAATATTTAATACAATAACACATTTAGGCCTATGCTACTGATTACCACAAGTAGAGAGCTATAATTATAAGTTTACCTAAAGTCAATCTAGGCCTAAAACTCCATTTAATATTCAGTTCTGGCAGATCATCGGTATTATTCAGACATAAAAAACGAAATCCATCTTTTGCAGCAACTTGGATGGAACTGAAGGTCAATATGTTGAGTGAAATAGGCCAGCAGAGAAAGACAAATATTGAATGTTCTCATCCATGTGTGGGAGCTAAAAAAAGTGGATCTCCTGAAGATAGCATATTGGTTGTCACCATAGCCCAGGAAGAGTAGGAAGGAGAAGGAGATAAAGAGAGATTGATTAATGGGTCCAAATATAGAGTTTGATAGAAAAAAAGAAGACCTAGTATTTGATAGATCAGTAGGGTGACTACAGTTTACAATAATCTATTGTATATTTCAAATTTGCTAGAAGAGAATATTTCATGTATTTCTAGCATAAAGAAAATATAAATCTTTAAGATGACAGATATTCCAATTACACTAATTTGATCTTTACAAATTATATGAATATATTAAATTATCATGGGTACCCTTAAAAATGTACATCTATTACATATCAATAAAAATTACATTATATTTAAATAAAGGAAAAATTAGCAAATCAGAAAAAATCTACACTTCTCTCATAAGTATGAACAGCATAACTCTTAAGAACTTTATTTTGTTCACTTGGGCAACTGATTGACTTTTCAATATTATATTGATAGTATAGACCTGGACTTATTCTCAAAGATTAAAAAATAAGAAAAATACTCATAACATACAGATATAAAATATGTCTCATATATATCCAATTACACAAATGCAGTCATATTCACATACATTTATGTATTTATTCTATATATATGTGTACATATACTCATCTGCATCCATATACTTACACATGTTCATGCATGTATTTGTATGCATATACATATATACACATGTATGTATATATGGAACATATTGTTTTAAACTGCTAAGCAATAATGTAATTTAAATTTAATTAATTTATTTTTTTTACATTGCACATGTCAATTAAATTTTATTTTATTATATTTTAAGTTGTAGAATGTAACCCAAATTTAATTTTAATGTGGATTTTTACTTTGGAGCCTCTTCTCTATTGTTATATACCAGTCTTTATTAGTTGTAACCACTTGAAGTACATTTAAAGAATAAAAACTTGCTTATGCCTATTAAGAAAAATTTTAAATTATTCAGATACATTCTTGACATCCACTATAAGCAGAACATCTCAAGTTGTTAGGAGTAATCATAGCCATTTTTCATTTCAATAATCTATGGCGATTACCACATACCGCAAGAAAATTATTTCTATTTAAAGAAGGTTCTAACCAAGGAGAGTTCTGGCAATATAGGAAACAGCCCTTTGTTAACTTTTAGCAAGGACCCAGCTATGACGAAAGCCATATGAAAGTATTTAACAGACAACCCAATTTAAGAAAGACTGACATAAGTCACTGATAAAATTTCAAAGGATATTTTCTACTCATATGGAATGAGTGAAATAATTTTTCTCTCTAGACATTTTTATTTGTCTTCTTAAAATCAACTTTCCTAGGCCACTAATTCAACTCTTACTGAAGGTTTCTTCCACAAATAATAGCAGTCCCTGTCACCTTAAAACTGCTGCATTTTATTTATCTGAGTTCTGTCTTTGTTGTCTTATTTAGTAAACTAATAATATCAACAATATTGCAGTATTTTCAAACATTTTTAAACATAATGTCTACTTCTCAAAAAGGAAATAGCTAGTCAAGTGGGAAGAGGAGATGGGTTACTTTAATACATTTAAAATTAAATATGACTGTACCTCTTCTATGTTTAAATGCACAAATATCATTGTATTACAACTGCCTACAGTATTCAGTACAGTAACATGCTATGCAGGTTTACAGCCTAAAAGCAATAGGCTATACCATATAGCCTAGGTATTCAGTAGGCCAAAACATATAGGTTTGTGTAAGTACACTCTAAGATGTTCACACAAGAATGAAATTGCTGAACGACGCATTCTTCAGGACATATCCATGTGGTTAAGCAGTATGTAACTGTATAGACTAAGGTCTTAAAGGTAGTTATCATTTAGGTTTATTGGAGGTATAGCTCTGAAAATGTCATGAGAATTTTTTATATGATAAGTAACTACTAGAAACTGGATTCACAGAACAAATGAGAAAGGAGCCCACACATTTCGACCCTTACATTTAATGTTTTTGTTGTTCCACAAAGATAGGATTTCAAAACTTCCACCATATCCAACAGGCTTGGCCTCTGATATACACGAATTATTTAGCCCATATATGAATCACTTATGTCAGATACTGTGTTCAGTTCTAATAAACTGAATGTGAAGGAAGGAAAATTGTACAAAAAAAATTGTACAAAATAATTTCAATATGAAGCCTTTTTCCTGTGGAAGCCTTTCAGAAAATGTATTTATGATATCAAAACTTTGTTTATGTCTCTTTAATGCATGAAGTATTAACAAAAAAACAGCTCACATATTTCAATTTGAAACTGTATTATGGCCATTGATATCAACTGCAAATTATTAAAACTGGAAGGTACTGAATGAAATCAAGAAAACTACTGGCTGTAGTGGCATTGATTAGCAAATCCTTCCCCTCTAAATATATCTGTCTATTCTAAGGAGCTATATAATGCACAGAAACACAATTTTAAAGTGCTTTTATAGTAACAGAATGTATTCATAGCTGAATTTATGTCTTTGGCACTCAAAAAAGATGCAGATGGGCTGTAATTCATAGGGTCTATATATCTTCCATGTTTATTTGTTTGTTTGTTTTATTTCATCTCTGCTTCCAAAAAAGATTTTGAGATAGATTATGATAAAGAAAACCCATGCAATAAGCTTGTTTAAATGAAGATAAATTATCAAAAGCATCATAGTAAGGAGTAGGAGAAATGATTATTGGGGTTGGGGTGAAGAACATATAATTATACAAGAAACACTAGCTAAGAATAGTTACTGTAATTATATACTAAATTTAGTCGGTACTTCCTGGAAGCCAAGATGAATTTTTAAAAATCAGGATTAGTTATATAGCTCTAGTTGCATATCAGTTCATCAGTATATACAAGCCCAAGCACTAAATCTAAGGGGAATAGATTTCTTAAAACATGATTTTTTTCCATGAAGACCACTCAACAACATGATGTATGACATTTTTAATATTCAATAGGGTTTTAGAGAAGTCACTGAAACATTCTGCAGTTGACTATTTTGTATGTCAAACACTGATACAAAGCTAAAATGATACTGTTTACTGTGGCTCAACAAGCTGTATATTATAGACCTACAACAGTTGCATCTGCAATAATTTATACATTTGGCAGCTAATGTACTTGAGAAAAAATTAAAACAATTCAAATAGACTAAAGGAGTTAGATTATATGAGGATCTAGATACTTCAGATTAAGATAATGACTTCATTACCTAGTGTGATAAGCTGATTCATGGTCCCCAAAGATATCCAGATCCTAATCTCTGGAATTTGTGTCGCCTTATGAGGTAAACGGGACTTTTTAGATATGACTAGGTTAAGGATTCTGAGATGGGCAGATTATCCTGGATTATATAGGTGGGCAAAATTTAATCACAAATCTCATAAGACGGAGGCAAAGAGAGACTTGACTACAGAGACAAAAGTCATTGGGACAACTGCAGCAAGATGGAAGACGAAGCAAAGAACAATGCAGCCTCTAGAAGCTGGAAAAGGCAAGGAAACTGATTTTCCCCTAGAGCCTCCAGAGGGAGTACAGCTCTGTTGACACCTGATTTTAGACCAGTAAAAGTGATTTTGGACTGCTGACTTCTAGACATGAAAAACAATAAACGTGTATGGCTTGAAGTCACTAAGTTTGTGGCAATTTTTTAAAGCAGTCATGGGAAACTAATTCATCTAGGATTACATGAAAAATATTATCTTACAAAAGTAAAATATTTAAGAGTATTATGTGTCATAGGACACTTACCCAGTATGCAGGGAAATCAATTCTTGCGTGCTTGGGAGAGGGAAAAAAACTTAAAGGCTAATCAGCAATTTTGTATGTAATATTAAAATCCTAAGAGAATAGTTTCAGCCTAGTTATGAATTCTTTTGGTTTTTCTTATTATTATATTTTAGATAACATTTACAGAATTCTTTTATTGTATTTTAGATAATGCTTTCAGTATTCTCTTGCAGTATTCTTTGGGAAATTAAGGAAATGGCTGACTGTGGAATATAAGATCCAGTGGGAAAAGAAGGCCTCTTCCTAGGCTCCGGGTAGAAGGATTGCATCTTTATGTAATTTGCATAATCTGTAGTTTGCAGTGCAGCTGAACCAGCAGCAGGTGACACCATTCTTATTTGAGAGCTGATTTCTTTCCATCAAATCTCAATGTTGGAAGCAGTCAAACAGGCAAGGGACAATAGATTTTCAACTGAAATATATTAATAGGGATCTGGGGAGTGAAGTGGACTACCTAGGGCATTCTTACTTAAATAACTGGTGAAAACAACTCTAGTAACGCTAAGGAAACAAATCCACTAGGGCATAACCATAGAGAATCCTGGTCTTTTTTTCACAAGGTTGAGGCAGAATTGTCCATTGCAGACACGTGAGCTTTAGTTTCAGAACTGGTTCATCAAGCCTCTAGTAAAGTTTCTTTCGTTGCTGGCTTTTAAATACAGGACTCAAGCTGCCCAGTCCCACTGTTGGCTGCTCACTAATGCATGACAATTAATAGCTCCTGACCTAAATAAACTGCCAGAGATTCACTGACTCACCAGAGATTGCTGTCATTAAGGACCATGTCGCCTTTCTGTTCCCAGAGGACTCTGCATCTAGCCCTGCACGTTTCTCATATTGCACTGAAGTTACTCATTTATCTGTTTCCTCTGTATTCATCTTGGCTCACTTAATTTTGTATATCTAGCAACAATATAATGCCTAGTATTTAGAATAAGCTGAATAAATACTAGCTCTGTCAATGAATAAAAGGAAACTCTGAATAAACCTTCAGAATTCTTAAGAAATCATTATCCAGAACAATTAAATCCTGGGCACCTTTAGGCTAATAGGGAATTTTACAATTCAGGGATGAGGTTGTAACCAGTTGAACCCACTAGACAATCCTGCATCATTAAAAGAGTGATAATCAGATGGAGTCAGCGCTACATGCTCCTATATATCCTGTGGCTGTTCTCTTACATCATTGGGGTTGCTTGGACTGGAGGCTCCATGAGGACAGGGACTTGTTCTTAATGTTGTATTACGAGAATACAGCATAGTGCCTGATGTATAAATGATCAATAAATGGTTATACAATTAATGAGTAAACTTAAAAGACAGACTTCCAAAAGAAAAAACTGATAATAGAGATATGAAAAAAGAAGCCCTTTTAACAGTCTAGGTAAAAGTGACAAAAGCGATGAATCCATTCCCTTTTAAAGTGCTTTTCCACCTAAACTGTGGGCTTTGCCACCCTCAATAGAGTTCCCCAGTCAGCACTGTCTCCTGTGGCAAGTTTAGAGCACACTTCTCAGGTACTATGGGATGGACTTTCCCCCTACATGACCACTCCCACTTGCCTGGCTTCCCTAAAGAATCCCTCCTGGATCATCCAGCTGTGCCCATTCATACTGTTTTCCTCCAAATCAGTGCTACGATGAGTCTAAAGTGACCCAGAATGAACATGAAATAATACATGATGCCACTAACATTGATAGCTATACTACAGAAATAAACCAGAAATAATCTTGAAGACTTTGCTTCTCTTGGCATCACAAGATGAGTTTTCTCATTTTCTGCTCCAGTATCCAGTGATACTTTTGGGACCCTGTCTCTGTTCCTACAAAAACGGCATGTGTGATTTCCAGAATTTGATGATCTCTGCAAACTCCATAAAGCCTCACTTACTGGAGGGCCCCTTTAATTCCCATCCATTCAAAGCACATTGCCCACAATCTAGCAGTGAGATCAAGTGTAGACATAGGATGTTGGAACCACACATTTTACAGATATGAATCCTAGGCTGCCTCCCCCAACCTCTACTTCAAGAACTCTCTCAGAACAATCCTTTCTGTACTTCTCTCTCTAAACAGTGCTTTGACTATAAAGGAGAAACAAAAATACATATTATTTTTATGATTAAAATGTTATGCCACATAATACTTTGAATATATACTATTTAGGTTTGTTTTTCTTCAGCTTAATTTGGATTGAAAAACTTTTTTAAAAAAGTTTAGTAGTTCACATATGTAAACTGTTAATGCAGAGTGAACTGCTCATTTCTTCCTCCCTGAGTTACCTCCATGAGACAAAGCCTAGTGTGGGATGTCCTGGAAATACCATGCATCTTTGCCCTCACTGAGTTTCCCAAGAATTGCTGAAAGCCTTTGCTGCAGTGGTCTGGGCAGGTGTGCTGTTGCTGCTGCAAAGCATACCTTCATAGCTGAACTGCTTAGGAAGCTAGCAGAGAAGTTTTTTCTCCTGTCCCCTCCCCTCACCTCCTTTGATTTTCTTCAGCTTAATTTGGATTGAAAAACTTCCTGGTTCTTAAGATTCACAAGTAGTGGATATTTTTGATGGAAATAATCTTCTGTTAAACTATATATAGTAACTCCTTGGAAAAGTCATAGTATTAGACCAGGCCACACTATATTTTCTTCTCTGTAAGGAGATTTAGACTTACATTTACATTTGTTTTCTGATTTTTCCTGTGTGTGGATACTCACATTTAGAAGAGCTGTAAAACAGGGGCTTTTATATATACACCTATATTTTGCATCCTTCATTTAAACAATAAACTGTAATCTTTAGGTTGTGGCGGTAGTGATTAATTTAGTAAAGCATCTTTGGGTACATGTCTATACATCTATGTATCATCCAATAAGAATTTTAGAATTCTGAGAACTTTGAAAATTATATTATTGTAAAGAATATTCTTAAGAAAATGTTTCCTTAAAAAATCTATTGACTTAAACAACAGACATACTGTATTTCATTTTTTCCTTCCTTAGAATAACTTTTTTACTATACAGGGATCATTCTTTCTCAGAAGAATAACAGATTTGTGTTTAGGCAGCTTTGAAAGGAAATAATGCACTTTCCTGTTTCTTTCCTAGATGTGTAGAGAAACTTTACCATACACTAATATTAACTATATGTGTAAAATAAAAGAGGGTAAGTCTTGTTGGTGTTGGACTTTTTTTAACTAAAGAATGAATACTACTCAATGTTTCCTTTTAATCCAGTCAATTCATATTTCTCATTCGAATTCAAAGAAGGATGTTAAATGAGTTAGTTTACAGCACTTTATTCCAGTCTTTAAGCACTAAATACTATAAAACAAAAATCATTTTAGAAGAGCAACTTTTTAAGAGAAACTACTTTTCAAAATCTTGAAATATTTCATCTTTATTTTCAATTCATTGGGTCACAGAAGCTCCAAAAGGAACTGTCACAATAAAGATTTGCACACACCAGAGTCTCATCTGGGACAGCTATTACCTTGAGGATCTGACAATTTGCCTAGGAATCAGAAGGTTGAGAAAATAAGGCGAGTATGACATTGGCACTGTATACGCATTTGTCAGCTGACGTAATTACTCCAGATGAGTTAAATATCTCAGAAGATCCTTGGTCATAATTTTGAGTACATCAGAGGACAAGTAAGTGTTCCGTAATATAAGAAGATAGCATTTGTAAAAACCAGCTTCTCTGCCAGGCGCGGTGGCTGACGCCTGTAATCCAGCACTTTGGGAGGCCGAGGCGGGTGGATCACAAGGTCAAGAGATCAAGACCATCCTGGCTAACACGATGAAACTCCATCTCTACTAAAAATACAAAAAATTAGCCAGGCGTGCTGGCGGGTGCCTGTAGTCCCAGCTATTTGGGAGGCTGAGGCAGGAGAATGGTGAACCTGGGGGGCAGAGCTTGCAGTGAGCCGAGATCTCTCCACTGCACTCCAGCCTGGGCAACAGAGCGAGACTCCATCTCACAAAAAAGAAAAAGAAAATCCAGCTTCTCCCATTTGTCCTACCACACCCAAGTTGCACTGACCCAAGCACATTATCCCTTTCAGTCCTACCATTTATCTATAATTTATAGCAAACTGTTTTTGTTGTCAATGTTGAATTTATAACCTTTGATTGCCCTGCTAGGCAAATAGTTCATGGCAAGAGTCATTTTATGAATTAAGACATTAAGGAGCTTGAGGAGGGATAGAATTGTTATTGTATTTTAGAGACAGGATCTGAGAAGGAGCTAAGCAGCTCTGCATAAGAAATGCTGAGAGACTGAAGCTCTCAGAGGAAGAGCATGTGGCTAGGGTTGAACATTTTGGCCTGATCTTGCCAATAGTTAATCAGTAGCTATATTAGCTGTTGAACACTTGAAATGTGGCCAGAATTTAAAGACTTAGTATAAAAAAGACAAAATATCTCATCAATAAATTTTTACATTGATTACATGTTGAAATAACAATATTTTGTAAATACTGGGTTAACTATATTATTAAAACTAATTTCACCTGTTTCTTAGTACTTGATTTTTAATGTGACTACTAGAATATTTAAAATCACATATTTGGACTGTCATTATATTTTTATTTGATAGTGCTGATGTAGGAGATCCCTTCAGAAAGAATGAGGACAATAAATTTTAAACCAGTTAGCTGGAGTTTTAAAAGAGACAAATTAACAAAATTATGTGGTGAATTCAACAGTTAGTAAATTAAGAATGTGCATTCCCAGAGGGCAGGAAACCTATGTGTTTTATTCATTTGTTTATTCTCAGTACCCAGTACAGTTGCTGGCACATACAAAGGGTTCAATAAATAATTATTGAGTAATTAAGAGCTAGTCACTCAAATTAGAATTATAAAATAAGCAGAGAAAAAGTGTTAGGTAGCATGTCACCTAAGGATTAAAAAAGTAACCTGTAGCTTAGGTCCTTAAATATTACCAAATCGTAAAGTAATTCCTAAGTAATAATTAAGGATCACTACTGCTCAAGTGCGAAATCAAATCAGGAACAAGTCTCTGAAACATACTAAAAACTTTCTTATTTAACACATACTACAGAAGAGAGATGGCTGGGAGGAGGAGTGATAAAGCCTAGGATCCTTGTACTGGATCCATTTTAGTGAGGTTTGCTGCCATACAACAAAGGATGAAGTCAACAAAGGAGGTATTAGCTGACAGATAATTTAGGAAAATACAGCAAAATTGAAAAGTGCACATTCCCTTGTGCTTTTTGTTGTGAAAGGACAACAACAAAGACAGTTGTCCTTTCTCCCGTGCCCTTTCATTGTAGCTCTAGTATTTTAGTTTAAATCTGGCATCCATAGATGGGCTTCAGAAACATGTAGATCCTCTGAACTTGCATGCAAAATTGTGTGCCGTTTTGCAAATGTATGTTTTGGGGAGAGAATACTAGGGCTGTCATTGGTATCTCTAAAGGGTACATTGACTTAAAAAATATTACCCAATGACTGTTCTACTACAAAATTAAATAGACTTGATGCAGACAGGAGGCAAGGAAATACTGGGTAGAAGAGGGTGGTTCTTTGGCAAAGGCCTCACGTCAAGCCTGGAGACCTGCAGCCCTAAATGGGAACAGGCATTCCTGTTTCTACACCCAAATGTTGCCTTTTGTCCCACCATGCCCCCCTATCCTGTACACATATAAACCCCAAACCCCAGACTCCACAGACAGATGAGCAGAAGAGCAGGAGAGACGCAGAGTGGCATAGCAGAGAAGAAGAGAAGAGAAGGAGTGTCTGAATGTCAATAGGAGATAGGCCGGGGACGGTCCAAGAGGAGATCGGGCAAGGACAGCTGAACTCCAGGGGAAGATCACCTTCCCAGTCCATCCCCTTTCCAGCTACCCATCCATCCCACTGAGAGCCACCTCCATCACTCAGTAAAGTCCCTGCATTCAACATCCTTCAAGTCCATGTGTGACCTGATTCTTCCTGGACACCAGACAAGGACCCAGCTACCAAGAGGGCAGAGTGCAAAAGGCTGTCACCATGACTCTCCACTGAGCTGGTTTAACACTGTTGAGAAAATATTTAACACTCTAAAATATTTTTGGAGATTTATTCTGAGCCAAATAAGAGTGACCATGGCACACGACATAGTCCTCAGGAAGTCCTGAGAACATGTGCCCAAGGTGGTCGGGGTACAGCTTAGTTGTATATATTTTAGGAAGGCATGCAACGTCAATCAAATATATTTAAGAAATACATTGGTTTGGTACAGAAAGGTGGGACAACTGAAAGCAGGGGCTTCCAGGCTATAGGTAAATTTAAACATTTTCTGGTTTAAATGTTTAAATGACAATTGGTTGAGTTTACCTAAGACCTGGGATTAATAGAAAGGAATGTTCAGGTTAAGATAAAAGACTGTGGAGACCAAGTTTTACTGTGCAAAGGAAGCTCTCAGACAGAAGACTTCAGAGAGAGAGCAGGTTGTAAAATGTTTCTTATTGGACCTAAAAGGGTACCTGGCTCTTAGTTGATTATCTCCTGGATCAGGAAGGAAAGGAAGGAAAACCAAGGGGGAAAGGGATTCTCTACAGAATGTGGATTTTTCCCACAAGAGACCTTGCAGGGTAATTTCAAGGTATGGCGAGGAAATATATTTTGGGGTTAAATATTTTTTCCTTGTCTTATAATGTTATGCCAGAGTCAGATAGAAAAGTAAGTCAGGATATATAGGGTCAAATAAAACCCACCTGATGAGAAGTCATGCTTTGTAGGGCATGACTCCGTAGGCCCTTTAGGTAGGAATTTGGGCAAGATAAAGAATCAGACCTTAGTCCTCAACACGTCGCCATCTGCGGATGGCAACTGCTAAAAGAGCATTAATTGTAACGCACCCCTAGATGCCACTGTGGGGCAGGAGCCCAAAAGTGCTTTCCCCAGCTTCTGCACCTGCCCATCTGTGTGCTCCCCGTCCTGTAAGGGGTGTGCGCAGCAGCAATTGCTCAACCAAACAAACCAGCCACACCCCTGTCACAAGACCTGCAAGGGGTTCAGGGAACTCTCCTGTTTCACAATCAGGTTAACAATAAAATAATGACATCTTCCCCTGCTTTTTAACATTAGGGACAGTTATCTTTTGGTGAGAATACATTGGATCCTTTTCTGTTATTCACACATTACCCAAGCGATTTAATTTCTAGAACTTTTCTTGGAAATTCCAGAGAGCTCACCTAGCATTACAAAACACTATAAAATAGTGTATTCAAGACAAAAATAATTTAACAGTTATCAAAATGGTTGAAATGCAAATTAATATGCTGTCTACAGGAAATATTGTATTTTTGAAAGCAATTCTGACCACCATGAAGAGTTTAAAATGTGAGTCAAGAACAGCCTTTAAATTGTTCCTCTACTCCCACTTCCGACCATCTCAACCAAATAAATATTAGTCTTTCTTCTGGAACTAATCTGCCTTGCTTTCTAAGTTATTCTCGCTCACTGTCAGGCTCTGAATATATTAAAACACAGGTAAGTCATATGATTGAATATAAAGAAAGAATTACATGCTTGCCTAACATTTGCTTCCTTCTTTTCTGATAACTGCTTCACTAGTCTGTTTTGGAGAATCACCTCTCTCTCAGTAGATAGTCTTGATAGGAAGTCATTCAAGTTTTTGTCACACCCGTTCCCCCTCATACTTCAAGTAGAAAGTGTACGTGGCTGAAGCTCTGCCAATCACTCTCTCTTCAAATGAAATATTTATGAACAAAATGTATCAGAAAAATAAAAAAAAAATGGTAAGATTTAATTCATCCTGATGGTCAATACCTGAGAATACTGGGAGGTTCTTGACACCTGGATCCCCAGATCTGTCCTGTTCTCTGGTTCTAAAAGCAGGTTCTTATGCTGTTCATTTCATTTCCAGTAACTTTGGTGGCAGATAGCAGCTTTGTATAAAGGAGATACATAATCCGAGACTGACTGTTAATTTCTTTTTTCCTCAAAAGTAAAGATAACAAATACATTGAACATTTATTTTTGACTAATTACACTGATGCATTCCAGAAGACTTTGTTACCTGATTTAAGACTCACGAAACCTTAAGAAACAATAAGCTAGTTTACACTAAAAGTCAGTTGGCTCTGATTTTAAGAGGAACATGGATGACTGAGAGGATCATTGAAGGCTAGGGTGGTCCAGAAAGATATGCAATGGTACTTGAGCCAAGACACACAAAGAAGGCAGGATTTGGGAAAACTGGTATGAGGGAAGAACAATTCAGGTGGAGAAGAGCTTGACCAATGAAATACAGGAAACTCATCCAGTTGGCCATATAGGAAAGTTTGTGTACAATGGAGCTAGAAATAAAGTTAAAGCAATGATTTATGGAGAACACTCAATGCCAGGCTAAGATGTTTGGCCTGTATTATATAAGCAATGGGGAATCTGTGTAATTAATGTGTAAAATAGCTTAAATCCAGGATAGTCCGTTATAAGATTTTTATAATACCTCAAATTTGAGGTGAAAAGGAAAATAGAGCAGAGTAGTGTTGATGGAAATTAAAATGGAGGACTTGACGGGAGATTACACACAGGGAGATTCCATATGATTTGATGAATGATTCAGTTGGTATGGAGAGAGAGGTTTAAACCATCCAAACCATGATTCCAAGGTTATCAGCATAAATTATGGAAAAGCAATACTACTTTTGACTTGGTAGCCCATGGAAGAAACTATATTGATAATTACAGTGTGTATGTCATCTATTTTCTTAAATAAACCCTTCTTGATAGATAGAAGTAGGATTTCCTACCAGCAGTTCTCACTTCAGACACTGATCAAGTGTCAGCGTCAATGATGAATGATGCTGATTGCTGATATTTGTTCCTCCTCTTTTTTTTTTTTTTTTTTTGAGATGCAGTCTCGCTCTGTTGCCCAGGCTGGAGTGCAGTGGCGAGATCTAGTAGTTGGGACTACAGGTGCCCACCACCACGCCCGGCTAATTTTTTTGTATTTTTAGTAGAGACGGGGTTTCACCATATTAGCCAGTATGGTCTCAATCTCTTGACCTCGTGATCCACCCATCTCGGCCTCGCAAAGTGCTGGGATTACAGGCGTGAGCTACCGTGCCTGACCTCCTCCTCATATTTTAGGAAGCTGATTTGAGATTCTTTTCTTTTCTTTTTCCATCTTTCCTACTTTTCCTCCTTTCTTTCTTCCTTTCCTCTTCCTTTCTTTCTCCCATCCTTCCTTCCTTCATTTTTTTTTTTTGAAACCTCCTTCTATGATGGTAATAAATTTTTATCTCTAAAACTTAAGATTTTTATAGGTATATGCATTTGGCTAAAGCAACGGGCTTCCCTGATCTGTGCCACTTCTGGGACAAGTCCTTAACAGGCCTGGAAGCTTCTACTTTTGAAATCTTGACATCTAGCTGTAATGCTATTAAAAAGTTCAGGCTAGCTTGTTAAAGAAAGAGGCCATATGAAGAGGCCCTGATGGAAGAGACATCATGTGGAAAGAGGGGACTTCTTAGAGGTTCCAACTGAGCCCGGCCTTCATCTGATGCATGAGTAACTCTAGAGCCCACATCAAGTGGAGCATAAAAACCACCCAGTCAAAGAAGAGAATTTTTAAATATAATAGATCTTCATTTTTTTTTTTTGCTATAATATTCACACAGCGATAGATAATTGAAAGATAAAGGTTGAGTTTGAGGTGTCCCTAAGACAGTCAGGTGGCAATCTCCAACTGTTAGTGACTACACGGAGTTTATGGAGAGACTGGAGATAGAAATTTTGACACTATCCACTCATACATGCTGGCTGAAGTCAAGAGCATACATAAGATTATGTTTGATAAGAATACAACATGAGATGAGGAAGAAGTCTAGGACATAGTATTAAAAAACTCTCATGTGGAAAGGCTAGTAAAATAAATATCAGCCAGCAAAGATGACAGAGAAGAAAATCCAGAAAGGTACTAGAAACACAGAGTGTGGAATCACTGAGTCCCAGAGAAGCGTCCCATGAAAAAGAAACATGCATTCCTGTGAATTTTGCTGAGAAAGATGACAGGATACAGTTCATTCCTGAAACTAGAATGAAAAGTGCCTCCAGGAGGCTTCACATCACTAACATCATTTGGAGAATTAATTTCGTCAAAGAAGGCACATTTGATGTCATTAACCTATCCATATCATACCCATTTCATCTTCCACTGAGTAAATGCTTGTTTATATTTGATCTTGAACATATTCATTTCAAGATAGGAAAGGAACAAGCAGAGAGGCTGACAGTTACAACTTAATTACAGTGTGTCATGACTTACTGGAAGACTACATATTTTAAGGATCATTTTAATCCTTTTGATGGCTCTCAAACTGATTCATGGAGACTAGAAAATGGTAGCACTGGTTTATTTGGTAAATTGACTTCCACAATAATTAATTCATGCCTTAACAGTGGGCATGTTACATAGGAGGCATGACCTAGAGCAGTAACTAGGGTATCTGACTTTGAAAGGGAATCATATTTTAACACCCTCTTCCTCTACATGATAAAATTAGTCTCAGTAAATATCATGCAAAACTCAGTAATAGTCATTATTTTCTGAATTTCTTCCTTAGTTTCAAAACAATAAAATAGAAAAAATAATTTTCAGTACAAATGTCTTTTTCAAATTTAGTAACATATTTCATTCATCACAAATGTACTCTTTACAAACAAAAATACTACCCCTTATAGGTCACATCCTGCTTCACTGTTTAACATTCTGAACACAAAAATTCTGAAGGGGTCTCACACAATGTCAAAGTTTAAGTAACTCATGTTTTATGTCTTTATCTTTAAAGTTACTGTACCATCATTAATTACATCAATTCTCCTGTTTAAATTAAAAAAAAAAAAAAAAATCTAGTACCACTGGCTGGAATACAGTAACTTTTCCCAAAGTTAGCTCAGGCAATTCCAAACTATTCTGAATTTACTCTGAAAATAAATGCGTGTAGTTGAGTCTGTGTGGTAGAGATTGAATGTGCAATTGGGAGGTCTTCAAGTTAACTGCTACGTAGAGTTAAATGTTTATTCATGGATGACTAATAATGTGCTAATTTGGAGTTCACATAAAGATGATTAAAACAAAGAGTAGGCACATCAGTTGTTTAGAATATAGATCAATAGAATATTTGGGGAGGAAAATACTTCATCACAGACATTGTTTAGAATTGCTGGCATATGGTGATAAAAAGTAGATCAAATGTTATTTTCCTTCTTGTTTCTAAATTATTCTACAAACATATTCCCCCTTTATTGCCTGCCTATTAGGAGGACTGCTCCCCACTACTTTCCACCCCATGCATCACTGGTATGAATATTTAACATTTTTTCATTCATAGACTTTCATTGTGACCCTGAAATCTCATGTTCCTACATGAATGAAATTTGACAAGAAATTCAAAATTTGGCAGGTACATTTCTTTGCATAACTTATAAAGGAAAACCGTGAAAACTTCTTTGCAATATGTTTTCTTACACATCCAAAGAAGATAAATTGGGGAATAGACATCATAGAAAATTAAGTAGAGAAAGATATTTAGATGTAATCATTCAGATGTTAGATGGGTTATGAAACTGCAAAACAGATTTAGGTTATAGAGCTAGGTTTCTTACTATGGAGAAAACATTTTGAAAGCAGTGTTTTTGGAAATGTTTCCACTATATATCATTTGTCCTCGAAATTCATCTCTTTATTCACTTAACAAATTTTAAGTATGTTCTTCATCCCTTTCTCTGTACTAGTTGTTGGGAGAAATAAAGGATATTCTGCCTCCCTAACAACGCTCTATATAACTTCTCTCTTCAGAAAACATTACACGTTCAACACATTTTAGAATTTTTTGATGGACGTCTTTGTAAAATAAACACTTCTCAGTCTTTATATAAAAAGGATAATTCAACATTTCCCTTGATGTCTCAAAGTCATAGTAACGAGTATGTATTTTGTGTATTACAGTATAAGTCTGTGTCTCCCAGCTCTTTTTCTTTTTAGCATCTTCTTCCTTCAAAAGTAGCCTGCCAGCTTTCATATCCCCTGCAGTCATTTATTTGCCTCTAATATCCTCTAATATTGAATATCCTGACATTAATCTTAAGGATTCCTGCTTTGAAGGTGCTATGTGTAGGAAAACCAAACAAGCACATTTAAAAAATATGTAAGTGAATAATACTCAATAACAATGAGTGAAGCCTTACCATTTAACAGTGTATAATCCATGTATTGGTAAGTTATGATGTGTTAGCGGGTTATAAATTACACAAAACAGAAAACCTCAATTCAGCTACTTAAACAAATAAGGGGAAGTTATTAATACACATAATGGTAAGTCTAAAGACATGATGGCTTCCTTCCATTCTGTGATCTTCAGCCTTATTCACCTGTGACCTTGCCTTCCAGTTGCAGAATGGCTGCTACATCTCCAGGCATTATGTCCTTTGATAATATACAAAAGAGTAAAAGAGACCTTTCTCTCTCTCTCTCTCTCTCTCTCTCTCTCTCTGTGTGTGTGTGTGTGTGTGTGTGTTTAAGACTCAGGAAATTTTAGCACAGAAGCATCTCCCAAAAAGTCTATGCCTCTCATTTCATTAGCCAAATTGTAGTATGCATCCATTCCAAAATGAATCACTGATACTGGGGATGAGTTGGTTTAGACCATGTTGGCCTGGGTGTGGAGAACGGTCAGCCCCCCCTGAAAGCACATGGGTTATCAGAGGAGGGTGGATCCTGAAAAAAATATGGGTTGTATTAGGAAAGGCAAAGCTGGGGAATATGATAAGCAACCAACAGCACCTTCTGTAGGAAGTCTTCCGACTTTAGTGTTAAAAAAGCACTTTCTATTCCATTCTCAGTTTGGGTTCATGGTCTGAAGAGTTTATGTCACTGGAATATTCAAAAATGACTTGTATGCTGTACATTCCTATGGTATCAGAAACTCTTATTAATATGCCACTAACATGAAGTGAAAGGTGATCATCTAAAAGCAATAATTTGGGGCCAGGCACGGTGGCTCATGCCTGTAATCCCAGCTACTTGGAAGGCTGAGGCAGGAGAATCGCTTGAGGCAGGAGAATCACTTGAACCAGGGAGGCAGAGACTACAGTGAGCGGAGATCGCATCACTGCACTCCAGCCTAAGTGACAGAGCGAGACTCCCTCTCAAAAAAATAAATAGATAAAATAAAAGTAAAGTAACAATTTATTCCATTGACTTCCAAAAATGAGGCACACAAGTCAAATCCATTGGAATACTAGAAGAAAATATTAGAGCTTTCGGTTTTCTTCTATCCATTTTATCAAAAATTTTTCAAAGTTTTGCTAATATTTCATAGACAGATTGATGCTGATCCTCACCCACTTTACATCAGACACTTATAAGACATTCACATCCTACCAGCTACTCAGAGGAGAAAGTAGAAGTTTGGAAGGGGAAAGAGGTTGATGTGGCCTCAATCATTTGTATATCTTTAGCATATTTTGAAATATTGTCCATGTAAAGGAATTTATGGATTTCATTACCATAAAAATCTGTAAAATCTGTACAATACTTTGCAATGAAATGAAGAGAGACTATGGAAATCCCTCAGGCCATATGGAGGCTTACTGGTTATTTCACTCACCGTAAAGTACTTCAAAGAGTTGTCAAATTTAACAAAAGTTATGTATGTTTTCTTTTCATAAAAATGTGGAATACTCCAAAGTTGCCACCTTTTTGTCAGTGATTTACTTCCTAGAATATATACATCAACAAATAAATGACATATACTCTATTTACTCAAAGTGGAGGTTTCACTTTAACAATGAAAATATAGCTTTAAAAAAATAAACTTTATTATGGAGAAAATATTTTTAAAATGGCATGTTTGGAAACATTTCCATTATTATGTGAAGTGGTCACCAAAAAGGATCACTGTCATCTCCTATAATTCTCACATATGCACAATTAACAATCTAGAAACAGAATTCTTAAACTCTAAACTTTTGAACATTTCTCTACAAATGAATTCCAGCAGTGGAGGTGGTGGGGGTGGTGGTGGTGAAAGAATAAAATAAAAAAAACTTATTGGGCTGCAAGATCAACTGGTTGACTTGTGGAAAAGTGAAAATTGACTAGCTAAATTTCAACAAACAAATCCACATGTTGGAAAACATAATTGAAATGCCTGTGATGGTTTCCTAAGATCAGCTAACAATGATACACTTATCAGTTGCAGCATTTATTTGGGATTCTTGACTGCCAAGATTCGGGACAAAATAAAATCTCTTTAAATAATTTTAAAAAGTCATACTAGTGACATAGGATATATTTCATAAATATCATTAAACATTTAGTTCACCTTTTTTTTTTTTCTTTTTTTTTTTTGGATGGCGTCTCACTTTGTCACCCAGGCTGGAGTGCAACTGCACAATCTTGGATCACTGCAACCTCTGCCTCCCAGGTTCAAGTGATTCTCCTGTCTCAGACTCCCAAGTAGCTGAGATTACAGGCACCCACCTCCATGCCCAGCTAATTTTTGTAGTTTTAATAGCGACGGGGTTTCACCAGCTTGGCCAGGATGGTCTCGAACTCCTGACCTCAGGTGATCCACCCGCCTCGGCCTCCCAAAGTGCCGGGATTACAGGCTCCTGCCACCATGCCCGGCCTTGTTCACTCCTTTATCTGAAAATTTGATTATAACCACTGAACTAAATTATCAAAAATCATAACAATCTTTCTCATTCATTCACAAATGATGATTACATGATATATGCAAATTCGGGGTAGTCCTAGGTTTTAAGTAGCATCTACTTTTAAATGGACAATTATGAAACTCATCAATAGTAACATAACAAATGAACATATTTATTTCTATTACTTCTCCTTCCATCAGACATAAAACAAATCTTTGTGAATTTCCAGGGGAAAGTCTTTAAGATAGCCTGGGAAATATTAAAGAAATCTTAATGTGCCAAAGACACTGTGAAAGCTTTATATTTTTGATTTCCTTTTCCATTGAGGATTTGATTTGAGAAAGGCAAAACTAAAATTTGCCAGGAGATATGAACACTTAAGATTGGGATCATGGGCGTCTTAGTGTATGAATGGCTGTGGCTTGGCTACCTATTAATCAAAGTGACAATACAATATTTACATAAACAACAACTCAACACTTTCAATAATGAGGAGTATTTGTGGGTTTTTATTTTAATTTCTTATTTTTGTATATTTAAGAGAATAATCAAGGGCATGCCAAAGTCAAAAACAGTGTGGAATGTCATTCTAGTGAGATATAGCATCTCTGTCATTTGGGCAAATTAGCCTCTAATGTGAAGAGCAAACTTTTACAATCTCTTATTAAGAATAGGCCATGCGCGGTGGATTGCACCTGTAATCCCAGCCCTTTGGAAGACCGAGATGGGTGGATCATATGAGGTCAGGAGTTCGAGACCACCCTGATCAACATGGTGAAACCCCCGTCTATACTAACAATACAAAATTAGCCAGGTGTGGTGGCGCATGCCTGTAATCCCAGCTACTCGGAAGGCTGAGGCAGGAGAATTGCTTGAACTTGGGAGGCTGAGGTTGCAGTGAGCCGAGATCATGCCATTGCACTCCAGTGTGGGCAACAAGAATGAGACTCTATCTCAAAAAAAAAAAAAAAAAAAAAGAAGAAGAAGAAGAAGAAGAAAAGAACAAATGAATACTCCAAGGAAACTGTGACTATATTTGAAAAGAAACCAAATTCTAGGTTTGCATTTGGAAATCTTATGAATACAACCCATCAAAACTGAACCAGGTTTTGCAAAATGTTAACACAAATTTGTGTTCCCTTTCAGATTCACTTTCTGTGAACCTCAAACAGATCTCTATATACATTGTGTTGCCCTTCACCACCCTCTTTCTTATTCGTGAACAAAAGTCATTTCATTTATAGACAGAAGCATTCTATATTCTTTTAGCTTAATCAAAGCATGTCTCATTTTCTTAAGACTCCTAGCAGAGTCTCGTTCAGATATATTAATTATAACTTTTATACAAAGTCACATGTATTTTATAAAGAAAACTAAAGGGTGGGTAATTGTGAACATTTTGTAATTTTGGGGAACACATATAGCCCAGGTTTCTACAGCAGCACAGTTTCCCTATAGAATTCTCAACATGGCAGAAATGAACATGTACACTGATAGACCTTAAAATACAGCCTCTCTGTGGGATTTACTACTAAAAAGCTAAAGTATACGAATTTCAAATTATGCTTAATAATTAATATTTCAGTATTTTATCTTACATAGGAATGATCTAGGCATCCAGTTAATGTTCACCAATTAACTCAATATAATATCAATCTAAGGATTATCTAAACATCTTGGAAATTTTCTTTAAGTTGACATACGACTGAATGTTATAACTGGAAATAAAAGACTGTCATCACAATGGTTCAATTTAGTCAAACATAAATTTATATTCCTCATAATTTTAAATAATAACTAGAAGTATGCTAGTTTAGGTGATTAGCAAATCTATTTACTTTCAGGAAAAACATACCCAAGTTAAAAAAATACACCTCTGTGGAGAGAATCCACAGACCCTTTGAAGGAACTCAATCACTGCTGCAGGCTCCCTGAGACACCAAAAAAACTGTGAGTCTGCTTGCTTTCTCAGTGGGGAGGCTCATGGTCTGGGGCAAATCCTCAGCCCTGGGCACCAGTTGCCTGGAAATAGACTCAGTGCTGTTGGAGGGGCATAGTGGGATTGAGACCAGCCTTTAGGACTGGTAGCTGTGTGGGAGCGGGGTGAGGTCTGTGACTGTCAGCTTTTCCTGCCTTCTCTGACCACCTGTATGACTCAGCAAAGGCAGCCATAATCCCCTAGGAACATAACTCCATTGGTCAGGGAACCATACCACCATCCCCCACAGCAGCTGCAGCAAGTCCTACCCAAAGAGAGTCTGAGCTCAGACACTCCTATCCCTGCCCCCACCTGGTGGTCTTTCTCTACTGCCCTAGTAGCCTAAGAAAAAGGTCATAATGTCTTGGGAGGTCTATGGCCCTGCTCACCGCCTGAAAAACCTGAATACTTAACCATGTGTCCCTAGGGAAAATTTGCATCCTCCTTATATTACCACAGCTGATGCACTCTTGAAAGCACCACCTCCTGGCTGGAGGCCAACTAACACAAAACCAGTGCACTAAACAAAAATACAAGTAAGGACCCTCACAGAGTCTACTTCACTCCCCTGATACCTCCACCAGAGAAGGTGCTGGTATCCATGGCTGTAAAACCTGGAGACAGATCACATCACAGGACTCTTTGCAGACACTCCCCAGTACCAGCCCAGAGCCCAGTAGCTCCATTGGGTGGCTAGACCCGGAAGAGCAAAGACAATCACTGCAGTTTGGCTCTCAGGAAGCTTTCTTCCTAGGGGAAGTGGGGGAACACCTCATCAAGGGAGCACCCTGTGGGACAAAAGAATCTGAACAGCAGCTCTTGAGTCCCAGATCTTCCCTCTGACATAGTCTACCCAAATGAGAAGGAATCATTAAAGCAATTCTGATAATATGACAAAACAAGCAAGGTTCTTTAATGCCCCAAAAAGAGCACTCCAGATCACCAGCAATGGAGGCAAACCAAGATGAAATCTCCAAATTACTAGTAAAAGATTTCAGGTCGATTGTTAAGTTAATCAAGGATGCAGCAAAGAAAGGCGAAGTGTAACTGAAATAAAAAACATGATACTGGATATAAAAGGAAAAATCATCAGTGAAATAGATAACATAAATAAAAAACAATCACGGTTTCTGGAAATCAAGGGCACACAGAGAAATGCAAAATGTACTGGAAAGTCTCAGCAATAGAAATGAATAAGCAGAAGAAAGAACTCCAGAGCTTGAAGACAGGGCTTTTGAATTAATCCAATCCATCAAAGACAAAGAAAAAAGAATTTAAAGAAAGAGAACAAAGCCTCTAAGAAGTTTGGGACTATGTTAAATGTTCAAAAATAAGAATAATTGGTGTTCCTGAAGAAGAGGAGAAATCTAAGTTTGGAAAACATATTTGAGGAAATAATCAAGGAAAACTTCCCCAGCCTTGTTAGAGATTTAGACATCCAAATACAAGAAGCTCAAAGAACACCCAGGAAATTCATTGCAAAAGATCATCACCTAGGCACACAATCGTGAGGTTATCTAAAGTCAGGCAAAGGAAAGAATCTTAAGAGCTGTGAGGCAAAAGCATCAGGTAACCTATAAAGGAAAACCTATTAGATTAACAGCAGATTTCTTAGCAGAAATCCTACAAGCTAGAAGTATTGGGGTCCTATTTTCAGTCTCCTTAAATAAAACAATTATCAGCCAAGAATTTTGTATCCAGTGAAACTAAGCTTTATAAATGAAGGAAATATAGTGTTTACTAGACAAACAAATGCTGAAGGAATTTGCCACTACAAAGCCAGCACCACAAGAACTGCTAAAAGGAGCTCTGAATCTTGAAACAAATCCTCCAAATACACCAAAGTAGAATCTCCTTAAAGCATAAATCTCACATGACCGATATAACAATAACACAATGAAAAGAAAACACAAGCTATTCAAGCAACAAATAGCACAATGAATAGAAGAGTACTTCACACCTCAATACTAACTTTGAATGTAAATGACCTCAACACTCCACTTTAAAAGATAGGGAAGAGCATAATGGAAAAGAATTCAGCAATCAAGTTTTTGCTGTCTTCAGGAGACTCACCTAACACATAAGGACTCACATAATCTTAAGGTAAAGGGGAGGAAAAATATATTCCATGCAAATGGACAGCGAAAGTGAGGAGGGATAACTATTCTTATATCAGACAAAACAAACTTTGAAGCAACAACAGTTAAAAAACACAAAGAGGGACATTATATAATGATAAAAGTACTAGTATAAGAGGAAAATATCATAATCTTAAATATATATGCACCTAAGACTGGAACTCCCAAGTTTATAAAACAATTACTAGTAGACCTACGAAATGAGATACATGACAACACAATAATAGTGGAGGATTTTAATAATCCACTGACAGCACTAGACAGATCATCAAGATAGAAAGTCAAGAAATAAACAATGGACTTAAACTATACCCTAGAACAAATGGACTTAAAACATACTTATAGAGTTCAGAGTTCAACAACAAGCTTCCAAGATGCCATCCAAAGGAAAAAGTGGTTCTGGAAAAGCGGGGAAAGGGGGAGCAGCCTCTGGGAGTGGCAGTGCTGACAAGAAGGCTCAAGGTCCCAAAGGTGGTGGCAATGCAGTAAAGGTCAGACACATTCTATGTGAAAAACATGGCAAAATCATGGAAGCCATGGAAAAGTTAAAGTCTGGGATGAGATTCAATGAAGTGGCCTCACAGTATAGTGAAGATAAAGCCAGGCAAGGGGGCGACTTGGGTTGGATGACCAGAGGGTCCATGGTGGGACCATTTCAAGAAGCGGCATTTGCCTTGCCTGTAAGTGGGATGGATAAGCCTGTGTTTACAGACCCACCGGTTAAGACAAAATTTGGATATCATATTATTATGGTTGAAGGAAGAAAATAAAATCATATGAAAGACTGAAAAAAAAAAAAAACAAACATACTTATAGAACATTCTACCCAGCAACTGCAGAATATACTTTCTAGTCATCAGCACACAGAACATTCTCTAAGATAGACCATATAATAGGCCACAAAACAAGTCTCAGTAAATTTAAGAAAACCAAAATTATATCAAGTACTCTCTCAGACTACAGTGGAATAAAATTGGAAATCAACACCAAAAGGATCCCTCAAAATCATGCAAATACATGGAAATTAAATAAGCTACTTCTTAATAATCATTGGGTTAACAATGAAATCAAGATGAAAATTTAAACATTATTTGAACTGAACGATAATAGTGACACAACCTATCAAAACCTCTGGGATACAGCAAAAGCGGTGCTAACAGGAAAGTTCATAATATTAAATAATATTAAATGCCTGCATCAAAAAGTTTGCAAGAGCACAAATAGACAATCTAAGGTCACACCTCACAGAACTGGAGAAGCAAGAACAATCCAAACCCAAACCCAGCAGAAGAAAAGAAATTATAAAGATCAGAGCAGAACTAAATGAAATGGAAACAAAAAATTACAAAAGATAAATGAAACAAAAAGTTGGTTCTTTGAAAAGATAAAAAAGCCAATAGACCGTTAACAAAATTAACCAAGAAAAGAAGAAAGAAGATGCAAATAAGCTCAATTAGAAACAAAACATAAGGTATTACTAATGATACCACAGAAATACAGAAGATTATTCAAGGCTACTGTGAACACCTTTACATGCATAGACTAGAAAATCTAGACGAGATAGATAAATTCTTTGAAACCCTCCTAGATTAAACCAGAAAGACATAGAAACTCCCAAAAGATCTATAACAAGCAGTGAGATTGAAATGGTAACTTAAGAACTGCAAACAATGAAAGTCCAGGACCAGATGGACTCACAGCTGAATTACATCAAAGAAGAATGAATACCAATCCTATTGACACTATTCCACAGGATAGAGAAAGAGGGAATCCTCCCTAAATCACTCTATGAAGCCAGTATCACTCTAATACCAAAACCAGGGAAGGACATAACAAAAAAAGAAAACTACAAGCCAATATCCATGATAAACATAGATGCAAAAATCCTCAACAAGGCCAGGTGCGGTGGCTCACACCTGTATTCCTAGCACTTTGAGAGGTCGAGGCAGGTGGATCACCTGAGTTTGGGAGTTGGAGACCACCCTGAACAAAATGGAAAAACCCCATCTCTACTAAAAATACAAAATTAGCCAGGTGTGGTGGCACATGCCTATAATCCCAGTGGAGGTTACGGTGAACCAAGATCACACCATTGTACTCCAGCCTGGGCAACAAGAGTGAAACTCAGTCTCAAAAAAAAAAAAAAAAAAAAAAAAATCCTCAACAAAATAGTAGCTAACCAAATCTAACAGCATTTCAAAAAGATAATCCACCATGATCAAGTGGGTTTCATACCAAGAATGCAGGAATGGTTTAACATCCACAAATCAATAAATGTGATATAACACATAAACAGAATTAAAAACAAAAATCACATGATCATCTCAATAGAGGCAGAAAAAGCATTTAACAAAATCCATCATCCCTTTATGATTAAAACCCTCAGCAAAATCAGCATAGAAGGAACATACTTTAAGGTAATAAAAGCAATCTATAGCAAACTTACAGCCAACATAATACTGAGCAGGGAAACGTTGAAAGCATTCTGAACAAGAACCACTTCTATTCAACATAATACTAGAAGTCCTAGCCAGTGCAATCAGACAAGACAAAGAAATAAAGGGCATCCTAATCAGGAAAGTCAAAATGTCACTGCTTGCTGATGATATGATCGTATACCTAGAAAATCCTAAAGACTCATCCAAAAAGCTCCTAGAACTGGTAAATGAATTCAGCAAAGTTGCAGGGTACAAATTAACACACACAGATCAGTAGCTCTGCTATATATACCAACAGTGAACAAGCTAAGAATCAAATCAAGTTCTCAACCACTTTCACAAAAGCTGCAAAAAATAATCAAATACTTAGGAATATACCTACCCAAAGACATGAAAGACCTCTAAAAAGAAAATAAAAAATGCTGCTGAAAGAAATAATAAATGATACAAACAAATAGAAACACATACTATGCTCATGGATGAGTAGAATCAATATTGTGAAAATGACCATACTGCCAAAAGCAAACTACAAATTCAATGCAATTTCCATCAAAATTCTAACATCTTTCTTCACAGAACTAGAAAAAACTGTCCTAAAATTCTTATGGAACCAAAAAAGGAACCTGCATAGCCAAAGCAAGACTAAGCAAAAAGAATAAATCTGGAGGCATCACACACCTGATTTTAAACTATACTATAAGGCCATAGTCACCAAAACAGCATGGTGCTGGTATAAAAATAGGCACATAGACCAATGGAACAGAATACAAAACCAAGAAACGAACCCAAATACTTAGATTTTTGACAAAGCAAACAAAAACATAAACTGGGGAAAGGACACCCTATTTAACAAATGGTGCTGGAATAATTGGCAAGCTACATGTAGAAGAATGAAACTGGATCCTTATCTTTCAGCTTATACAAAAATCAACTCAAGATGGATCAAAGACTTAAATCTAGACCTAAAACCAGAGGTTCTAGACTATAATGTTGAAAAACCCCTTCTAGATGTCAGCTTAGGCAAAGACTTCATGACCAAGAACCCAAAAGCAAATGCAACAAAAACAAAGATAAATATACAGAACTTAATTTAAGTAAAAAGCTTCTGCACAGCAACAGAAATAATAATCAGAATTAACAGAATAGCCACAGAGTGGGAGAAAATCTTCACAATCTATACATAAAACAAAGGACTAATATCTACAATCTACAAAGAACTCAAACAAATTAGCAAGAAAAAACAAACAATCCCATCAAAAAGTGGGCTAAGGACACAAATAGACAACTCTCAAAAGAAGATATATAAATGGCCAGCAAGCATATGGAAAAATGCTCAACATCACTAATTATCAGGGAAATGCAAATCAAAACCACAATGTGATACCATCTCACTCCTGCAAGAATGGCCATAATCAAAAAATCAAAAAATAATAGATGTTAGCGTGGATGTGGTGTAAAGGGAACACTGTAACACTGTTGATGGGAATATAAACTAGTACAATCACTAAGGAAAACTGTGTGGACATTCCTTAAAGAACTAAAAGTAAGTCTAACATTTGATCTAGCAATCTCACTACTAGGTATCTACCCAGAAGAAAAGAAGTCATTATACAAAAAAGATACTTGCACACCATGTTTACAGCAGCACAATCTGCAATTGCAAAAATATGGAATCAGCCCAAATGTAAATGTCCATCACTCAACAAGTGGAAAAGAAAAATGTGGTATATATACACGTGATGGAATACTGCTCAGCCATCAAGAGGAATGAAATAATGACATTTGCAGCAGCCTGGGTGGAAGTGGAGACTATTATTCTAAGTGAAGTAACCCGGGAATGGAAAAATCAAACATCGCATGTTCGCACTCATAAGTTGGAGCTAAGCTATGAGGACGCAAAGGCGTAAGAATGATACACTGGACTTTAGGGATTGGGGAGAATGGGTGGGAAGTGGTGAGGGATAAAAGACTACACATTGGGTACAGTGTACACTGCTCAAGTGATGGGTGCACCAAAATCTCAGAAATCACTACTAAGAACTTATTCATGTAACCAAACACCACTTGTTCCTTAAAAACCTATTGAGAGAAAAAATAAATTAAAAGTAAATAAATAAATACAAATAAAAGATCCCCAACTCATTAAAAACACACTTTTGCAATAACACTGACATCAAAAAAGATATAGCTGTTTTTAATAAATTCTAAAATAAACAAGTCATTTTTGCCAAATATTTATTCAAATTATGTGTAGTTAAATTTTTCATTATGGTTCTGAATGGTTTCATGAATAATATATATATTTTAGTCTAGCACATTTAAAGTATTAGTTCAATTTCATTTACTTCAGAGAATTTTAGGAAATTTTTATTTATATAAGCAAGTATTTAGATATACCAATCAGAACAGGGCTCCTTTAATTTAAGAGACTTTATAATATATATTATTACCATATGGAAGTAAGAAACACAATACATTCACACAATCAAAGGTGAGGGTATTTTAAAATTACAGACATGTACACATATAGGCACAGAGAAACAGAACTTATGGCCTCGATTCTTGTTCAGGCACAGGTCAAAATTCAACACAGAAACAGAAAAACCCCCCGGTCCAGATAGAAGAGCTGTTTTCCTGTCAGAGGACATGGAATTCTTCACTGATTTGAGATAAAAAACAAAGACAGAAAAAAAAGAAAGATAAGCCAGATTCTCCTCTGTTCTCTTTCACTCAATAGTCATTAGATTTCTATACACCATTTATCTATTTAGAGGAATCTCCAAATTGTCAGACCCTAAAATCAAGTTCACAACGATTGCTGCCAACGAAGGAGAATAACTTATTGGCTGTAAATGAATCAAAACCAAAGAGAAGCACAAAATTAGTAGAGAGGGAAATTAAAGCTAGAAAAATAGAGAGTGAACAACGTTCTCTCATTGCTTTGGATTCACCTAAAGAGAGCCAAGAAAAGACACATTTGGGTTTTAATCACATAGGAGGTTCAATTCCTTGTCATTAAAGATAATCTGGATCTGGCAAATGAATATATTGGGCATCTCACTGGGACTTCCAAAACACTTAAAAGTATTTTTCAAACAGAGTAAAATCATGATACTCATACGGATACGAAATGAACATGTGTTTCAAGAGTCTATTTAACTCGTGAGTAAATCGGTAGAAATTGTAACTGGTTCAAAAAAGAATATAAAGAATACATACTATAATATTGATCAAGGATATTGAAGTGAACATGTAAATGGAGGAAAAACTGGTTTTATTACAACATGAAAGGAGATACAACTGAACCTCCACTGTACAAGATATTGAGCATGTCTGTCAGTGACCTACAACTTACAAAATGATAGAAACAAGCTCTAAGACAAATGCAAGGTTAGTGTCAGAGAACCTGGAGTGATGTACTCTACGCAAGGCAAAGTTTTCCACTGAAACCCTAATTTACTTTTCTACAATGTAGAAAGTCAAGGCTTCCTTCTAAAAGTGGATTCGGCCATTGGGGTAATCAGGTTTCCACCATGAACCTGGTAGGAACCATATGCCAAGATCTGATCAGAGCCCAGTGTCACCAATGACATCACAAAATTTAGGAGTCATGAAGCCTGACTAATGAGGGGCTGAAGAATGGGATAAAGTGGAGGAGGGAGGAATGAACACTGGTGTCCTTAGACACTCAGGCTAATACGACAACCAAGCAGGGCCCACCTGAACAAAACCTTGCAAACACCATGGCTGGGGAAAAGAACTGTTGGAGCTCCAACAGGTATGCAAAGCTGATTTGTTTTCCACTCTGCAAGAATAGAAGTGAGGTTCCCTGTAAGCAGCGTGGATCACCTTCTGCAGGAGGAACACTATGCCCAGTGACCGTGAAAGGATAGAAGGTGACATCAGCATGGGATGGTTGAATCGGCGATTCAGAGAAGACCAGCGGTTTCTAATGGTGACAGTGCAAACTGTGGTCCTGGTGGAAGAAGCTGGCTGAGGAGGCAGGGGAGAGAAGACTTCCTCACTGGCTCTGAGGAAATCAAGGCCTATGAGGCCAGGACATTGGCTGGGGGGTCCTCTTGGCACAGTAAAATCTCAGAATCATGTTGGCAGTTGGGGTGAAGCTGAAAACCACGACAAAAATGCTGAAGGCGTTATTCATATAGGTAACTTCTAAAGGTCAGACGGTGATGGTAATGGGAAAGAGAATGTGGCATTGCAGTTCATATGAACTTAATGGAGCAAGAAGTTTCATATGAAAAGAGAGGTCAAATGAGGTAAACCATGAAGAAATATGCAAAAGATGGTCACGTTGACTTCGTTTACTATTTATTTATATATACCCCACCTCATTCCAAAAAAGAACTCGCGACAGGGATTATTAAATAGTGTTGTGATTCTTCCTGTGACATATATTGCTCTCTCCTCCCTGTGGACACTGGTGAATTAAATAATAATATTACATATAAGCTACGATATGGTCTAAGACATGAAATTCAAGCAGTTCTTAATGGTTATCATTAATGAATGGAATAATTTACGAATATATCTTATTGTAAACACAATTATCAATCTCATTCACAGATGACACAACTAATCTAAGAATCATAATATTTAATAAAACAACAGAGTTATCAATGGCTGAACACACGTTTTGAAAGATATATGTATATTCTATGTAAATTCTGTCCCATGTGATGTACCCAAGAACACACAATTCTTATTAAGACTCTCATGTTCTGTGTTAAGTTACAACTTAGAAAAACGGTGTCACCTGTACAAAACGAACCCATCCTGTGTGAGTGAGTTTCCCCATTTTAGGTTTTCACCCGTTCATCAGATCCTCTAGGGCCACACTCTGCTGCCTGCCAGCCTTTCATAGACAGCTGGCCAGAGGCTGCTCAGCCAGATTCAGTAGCAGGTCAGAGGATTTGGGTTGGAGATCCCTGTTCATCGCTTTCTGGCCATGTGATCCTGGACCTTTATTTACTTCCTTTGAGCAGGTTGCTTCCTGTGTAAAATGGGAGTAATGAGAATACATCTAGCTCTGTGTTTTCCCAAAGATTGAGTCCACTTGGGCCTGTAATCTGCTGCTCCACACAGTGGATGCAGAGGGTCAACCTTAATAAACAGCTGCATTTGTCTCCTTCCCTCATAGCAGAGGGCTTCCCCAAGGTGCGGTGGGCCTGGTTCTCAGGTGACTGCTGGGCACTTAGGCCACTGGCTGTGAGAACCACATCATGCTGAACCCTGTGGAGAGACAGGAGAGTGCCCGGCAGAGGAAGAAGACAAGGGCAGAGGGACGAGCCAGGCAGTCCCCACTATGGTGTACCCTCTGCTCCTCTTGACTGGTGACTTGCTCTCCCTCTACCTCTGTCTAAGCAGAAGGACTGGGTTTGACCTTTGGCTACTTCACAGAAGTGTCCTGAGAATGAAGGAAATAGCATCAGGGTTGTGCTTAGAGGTCTTTGGAAGAAGTGCTTGTCTGAATCCCAGAAGTCTTTTTTGCCACATCATGTGCACTGAACTTCATATTTACAGGCACCTCATTGTCACAATGCCTACCCCACAAGTTTGTGCTTACTTATAGAGAGCCATGAAGCATTCCTAGCATTAACTAAGCTCATCTCTTAAGTTCCTGTTCATCTGAGTAACAAACAAGCCTCTCCCTAGCAAGTGCAGGTGAAGAATCACCTTTATGTAATCACATGATGGTACTAACACTTCCATCTCCCCTCCCACTGCTCGGAAGTAAAAGTATCTGTTTGTCCAGACCACTGATATTTCATATTCTGGTGTCCTTTACCCTACAGTGCATGCCTCGAGGATGTGTAATGCCAGAGAACTAATCATGATCCTAAATCTTAACAGGTTTAGTTAAGTAGCTATCTCATTTTTAAAAACTTTATTTTGGTTTATGGCTATGCCACGTTACAGCACAAAACATAATTCCTGAATACTTCACAGGACAGTACTGCAGAAAAATTCCTTCAAGGCCAGAGAAACTGCGGTAGGTGAGTTAACGATGTCAGGTTAGTGATTCTGTGTCATCAGGTGGTCACCTTATAGTTTATGCAGTCATCCACTCTAATGATCACTGTGACTTCTGTAAGGAGCCAGGCTTCCTGGGCTCTTTCAGACTCCATTTGATGTCTGAGGTGGAATTTCGAGGTTGACCTTGGATGACTCCCTGTTACAAGCCCTCTGCAGAGTCAAGGGGCATGGGCAGGTCAGCAAGAGACACCGCCGTCCCATTAAGAATTGTGCTCAGCTGTTCTTGTGGGTTTCACAGGAAACATGGAGGCCATGACCAGCATAGTGTCAGGCTAGTTCAGCACCCTGCCAGATCTCCCTTCCACATGTGCAAGGAATCACTCAGGGGAGGCAGGGAGGAAGAGGGAAAATACCATACCTGCCCGTGGGAAGGCATCAGACTACCCAAATTTAGGCCTTTTGTACCTTTCTAAAATGTCTACTTTTACTGTATCTAATAGAGCTTCATTGGATTTAATAAACTGGCCCCAGCAAGTTCATGCTGTTTCTTGTATAAGCTCTGATGCAGCTTATATATTTCTCCCCACTCAAATCTCATGTTGAATTATAATCACTGGTATTGGAAATTGGGCCTGGTGGGAGGTGACTGGCTCATGGGGGTGGATTTATCATGAATGGTTTAGCACCATCCCCTTGGTGCTGTCCTTGAAATAGTGAGTTAGTTCTCATGAGATCTGTTTAAAAGCATGTGCACCTCCCTCTCTCTCTCTTGCTCCTGCTCCTTGCTCAGAAGTTGTTGATGCCTGGTAAGTTATATTAATGTAAAACCAGGCACCAGGTGAGTTAAAACACACTTAATTCAACAGAAAGCTTCTATATGTTAATCATGAGCCATGTGATGTGTCCGCTCCCCCTTCACCTTCTGCCATGATTGTGAACTTCCTGAGGCTTCCCCAGAAGCCGAGGAGACGCCAGCACCGTGCTTCCTGTAAAGTCTGCAGAACTGTGAGCCAATTAAACCCCTTTTCTTTAGAAATTACGTGGTCTGCTGTTTCTTTATAGTGATACAAGAACAGCCAGAGTTGTTCTTCCTCCAATTTATTGAAAGTCTCTTAGGACACATATCCTACTAGACATTTAATATATGTTATTTTATTTTATTCTACTAATTAATATATAATAGTACAGTTTAGGAAATTGAGTCGAAGAGATTAAGTAACTTTCCCAAGACAACATAGCTAGTAAGTTATAGCACATCCAGGACTGCAACAAAAGTCTGTGATAACTCAAAGCATTCTGTTCCTTCAATCTCAGTATAATCAACTTTATTCCGTCATGTTACATAATATTTTATACCAAAAATCAAGACCAATGATCTGAGATCATAAAGAATATCCAAAAATAGGACTGCCATGGAAAATATGATAATCTAAAATCTTCATAAAGTCAGGGATATGGCCTGTTTGGATTACTCCTCTATCCCTAGCACCTAGAGCAGTGACTGACACATAGAAGATGCTCGCTAACTATGAATACATTGAATGAATGAAAGTATGAATGAATGATCTTAAAAACTGACGTTGAATGAGGGAAAAATGACAAACCCAGAGAATGCTATAAATTGAGTTAAAAAGAAAGGTAAAATTGATATGAGAAGCAATGGCTTGGAAAATGCATTATGAGTAGATCCGAGAGAGTCAGTTTACTAGATCTGTGCTTCTCAAACTTTAATTAATGTTCTTCCAAATACCTGGGGATCTTGTTATAATACAGATTCCGATTTAGTATAAATGTGGCCTAAGATTTGGCATTCTTAACATGTCTGCCAATTATGTCCATGACGATGATTCAAGGACCATAAGAGCAGCAGAGCTGGACTCTGCTAGGTATCCTTAGGGTACCTTTCTCTTAGGATCTGGAGCACAGCTTGCTCCAAATGACACAGAACCCAAGTAGCCTAAATAATCAGACCTGATGTTATTGATTAACACATAGAAGTGTTCTATTAAATTATACATGTTTTAAATCAGCTGGTGCCTGGTTTTACATTAATATAACTTACCAGGTATCAACAACTTCTGACTATTCGCCTAGAGCTTCACCTAGATGATCCCCCACACTTATCACTAGAAAAAATCAACAGAGGCCAAGCCTATCTTTGTTGCTCTCCTAATAATCTCCTTGCTATCCTCTTCCACTTCTTAGAACCCTCTCTTCCATCGTAGTATAGTAGTTTAGAGATCATTCCTTAAATGTGTTCTCTACTGAGAAGCCACAAACTACAAAATTATATTTCCTATTTTAATAGGAAATGACATCCACATACCACTGATGATGACAAGGTAATGATAATGCAAAACAACTTAATCTCTCATGAACAGATTTTAGACTATTTTAGTGGTAAAAGTACTTCAAGTTTAAGTTGCACATAACTCATAGCTTCTATCAATTTGAGGTACTACAGCTGTTCATACTACATACAAATGTGAACCTGTCCTTAGCTGCCTGGTTCATTGTAATTCTGATTTATTCAAGGAAAGCCTCATCCATGACACCATAAATTCTTTGGGCAACAGCCTTATCCATTGTTGCTTCCCATTGAATCTCCAGTGCAAAGTACAATGCCTGACGGAGAATAGGTGCTGAATAAATATTTACTGAATGAATGAATGTTTGCATATTAAAAAGAGAATCATGCTTATGTTAGTAGATCTCTAGGGCAGTATCTTTCAAATTAAGGCTTGTGGGTTCCCAAGAACAATTTAAAAAGATTGTGCTGCTTTCATTTTGAAGATAATCCAAAAATATTAACCACTGTGAGCATTGCCACAAGATTTCAGTGCATGGGGATATATCTGTGCTTATGGTAGAATTGGAGCCAAATAGTAGCACTGAGTGGATAAAACAAAACAAAATGTACAAGTGAACTTCCTGCAATAGTTTGAATAGAGAAAAGCTGAGGGAAAATGGAGCTATAATTTGGCATTCAATAGTACACATGCAGGACGCAAATGCACTATTGCAGTTGGTGGATTGTAGGCAGGAGATAGTTTTTAACAGAAGCCTGTTGATATCATGTATTCATTTGGAACATCTGGCATATTATTTCACCTTTCCTAACAGTTTCCCCAGATAAGACCAACAGAGCAAGGGGGAGCCCAGTGGTTTCCTTTTCTATAAATAGTTATTTATTGTTTTTTAAATGGAGAAATACAAATGGTTTACATTTATATTTATAACATAATGTTTCGAAGTATGCATATATTGTGGAAAGGCTAATCAAGTTATTAACAGATGTATTAGCTCACAAACTTATTTTTTGCATTGAGAACGCTTAAAATCTACTCTGAGCAATTTTCAAGAATATTGTTAATAACTATAGTCACCATGTTATGCAATATATCTTTTAAACTTACTCCTCCTATATAATTGAAATTTTGTGCCCTATGACCAACATATTCCAATGCCCTCCACCCCTCCGCCTGAAACCTCAACCCCTGGTAACCACCATTCTACTCTCTGTTTCTATGACTTCAAGTGGCTTCCTTCTTTTGGACTACATTTTACTAAATATTAACTTTGAAGGAGGAGAGAAAGTTGAGATTGAGTCCATACAGAATTTTGCCACATTCTTTTTATTCTGTTAGCTTTGAGATGGCACTCAAAACTGAGTTGCAATAACACATGAAAGAATAACTGAGTAAACTCTTCTGTTGTTTCTTAAAGTTCAAATGGCACTTTCAGCAGTCCCAGCTTTGCATAAGACCCGTGAATTTCATGGCTGACCATGTCTGCAGACTAAATTATATGGTGTTAAAGTCCTGGCCAGAGTAATTAGGCAAGAAAAAGAAACAAAAAGCATCTAAATCTGAAAGAAAAAAATAAAATTGTTCCTATTAGCAGATGACAAGATTTTATATAAAGAAAATCTTAAAGATTCCACCAAAAACCAACTACAAAATGAATTTGGTAAAGTTGTTGGATTCAAAATCAGCATACAAAAATTAGTTGTGTTTCCATATACTAACAACAAAATATCTGAAGGAGAAATTAATAAACTAATCCCATTTACATTAGCACCAAAAACAACAAAATACTTAGGAATAAACTTAAGGAGGCAAAAGAGTTGTACGATGAAAAGGGCAAAACATCTATTAAAAAAAATAAAGAAGGCACAAACAAATAGATATCCGTGTTCATGGACTGAAAGAATTAATATTGTTAAAATGTTCATACTACCCAAAGCAATCTATAGATTCAATGCAATTCATATCAAAATCTCCACGGCTTTTTTTACAGAAATAGATAAAAAAAATTCTACAATTCATATGGAACCATAAAGACCATAAATAATGAATTCAATCGTGAACGAAAATGTTAGCTGTTTCACACTTCCTGATTTTAAAACATATTACAAATCTATAGTATTCAGAAGATATAGTAATGCCATAAAGACAACCATATAGGCCAATATAACAGAATAGAGAGCCCAGAAATAAATCCATGTATATACAACCAATTGATCTTTGACAGGAGTGTCAAAAATACACAACGGAGAAAGGACAGTCTATTTAACAAATGATGTTGGGGAAACTAGATATTCACATACAAAAGAATAAAATAGGACCCTTGTTTTACACCATACAGAAAAATAAACTCAAAATGAATTAAACACTTAAATATAAGACCTGAAACTGTAAAACTACTAGGAAAACACAGAGGGGAAAACTTCATGCATTAATCTTACCAATTGCTTTATGAATATGACACCAAAAGCATAGGCAACAAAACCAAAAATAAACAAGAGGGACTACTTAAAATTGAAAAGCTCCTACATGACAACAACAACAAAAAACAATCAAAAGAATGAAGAGGCAACTTATAGCATGGAATAAAATATTTACAAGCCATTTATCTGATAAAGAGTTAATCTCCAAAATACATAAGGAACTCCTAGAACTCAATAGCAAACAAACAAACAGAAAAACACACTAGTAATCTAATTTTTAAAATGGGCTAAAGACTTGAACAGATTTTTAAAGAAGACATACAAATGGCCAACAGGTATACGAAAAAAATGTTCAATGTCACTCAGGAAAATGCAAATCAAAATGACATATGACATCACCTCATACCTGTCATGATGGTTAATATAGAGAAAGAAAACAAGTGTTGGCAAGGTTGTGGAGAAATTAGGACCCTGGCACACTGTTCGTGGGAATGTACAATGGTACAGCTGCTATGGAAAACAGTTTGAAGGTTCCTCAAGAAACTAAAAATAGAACTACCATATGATCCAGTAATCCAACTCTGGGTATTTATCCAAAGAAAAGGAAATCAGTATGTCAACGACCCCAAGCTCATTGCAGCATTATTTACAAAAGCAAGATGTGGAAACACCCTAAATGTGCATTAACAGATGAATTGATAAAGAAGGTGTGATACATATATACAATGGAATACACCCTTTAAAAAGAAGGAAATTGTGTAATATATGACAACATGAATGAAACTTGAGGACATTATGCTAATTAAAATAAGCCAGTCACAGAAAGACAAAGAATGAATTATTCCACTTACATGAAGTATCTAAAATAGCCAAATTCATAGAATCAGAGTGGAATGATGGTTTCCAGGGGATAGAGGTATGGATAAATGGGAATTACCAATCAATATGCATAAAGTTTCAGTTAAATAAGATAAAGATCTGTTGTATGATATTGTACCTATAGTCAACAATACTGTACTGTACATTCAAAAATTTTTAAGAGAGCCGATCTCACGTTAAGTGTTCTTAACACAATAAAATACAGTTTAAAAAAGAAGACGAGGAAATTAGGAGAAACCAGTAAGAAAAGTAAATCTGAGAATGAGCATTTAGAAACCTAGAAGGAAAAACAGGCAAATGTGATTATGTTGGAAGCTAAGAAAATAAAACGTTTCACAGAGAACAGATTGATCAGCTGTGTGTGAAGTGTTCTTGAAATTTTAAGTAGGATGGGCTTGGCATGATGGCTCATGCCTGTAATCCCAACACTTTGGGAGGCCAAGGTGGGATGATGGCTTGAGTCCAGGAGGCGACCAGCCTGGGCAACATAGTGAGACCCCATCTTAACAAACAATAAAAAATACCAGCCAAACATGGTGGTGCAGACATGTAATCCTAGCTACTCATGAGGCTGAGGTGGGAGAATCACTTGAACCTGGGAGGTCGAGGCTGCAGTAAGCCATGATCTTGCCACTGCACTCCAGCCTGGGAAATTTTAAGTAAGATGAAGACTGAGAACTACTACTGAATTTCGCAACATGGAAATCAAGACTCACCTTCACCAGTACACGTTGAGCAAAGCGGTGGAGTTGAAGGCCTGATTGGGGTAGATTCAGGTAAGAATGGGAGGAAATAAATTACTTAAAGAAACTGAAGAAATTTTAGGCATATTGCAATTATGGAAAAGAGATAATAAGGAGTTAACTATGATGGAAATTGGAGTCCAGGAAGGTTATCTTTCTTTTAGAATGGGAAAAACAATGGACTGTTTGTATGCTTTCAGGAATATTCAGTAGAGAAGAGAAAATTGATGATGGGAGAAAAAGGAGAATTTCTGTAGTGATGTCCTTTTGCGGGCTTTTGGAAATATAATAGCATAAGCCACCTTGGAGCGGTGATATGGACAGCGTATGGACAGTAGTTACATACTGGGAAGACTGCATGAATAAGTTACCCAACCAAGGATATAGAGTAAAGGCAGGGATCAGGGCTGTAGGCTAAGGTCTGAGACGAAGTCAGCAACATGCAAGCCAAGCACTACAAGTAAGGAAGGGACCAGTGCCAGAGGAGCAATCTTAGACTATATCTAGGAGGTTACTATGAAGTCAAGGCAAAGAAAACTAGAAAGCATGCACTGTAGGACAAATGACATGGCACAGAGATCATTTTGTTGTGCCACGACTACTTTTGAGTGCCTGCAATCCTTTCCCATAAAATTTCTACCACTAGTTCCTGAATCTGATGCCCAGTATATCTCCTTTTAAGATACTATCTTTATCATTAGTTTAATAGAGCTATATTTGTATACCAAAAACTAATTAATCAATTAATTACATAGTTTCCAATTTCAGAGTGTTATTTAGAAATGCCTCCTACATGTAACTTGGGGTTTACCCAGTTTCATTTTTAGGATTATGTAATAATCATCTGTCCATAAGCAAGTATTAAAAACTGATATCAACATGTTTTCCCACGTTAAGCAATTCTGGGAAGATGCATGCTTTCCTCGTCTTGTGCTAAAAATACTGGAATATCTTACCCATCACTAATCATACCATGGGTTCTTGTACCGTTGTTCTCACCCATTCAAACCTCTTAGGACATAAACTCAGCCCAAGCATCAACTAACTCCCCATTTTGCAAGACCAACCCTAAAATTATACAGCCTGGGCTTGAAACTCTTAAAATATCGTATTTTGACACATTACCAAGACTCCATTCAGATGGTACTCTCCCTTACTATAGTTGATCCAGTAAACTTGGCTGTGCTCAATCAACAGGTTATTCTGTTCATCTTTTTGGGGAGTTGTCAATAATATTAAACAGCCAGAACTGCCCTAATCTCTGTGAGAGGGTGCAAAAGGAGCAAAAGATATGCTTCCTATTCTTAATGATTTTACTATCCTCACACCAAAATGTGTGAGTGTTATAAGAATTCAAAGATAAAAAAGAAAAAATCAGTGTCCATTACAGGATACCAGGGAAGATTTCGGAAGGACATGCACTCAGCTTTGATGTGCCTGCAAAGCTCTAGGTTAGGAATTAAAACACATTTTTAAAAATCTCAACAATAATAGAATCCAGGAAACAACTGTGTCTCATTTTCCCATCTGACAGTTCTGTGGCACTCTGTCCTGGCAGGGGCCTAGGAGGTATGGCAGTAGGATGGAAAAAGCCAACTGGGTAGTCACGAGAGCTGGATTTCATTTCCAGGTCTTCTACTAACTCACAGTCCAATCTCTGATAAACCACTTGACACATCTGAATTGTACTCCCTAATGTGACAAATGGGAGAGGTAGAATATATGATCTCTAAAATCACTTTCAGTGTTAACAGCCTAGACATCTAGCTCACATCTTTTACTTAAATAAAAAATATTTATAAATTTGCTTTTAAGTCAGCACAAGTAAAATCCAAAAGCTATAAAGCAATTTTAAGTATGTATCGTGCCAGCATCTGTGCTCTGTTTGCATTTATAGATCCATATCTGTGTGACATATACAACTCATATAAATGCTAAAGGAATACTTGACATAATGCATGTGGAGAAAGAGGATGTATTGCAGACCTGCTATGCTTGCTCAGGAAGAACCATCTCATTTAACCTATTTTAGACTACATTGAGACGTAAGATATTTTATTTCCATAATATAAAGTTATTTCAGCTTTAGATTAAGACAGAATGAGTCATATAGAGATTCCATAAATTGATGAGGAAAGCTCGCATTCACAAATAGAGTAGAAAATGCAATAGTAGAGGAAAGTGGAATTGCTGTCATCTGTTATAAGTCAATAAAGGTATATTTGCATGTTGTTTCCTGTTTCACATCTTATATATTGAGATGTCTAGTCATCTGCATTCAAATTGGCAAAGAGAAAAACTGCTGTCAGAGTCATCTTCCTAAACCATACCATGTTCAAACCTATGATGGGTTTAAGGAGAATGAGTTATATGGTACAGACCTAGACTCAACCTACATCTTAAGAGTCTAACTCAGCTAAGCCCAGTACAGATAGCCAACTCCCAGAAGATTCACGGATAACGGAGTGAGAATTAGGGATTGTTATTAGAAGCCACCCAGTACTTAGTTTACTATGCAGCAATAATATGGAAGTAGCAAAGTAATAGATCAGGAAAATACTATAAGGGAACAAAAGTAAATAATTCTTTATGCCTGAGCCAGTAACACAAGCTATCCTGTCCGGTAGAGCTAGCTATCCATGTGGAGACATCTCCATAAATCAAGGCTGGTAAGATGCATTCAAGTTAGTGGGAGAGAGAGGGGAATATAAAAAAGTCATTTAGTTATTTAAAAACACATTTTAAGTAATGGCAATAATAAATAATAATCAATTTTTAAAGCACTAGGTTAAGTGGCGCTGGGTATTTATAAATGAATATTAAAGACTTTTAATTTAGGAAAATATGCTATTTTTAAAGTACCTAACATAATTCACATCAAAGTGGGAAAAAAAAGGACTTTCTGGGGGAAAACACCAATAAAAAGGAGAGACCATCTTGCTATAGCAAAATGCTTGTGAATACTAGATTGGGGAGAAGGGGTGCTGGTGGAAAACATCTACCTTTATCTGATTTTATTTCACAATCTAGTGGCCTATATAAAGTGACAATATAGGAGTAAGACAATATAAAATTAAATTCATGAGAGCAAATCTGTAACAACAAAGTCTATAATTTTTATAGAAAAATTCTATATAGATTCAATAAACACATATGTAAAGATAATGTCTCAGTGTCACTGTCTTTTATTCTCATAAATTTCTCTCAGATTCTCTAGAGACGCTACACAAATCTTGGTCTAAGCACAAGTGAGATACTTTGGTTTTGATACTTTGAATAACCTGCTTTGGAGTTAATATTAGAGGAATATTCTTTTAAAGTATAAAGGACATACAGTATTTATACATTTTATTATTATTCCAAAAGTTCACGAAGGAGTCACCTAAGAAACAGAAAAATCTAATTGGTCATTTGAGTCCTTAACGAATGAATTTTAAAATACGTCTTGCCCTTGGGGAAAAAATGGTTATTAAAACAAAAGCAATTTTAGAAAAGGAACACAGTCCAAAGTTTTCTGTAAGAGAATATATAGATAAGACCCTGTGCTACTTTGTCACCTTCTGGCTTTCCTACTTCAGTTAATCACAGTTCAATTCTCATAATTACTAAGGCTGCAATTTCCACTAATTTGTTTTTCTATCTCTCACCACACATACCCTGTCATCTGCCAAAGCCTATCTATAATATGGCTTTTATATGTCCAATGCTATCAGCCTCACTGTGACCTCATTTCCTCTCATTCGCTTTATTTCAACAGGTTACTGTGAAAGATTACCAAAAAATGGCCATAACGCTTTGAAGCAACTCTCATCCTACTTTTCCCTTGGATATGGGCTAGCCTTATGATTTTTTATGCCCAGAAGAAATTGGGAGAAGTATACAGTGTTGGTTATCAGCCTCGATCTTAAGAGCTTCCAATCTTCCACTTCTGGAAACTGTTTCCACCATGTAAATAAGCCAAGGCTAACTAGTTAGATAATGAGAGACACATGGCTCAGTCAACCCTTCATCCCAGCCTCAGCCAGTCCATCCTGAAATAAAGAGCGTCCCTGATGACCAACAGCTGACATTGATACATGAGTAAGGCCAGAAAAACAACCAGCCAGCAGAACACAGCCCAAATTGCCCATTCATTAATGAGGCACAAACAGAATAGTTGTTTTAAGCTACAAGATAATTATTGTTTGTTCTGAGGTAGTTTGCTACACAGCAAAATCCAAACTGATATATCTATGAATTCACCCATTTATGTTAGCATATCACTTCCCATCTGTTTGATGTATAACGAAACTAGAGGTACAAGATTATAAAAGAACACGAAATGGCAGGAAATACAGATAGTAAGAAATTCTTGAGGGCTGAGGGTGGGAACAAGGTGATAGAAAACCTTTCTAAAAATCAAAAAATCCTAAAATAATTCTCAACCATTTGATTATCATCTCCCTAGCTCTCGCTTCTCTTCTTTTTCTCTCCCTAGATTGGAAGCCAACTTCCTACTGAAAAGAAGACAAGTGAACTCTAGTATTTCAAAGTTGATCACCATAATAAAATAGATCAAATGTGTAGAATGTGTTTGTTATGTGCCCAACATAATGCTAAGTGATTTATGCTTATGATTTCATTTAATCCTCACAACAACCTTAAGAGATAGGTATAATCATCATCCTCATTTTGCTAATAAGAAAACAAGTATAAAGAAGTCACTCATTCAAACTCACATAGTGAAGGGCAGAAAATAACTTTAACCGCAGGGGATCTGCCACTAGAGCTGACTCTCTTAATCATCTTGCTCCTTCCCTCTCATGGTGCAACACTTGGTTGGAGCTCAGTAGCCATTGTCTTTGCTCTCCAGTTCCCAAAGTGTCAACCATTTCCAGTATTTCTCACATGATTTTTTTACTATAACTATTGTCTTCTGTAAGCATCAGAGATCTGCATTCCGCATCCTCATTTAGATTAGTGGGCCTCATAATCTAACTACCTGGGAACTTCATATATACTGATACCTGGGCTCCATCCCTGGAGACTCTGATTTAATTGGTTTGGAGGATGGCCTGGACATAAAGATTTTTTAAAGCTCCCCAGGTGATTCTACTGTTCAGCCAAAGTTGATAATAACTGATACAAAAGCATGAGAGATTATTCATTTCCCCTCCCACTCTTCTATTTTTCCTGAAGAAGACAACTTATAAAAAGCACTCTATAAATAAAAAATCAAATCAGGTTACAGCGGAACCAGCAATACTTGGAGGAAGAAAAGGAGATCACCTCCCTGATAGGACTTTAGGTTCCTATTCAAAAATACCTTTCCCATATGTCCCACTACCTACCTGAAATTTGAACACTGGGAAAAGTTAGCATGTATATATCACTGTAGTTTTCCATCATCACCTTTTAAAATACAAATCTCCCCAGTGAGGGTAAACTTGTTCATATATATTGTACAGCTGTATCTCTTCATTTCCCAGATGACTCTCTGCAGGATGGCAAGCTCAGATTGGGGTACTGAGCGAAAGGGAAGTTTAATTGTTAGAGAAAGGGAAGCCTACTTTTGGATCACGGGAGTTTGGGGCAAGTTAGGGAATATAGCAGAGAAGTCTGAGGACTTCTGAAAATGTGTGTGGCAGGATGAGGAAGAGGAGTGGAATTAACAGGCTTGGGTAGGGCATCGTAGTATATGGAGGATTGCTAAATACTGCTTTTTACTTTATCCTGGAATCTGATAACAGTACTTTTTTTACTTTTTTCATAACATCTATTTGTTCACTCATTTATAAAATGTGCCAAAATTATCTGCAGTATAAAAACACTACTGAAAATGCAAAGATGTCAAAAGATATGTGCCCTCAAGCAGTATAAAATCTTAAACAACTTTCAATAACATTTTGATAAAACAGAGAAAACAGTATTGAATCTCATTCAGTTTTGTTAAATTTAAGAGCCTAAGATGAATGCATAATTTTGGGTGGCCTGGAATTATGTATAATAACCTTTCATAATTCACAGCAATTTCCTGTTTCACTGATTATTGTAAGTCTGGAAATGGAAACGAAATCACTGAGAAACACATCTTTTTCTAAACTAAAGCAGTGCCCTTGAAGTAAAAAAATTTACTGAGTATGTTTTTTGTAACCAACAAAGTCTTTATGAAATACAAATCAATGTTAGAAACCAAAATTAAATTCATAACCTCAGAAACTTAACCTAGACTAATGGACGGCTTGACAACTTCAGCAGAACAACAAAGGGAATTTTTCTTTCATCTCAAGTATATATGAAACTCATTCTCCTAAAGAGAGTGAAAATATTGATTTTCACTTGTTTGTTAAGACCTAATATAATCTCTGACCTTCTAGCAAGAGTCACTACCCTACAGTCAAGGAAGAGTGACAATGGTGATAGCATGTTGAAAAAAAGATAAGCTGACAGTTTAAATAGAATTGTTACATGGTGCTAAGGACCTGTATGTTTTAATAATCATAAGGATTACAGGGGACCAAGAGGATCTTAAAAAAAAAAAGCATACAATTACAACAAATTGTTTCAGGGGTTTCTCAAACCTGACTTAACTACAAAGATCTTCCCTAAACTGTTGCCATTTCTGAAACTCCCAGTTATTTATTCCTTGATGGTATTCTGAAGAAATGAGATTTGAATTGCATTAAGACATTATGTAGAATGGGAGGAATAAATCATTAGAGTTATTCACGGAATTATACAAATTATAAGGTCAAGGGCTAAAATAGAAAATAAACTAATGAGCATCTGGTCCAACTGTGTATTCAAGTATCATGGGGAGGAGAAGGTGTTAAAAAAGAAGATTACAGGGCCCTATCCTCAAAGATCCTGATTTAATTTTTCTTGGTTGAGACCTGAGAATCTGTATCCCAAGTGATTCTACTGGGGATGATCAGAGGTTCACACCTGGCGAAACCCAGCTCTAGTCTTTCTATTTTATAAATGATGATGCAGAGGGTAAGAACGAAGTTGCTTATTTGGAGAGTAGAGAAATATCATTCAAACACCTTCCATGGGGTCACTGTAGATTGAATTAAATATTCAGACACTCAAAACTATGATAGGCATTCTTGCCATGAGTCTTCTCAGAAACTATATGCCAGGTGACAAAGGTCCTCTCCATAAGAGTCCTTTCTGCATTTCATGTGTATGACCACTCATACAGCCCTCTGGAAACTATACCCTCAGAGACACAGTTTAGGTTCAAGGAAACAGATCCACATTATTGAGATGGGGAAATTGTCCTGATTTAGAAGAGCTATCACCCTAACAGGTACAGGACAATGTCATTCAGGACAACACCACTGACATAGCTTCTGTAGCGGTTAATATTATGTGGCGACCTGATTGGATTGAAGAATGCCCAGCTAGCTGGTATTGTTTCTGAGTATATCTGTGAGGGTGCTGCCAGAGGAGATTGACATTTTAGTCAGTGGACTAGGAGAGAAAGATCCACCCTCGATGTGGGTGGGCACCATCCAATTTGCTGCCAGTGCAGCTAGAACAAAGCAGGCAGAAGAAGCTGGGATAAGCTGGCTTGCTGAGTCTTCCGCCCTTGGACATCCAGACTCCAGGTTCTTTGGCCTTTGGGCTCTTGGACGTACCCCAGTGATTGGCTGGGGGCTCTCAGCCCTTAGGCTACAGACTGAATGAAGGCTGCACTGCTGGCTTCCCTGCTTTTGAGGTTTTTGGACTCGGACTGAGCCACTACTATTTCCTTTTTTTCCCACCTTGGAGACCTTTGGGGACTTTGCCTTGGGTTCATGTGAGCCAGTTCTCCCTAATAAACTTCCTCTGATATATACATATATCCTATTAGTTCTGTCCCTCTGGAGAACCCTGACTAATACAGAAAATTGGTACTGGGAAATGGGACATTGCTATAAAGACACCAGAAAAGGTGGAAGCAGCTTCGGAACTGGTTAATGGACAGAGGTTGGAACAGTTGGAGGGCTCAGAAGAAGAGAGGAAGCTGAGGGAAAGTCTGGAACTTTCTAGAGACTTGTTAAATTGTTGTGACCAAATTGCTGATAGCGATATGGACAATGAAACCCAGGCTGAGGTGGTCTCAGATGAAGATGAGGAACTTAGTAGGAACTGTAGCAAAGGTCACTCTTGTTATGCTTCAGCAAAGAGACTGTCAGCACTGTGCCCCTGCTCTAGGGATCTGTGGAACTTTGAACTTGAGAGAGATGATTTAGAATATTTGGTGGAAGAAATTTCTAAGCAGCAAAACATTCAAGATGTTGCCTGGCTGCTTCTAACAGCATATGCGTGAGCAAAGGGATGATCTGAAACTGGAACCTATATTTAAAAGGGTAGCAGAGGGTAAAAGTTTGGAGAAGTTGCAGCCTGATCATGTGGTAGAAAAGAAAAACCTATTTTCTGGGGAGTACTCAAGCTGACTGGAGAGATTTGCATAAGTAAAGAGGAGCCAAATTCTAATAGCCAAGACATATTTTATCTTGGAAGTAATTAACTTGTTTTTTATTTTACAGGCTCATAGGTAGAAGGGACTTGCCTTGTCTCAGATAAGACTTTGGACTGCGGACTTTTGAGTTAATGCTGGAATAAGTTAAGACTTGGGGGACTGTTGAGAAGGGATGATGGTATTTTGCCATGGGAGAAGGACATGAGATTTGGGAGGGGCCAGGGACAGAAAGTTATGGTTTGGATTTGTGTCATTGTCTAAATTGTATGTCAAACTGTAATTCCCAGTATTGGAGGAGGGGCTTGGGAATTACAATCTGAAATGCAATTTAGACATGATCATGGAGGCAGATTTTCTCCTTGCTGTTCTCATGATAGTGAGTAAGTTCTCAGGAGATCTGGTTGTTTAGAAGTGTGTAGCATCTCGCCCTTTACTCTCTTCCTCCTGCTCCAGCCATGTAGGACATATTTGCTTCCCCTTCGCCTTCTACCATGATTATAAGTTTCCTGAGGCCTCCCCAGCCATGTTTCCTGTACAGACTATGGAACCATTAGCCAATTAAATCTCTTCTCTTTATAGATTACCCAGTCTCAGGTAGTTCTTTATAGAAATGTGAGAATGGACTAATACAGCTTCCAAAGACCTTCAAGGGACATACCCCATATCAAGAGTCCCTGTACCTAGGAACGCCCAAAGCTGTGACTTCTCCTCAAGATGGTTCTTCCAACCTAGATACATCTCATCCATCCACAGGGGACATTTTTATCATAAAATAGTTGACATATATCATTTTAACTAGTTTCTAGGATAATAGAGCTAGGCAGTTAGCCAAAAGGCCATTTCTCTTGCAACATGATTTTGTTAACACACCAACAATCATAAATACAATTCTCAAAATGGTAACTTTTATGAGGATCTACCTAAAGGACTCTCACTGATAACACCTCACTTTTACCAAGAAATGACAGTGATGGGAGGATGATGAAGAACAAGAGAGCATTTATTTTTTAAAATAGGTAAGTTTTTCAAAAAATTCAATGCATGTTGCTCTGCAGTCTAGAAGGTGCCTCAGAATATTTGCCTCACCTTTCTCTCATCTTACCAAATAGAAGTCTCATTCCATTAGAACACTCAAGTTTTCAAGAGATAGACAAGTATAATGGACCTAGTAAGAAATGAATTTTTATATATAACTTATTTGAGTTGGGGAAAGATAAGAACAAGGGCATCTTGATTATTGCTCATTCTTTGTCACTAACTATGAACTTCTAAAAGTCAATTGTATTCTTACTTTCCTTTTCAAATTCTTTCCAAATCCAAGCTTATTCTTGTTATGGTCTGAATGTTGCGTACCTCAGTGATTTATATGTTGAAATGCAATCACAAATGTATTAATAGATGCGGACTTTGTGAAGTAACTATATCATGAGGGTGGAACCCTCCTGAATGGGATTAATGCCCTTATAAAGGAAGCCTGAGAGAGTTTGCTTGTCCTTCCATGATATGAGGACGCAGCAACAAGCCACCGTCTATGACGCAGAGAGCTCTCACCAGACACTGAAATAGCTGGTGCCTTGATCTTGGCCTTCCCAGCATCTGGAACTGTGAGAAAAAAATTCCTGTTGTTTGTAAATTGCCAGTCTAAAGTATTTTGTTACAGCAGCCCAAACAGACTAAAACACTATTTTTCTGATATTTTAATGTATTAATTTCAGGCAATTGAGAGAAGGTATTTACATGTGCATGCAATTGGAATGTATTGCCATTTGGTAACAATTAAAGACTGATGAAATACTTTTGCTGTCATAGTATTTTCTACATACTACTAAAATGTTTGAAATTGTTTTCATTTTCTAAAGGGAAACATAAAGGTAAGCAAGATTTTCTGAGATTTTTCTGATACAGATATGGGCATTACGAATTTCTATAGGGAGAATAGGCAGGCATCATTCCATAAACTTGTTTGACCATAGAACCATTTTTTAAACAGAACATTCACTTGGTACAAAATCTAGAAGATGCTGGAAAATATTTTTATACAATGCCTCTAAATGTCAAGTGCTTTTGAAAAAGGGTTTTAATTTTATTAAGTACACGTATTAAAAATTTTTTGATTAAAATTGCCAACAATTCTTATGCAACACCATTCTCCTTCTGTGAATTTAAAGACAACGAAATTGTAATAGCTAGTGCTATTCATTCTGTATCAGTTATTTATATCTTTAAATGGTTTCCATCAATCAGAAAGTGACTTTGGAGAGTATCTAATACAAACTATGTCAAACACTGCACACTTAAAATTTCAATAAATAATACTTTACATCCTAAAATAGGTTTTAAGATGACAAGCCACACGTTTTAGTTGAATGATTATATACTTTAATTTTCATTTATGAGCATAGGAGTTGTAAGAAACTCTAACTGTCTTAAAGTGAAATGCTGGACAAAAATAAAATCCCTTGATTCAAAACTGGTTTGAGAATAAAAATAAAACAAAAATAACTAGAGACATGAAAAATAAAACAGAAAAACTTTTGTCACGATAAAAGTCTTAACCTTGTAATATCCTATGTGAACTCAAATAAAATAATTACTACTAAACCTTTTTGATAACTTATAAGATAAAAGACCCTGGGAGGACCTTAAAGGTCCTTGCCAGATTTTACAATCAAGAACAGTACTTGCCATATAGTTGCTCAATAATCATTTGTTAAATAAACTAATGGACAAAAAGGGCATCATTAAACTCTAAGACCTCCATGGAGTCTCAATTCTGAGAAAAGCATTACGGAGGGTGGTGACATTGTAGCGCGGGAGGGGCACAAAGTCTAAGATGATTTGGCACTGAAATGACCAATCTTTCATCTATATCCTTCATCACACTTTCCCAGAAAGAATATGTAACTCTGTATGCCACAAAACAATTACTGAAATGCAACGAGGAATACTGTATATTGCAATTATTTCTATGTTCTTCAGTACATTATATACTTTACATATGGGGGGGAATATACAAGAGAACAAAAGCGGGGTATGATATTTAGAGATTATGTAAACTATATTAGGAAGACATCAATTGGAAGAGCAAGGAACACTTCAATCTATCTGGTAATGAACGACTACATTTTCTTTAATATCAAATGTTCTCAGCTTTCTTCACAGAGTTAATTAAAAAAGAGTAACTACTAGGAACTGATCTGATCTTGATGCATCCTAGACTTTGTTAAAGGGCATTAGGTTTATGCTTCTATATGAATTTGAGGATTCCACTCTTAAAGTATAATCTTTCCATTTTAATTTTAATAGTTAGAGGCTTCAAATCAGCATTAAAATATGAAGAGCACACTGAAGAAAGAACTCTGTTTAAACAAATAATTTTAAATGTATCCTCTGGACAGAAGACAAATAAGATATACAATCTGTTTTTCATATATTTTCTTCTGCTTTCATTTCCACAAGTACGATAAAGCAATTCAAGTATAACGATTAGATGCTCTTATCACAACCTTTTGTGGGCAAGTATCAATGTAATGTAGTGCTCAGTATCATTTGTCAGGGGAGGCTCAAGTGGAATAGGAATGGAATCCCCTCCTGGTACTCTGTGATACTCATCTGTGTCTTTTGTACAAGGCTGTGATCTTTGGCAGACGTAGTATTTAATCAGCCTAGCATTTAGTAAATAAAGCAACAATCTTAGATGTTTTCATACTCATTAATGTCCTCCTTTTAACTGAGAAAACAAAGGAAGCCACCTAAGGCTACAATAAAAGGTATTTCATCGAATTTATCAAGCATCCATACTTTTAAGTAGTAATGTATGAGAAAAAAAAATAGTAGACCCACCAGTGAAATGTGATATCAGAGCAGAGATTAAGCTGTTTAGTTTTCAGATTCAGTTCTTTTTCTAAGAAAGCATGTAATGTCTATTGGTATTAAAATAAAAATTAGCTTATAAGCACTGAAAATATTTTTCTAATGTTTTATTTGTCATTTAAATTACTGACTTGTTTCTGAAGCAAAGTTAGGATTAAGGAACATGAGCATATGTAGACGTACAAACAATTCTCAGCTATTTTTGATGATAAAAATCCATTTGGTAAGTTTTCCCATGATATCTCCAGGAAATGTTTCTAAAATGTAAATCTCATAGTTCCTGACATCAGCTTATGAGTTCAATCTAATTTATCTTTTATTAAGAATGCATCTGTCTGGTGAGGCAAATAATAGCCATTCTGTTGTTCTATACGATAGTGACATTGCCACGTCCTTACTAAAGAGTGGAAATGCCTTCACATATTTCCATATGATGGATCATACTTAGACTTTAGTTAAATGTCTTCATATATTCATAGTAACACATGATGATTTATTAGGCTAACAGGTTCTAAATTCGATTTCAGCTGCAAGTAACACTACCTGGCTACAAAAAACGGGGTAGTGTCATTTGCAGCCCAAATCAGTAGTCTGATATTTTCTTGGAAATATATTAATTAAGCAAAGCTTAATAATCAAATCATAACGCTTCCATTTATCCTACATTGATAGACATTTTAACACAACCATAAGTAGTTGCAAGGCAAATGTGAATTTTCTCATTAAATGTCTGCTTTCTAATTAAAAATATAAACAGAAAAAATGGCAGCTGTTACTTTTTTTTGCAATTTTATTCATGGCCCTCAACGATTACAAGAAAATTAATCATCCCAGATTATGATTATTCCACTGCTTTAACGGTCTATTGTTGAAGCAATATGATAAAGTGAAGAGAGTTAAGCCTTGATGAAGTCATATAATATTTTTTGATTGTGCACTTTAAATGAACACTCAAAAAATATAAGGCGTTTTCTTATTCTTAACCCGAAAATAAGCCTTATTGTTAATATACCCTGAATGAATCATGTAATATTCTAACCATGTGGCCTTGGGCAAGTTTTTCAGGCTCTCTGACATTGAAGCCATAATCACATCAAGAGATGTATTGAAAGAACAGTCTACAGAAAAGAGAAAACCACTCTAGTTACATTTTTTTCAATCATACTCCAGTCAGAATGTTAATACTATATTCCTACATCATTTTCAAGGTTCCATTCCAAAGCGTGGAATGAAGAACGCTTCAATGGTCGAAATCACCAAACTAGAAAATATAAGGCATTTATATTTTGTAGTTCAGTGGTGCTAGACTGTAGAGAAATGAGGCATATTTCCATATTATATAGTAAACATTCTTTTTCCATTTTGATAAAGAAGGGAGGGCATACATTGCATCAGAAGGGATTTAAAGTGGCTATCAAAGCTCAGTAACAACAAAGCCTACAGTCAACACTTTTCAAACGTCAGTTTCAGTTGTCTGTATGGACATTCTCAAGGATTACAACATCTCTATTTTAATCAAGGGGCGTTGGACTGGATAAATGCTCTGCTTCAGATCCTCTTGACTTTCTTGTTCTTTTGCTTTTTTTTCACATAATTAAAGTCTTCTTGGTAATGAATGACCAGAAAACTCTTGGTCTCCATCATACTGTATTCAGTCGTAAACATCCTATTCTCTCTTCAGTCCTGTGAAATTATCCTTGTTGAAAATATTATTTATGCCTAGTCTTAAATGCTATTTTTCTTAATAATGTCCTCCATATTATATGTAATTCCTGATTCAAAATAAATAGGCCCACTTAAGAATTCATTTGATCTCCATGTATAATTTAGTTTAAAATAGTATAGAAAATTTTCTCAGAAAATCATCATTTCAATGCTGCTGAAATAACATTTATCTTACATTTATATAGAATGTTACAGTTTTCAACAGAACATAAAATCCACTACTTTTTTCTTAAAAAGCTCCTGTGTACACAATTGGTATAATTCTTCGTTTGTGACATTTTAATATCATTAATCCATGCATGTCTCTCTTTTAACCTATTTCATTATTCTTATATTCAACTGAAATAATTCTCTATTATATAAATAATTGAATGAATAGTCTGTTATTCTTGATCTTTAAAATAAGTTAAGTGGGTCAGGAGCACAAGATAATTGCTGCTGTTCAACATAAAATTGTTGAGTGCTCATTATATACCATGCAATATAATATATTTCATTCAGCAATTTGAAACAGATCATGTCAGAATTAAGGGTTATTTCATTCTCTTTCAATGTGCATTTGAATAAAAATGTTGTCTCTCAATCCAGCCAGTTGCTGGTTGTGTCCAAAACTTTTTCCTCACAAGTCCCTTTGAAACCTCCACAAGGAAGATGTCTGCCAAACAAAACTTCAAATGAAAGAAAATCTTGATAACCTATGAACAAATAAAGCCCTTGTATTTCTATCTAAACATCTAGCTCTTCTTTTTAAAAAGAAGAAGAAAGAAAATGTACGTGCTACTTTTACACTGCTTTCTATGTCAGCCTACATAGGGTTCAAAGGCTTCCAATTAATGCATACTGACATGAACTGCATCAATTTCATCAAATATTTGACTTATTTTGACTTTTCCTAACATTTTATCAAGAAACAGGAGGCAAAATGTAAAGATATTCATTACTTTACTTGTTCTCAAAAGGAAAATTACTGGAAATTCGATTGACCGTAAAACCGAAGTTTTAACTTCTTTTAGAGAGGAGGAAGAAAAAATGCATTGTTACATGAATCCTATTTTTGTCTTTTGGCTTCACTTTTGTTGCTGCTTTAGAAAACCTTCCTGTCCACTAAATTTATGGACAGAAGTTGTCTTAGTCAGTCAGTATCAGAAAATTTATTTATTTTGTCTTCTTAACAATTGTTTAGGTAGGCATAGAATTTAAGGTTAAAATATTTTATCCTCAGTTGTTTTCTGTCACCTATCCTTGCTAAAGAGAAGCTTGGTGTCATTCTAATTGTCTTTTTTTGTAGGTAGTCTGTCTTTTCTTTCAGGTATCTAATAAGATGTTCTCATTAACCTTGATTTCTATATGTAGATTTATTTTTACTTATCATACTGGGCATTCAATGCATACTTTTATTTTTTTTATTTTTATTATTATTATTTTTTATTATTATACTTTAAGTTCTAGGGTACATGTGCATAACGTGCAGGTTTGTTACATATGTATACTTGTGCCATGTTGGTGTGCTGCACCCATCAACTCGTCAGCACCCATCAATTCGTCATTTATATCAGGTATAACTCCCAATGCAATCCCTCCCCCCTCCCCCCTCCCCATGATAGGCCCCGATGTGTGATGTTCCCCTTCCCGAGTCCAAGTGATGTCATTGTTCAGTTCCCACCTATGAGTGAGAACATGCGGTGTTTGGTTTTCTCTTCTTGTGATAGTTTGCTAAGAATGATGGTTTCCAGCTGCATCCATGTCCCTACAAAGGACGCAAACTCATCCTTTTTTAGGGCTGCATAATATTCCATGGTGTATATGTGCCACATTTTCTTAATCCAGTCTGTCACACATGGACATTTGGGTTGATTCCAAGTCTTTGCTATTGTGAATAGTGCCGCAATAAACATACGTGTGCATGTGTCTTTATAGCAGCATGATTTATAATCCTTTGGGTATATACCCAGTAGTGGGATGGCTGGGTCATATGGTACATCTAGATCTAGATCCTTGAGGAATCGCCATACTCTTTTCCATAATGGTTGAAGTAGTTTACAATCCCACCAACAGTGTAAAAGTGTTCCTATTTCTCCACATCCTCTCCAGCACCTGTTGTTTCCTGACTTTTGAATGATTGCCATTCTAACTGGTGTGAGATGGTATCTCATTGTGGTTTCGATTTGCATTTCTCTGATGGCCAGTGATGATGAGCATTTCTTCATGTGTCTGTTGGCTGTATGAATGTCTTCTTTTGAGAAATGTCTGTTCATATCCTTTGCCCACTTTTGGATGGGGTTGTTTGTTTTTTTCTTGTAAATTTGTTTGAGTTCTTTGTAGATTCTGGATATTAGCCCTTTGTCAGATGAGTAGATTGCAAAAATTTTCTCCCATTCTGTAGGTTGCCTGTTCACTCTGATGGTAGTTTCTTTTGCTGTGCAGAAGCTCTTTAGTTTAATCATATCCCATTTGTCAATTTTGGCTTTTGCTGCCGTTGCTTTTGGTGTTTCAGACATGAAGTCCTTGCCCATGCCTATGTCCTGAATGGTACCACCTAGGTTTTCTTCTAGGGTTTTTACGGTATTAGGTCTAAGATTTAAGTCTCTAATCCATCTTGAATTAATTTTCATATAAGGAGTAAGGAAAGGATCTAGTTTCAGCTTTCTACTTATGGCTAGTCAATTTTCCCAGCACCATTTATTAAATAGGGAGTCCTTTCCCCATTTCTTGTTTCTCTCAGGTTTGTCAAAGATCAGATAGCTGTAGATGTGTGGTATTATTTCTGAGGACTCTGTTCTGTTCCATTGGTCTATATCTCTGTTTTGGTACCTGTACCATGCTGTTTTGGTTACTGTAGCCTTGTAGTATAGTTTGAAGTCAGGTAGCGTGATGCCTCCAGCTTTGTTCTTTTGACTTAGGATTGTCTTGGCAATGCGGGCTCTTTTTTGGTTCCATATGAACTTTAAAGCAGTTTTTTCCAATTCTGTGAAGAAACTCATTGGTAGCTTGATGGGGATGGCATTGAATCTATAAATACCTTTGGGCAGTATGGCCATTTTCACGATATTGATTCTTCCTATCCATGAGCACGGTATGTTCTTCCATTTGTTTGTGTCCTCTTTGATTTCACTGAGCAGTGGTTTGTAGTTCTCCTTGAAGAGGTCCTTTACATCCCTTGTAAGTTGGATTCTTAGGTATTTTATTCTCTCTGAAGCAATTGTGAATGGAAGTTCATTCATGATTTGGCTCTCTGTTTGTCTGTTACTGGTGTATAAGAATGCTTGTGATTTTTGCACATTAATTTCGTATCCTGAGACTTTGCTGAAGTTGCTTATCAGCTTAAGGAGATTTTGGGCTGAGACAATGGGGTTTTCTAAATATACAATCATGTCATCTGCAAACAGGGACAATTTGACTTCTTCTTTTCCTAACTGGATACCCTTGATTTCTTTCTCTTGCCTGATTGCGCTAGCCAGAACTTCCAACACTATGTTGAATAGAAGTGGTGAGAGAGGGCATCCCTGTCTTGTGCCAGTTTTCAAAGGGAATTTTTCCAGTTTTTGCCCATTCAGTATGATATTGGCTGTGGGTTTGTCATAAATAGCTCTTATTATTTTGAGGTACGTTCCATCAATACCGAATTTGTTGAGCGTTTTTAGCATGAAGGGCTGTTGAATTTTGTCAAAAGCCTTTTCTGCATCTATTGAGATAATCATATGGTTCTTGTCTTTGGTTCTGTTTACATGCTGGATTACGTTTATTGATTTGCAAATGTTGAACCAGCCTTGCAATGCATACTTTTAAACAGTGGACTCCACTCCTGTTTTTCAGTTCTGAAAAATTATTTGACATTATTGATTCAAATATTCCTTCTTTTATTCTCTTTATTAATTTCTTATGAATAATTAGTTAGAGCTATGTCAGAGCTTCAAAAGCTATACTCATCTCTTAATTGTCTTTTTTAAAATCTCTTTGCTTCCATATCCTGCTTTTGATATAAATTCCTCTGCTCAAGAATTTGCCCAGTGGTTCTGTACTTTCTGAAGTTAATCTGTTGAGCTGTTTTTTAAAACTACTTTTTTTGGTATAATTATCCTGATAAAATATTTATAAACTTAGAAAGCACATAAAAAGAAATAATATTAATAATCTGTATTTCCAGCTTCCAGAACTAACTACTTTTTATAATTTATTTAGTTTACCCATAAACACATTTCCCCTCATGTGTATACTTCACAAACTACTGAAAATATGAATACAGGTACATTTTGAAAGAAAATAATTAGAGACATCACTCATATAGCCAGGTTCTCTTCTATCCTCACCTCCTTTGATGATCCACTTCTCCTCTACACTGGTGTAAACAGTATTACAAATTCACTTTTTAATCCCTTGATTAGTTTTCAAACTTCTGCATATGTGAATATGTAGCCAATCAAATTATCTGGTGTTATTTTGTGTTTTAATTTTTTTTTATGAGATGAATTTTCACTATGTTGCCTAAGGTGGCTTCAAACTCCTAGGCGTAAGTTATATTCTGGTCTCAGCCTCCCAGATAACTGGGATTATAGGCATGAACCACCTTGCTGGCTACAGAAAGGCTGTGCTTTAGTTTACATAAATATTTCATATCACTTACTCACTAATTTTTTAAAAAAATTTCCCATGTTGAAACATATACATTTAGTGCATTTCACTTAATTTCAGAATAGTATTTCTTCATTACGTGTCCTGCCACATTTTATTTATTTACTCCATTTTCATGGCCTTTATGTTTGTTTTGATGTTAATTTTTCTCTACCACAAACAACCATAAAAACAAACAATATCTCTGTGCATATCTTTTTATATGTGTGTATTAGTATTTCTCAAGGGTAAATAACAAAATTTTTAATTTCTGGGTGATTATTTTGCAAAATTGTAGCCATTTTTCATCAGCCTTTCAATTTTCTGATAATTTAGAATTTACCCAATCTGGTGAGTAGAAAATACTACATACATATTTAATTGGCATTTTCATGATTAACAGTGAAGCTGAAAAACTACATGTGCTTATTGGCTGCTTTGATTATCTGCTTAAATATTTTCTTCATTTTTCTATTAGGTCATTTGTTCATTATTAATAAATAAGAGGTATTTGCATATTCTGAATAGTGATTTTTTGTTTTATATATATTGAATAGAATTTCTTTTATACACTCACTAGTTGTGTTCTTTTGAGATTTTTAGGGACTCTAAATGTTTTTTTTTCTTTTTTAGTAATTGCTATATCTTTATGTCTTGAGCAACCATGAATATAATTATTTTATAATCACTTGTCCATTCATTTCAGCTGGAGTAATTTAATATACTGCGTATTGATTTGTTATCTGTTTTCTTTGTAAATTTTAATTTGTTGTAATTTTGATAAATACAATTATTTTGATAAATTATTTTAAGAAATATGATAAAGTTTCTTTATTTAGTAATGTCACAGTCATTGCTTTTTCAGTAAATGAAAAGAGGGATGCATGAGGGTCAGAGGTTACAGGGGAGAGAAGGCAGTATGACCACAGAAGTAGAGTCAGTGAAGTAGTTGTGACAGTGCTATACTGCTACTTGGAAGATGGAAACAGGGGCCATGAACCAAGGAATGCAGAGAGTTTCTAGAAGCTTGAAAAAGCAAAAAACCATGTTTCCTGCAGCCTCCTGTTGATACCTTGATTTAGCCCAAAGAGACCCATGGTGAACTTCTGACGTACAGAACTGTGAGATAATATATTTGTGTTGTTTTAAGCCACTAAATTTGTAGCAATTTATTACAGCAACAATAGGAAATTAATATATTTGCTAACTCAGCCTCCTTAAAGTTACAGTCTGACAATTTTATTTCCATTGAGGCCAGCCAGGAGGCTGGTGAAATGATTGCCTGTAACCTTTAGTTTCCCACGGACCATTAAAGCCAACTACCATCAATCCAATTGTGGTTTCACTCCTTGTAGCCAGAAAGAGCCTAAAACATCTCACTTAAGGCATAAAATGGTGACGTTAACTCTCCCGTAGCTTTTCCCATTTTTTTAAGTTACAAAAGATTGGGCCCACATGGCCCATTTATTTGTCTCTAAAGCCAAGAACATGATAATTTTCTCTGTTAGTACTCCTTAGTCGAAATTCTGAATCCTGCCACATCATCTTCCTCATTTTGTTGATTGCTATCATCAGAGCCATAGAAAAAGTTCTGGCTATTTTACATTTCAACTTTTTGACAGCAGTGCATATTCCTTCTACTCAATCTAGTAAGCTTTTGCAATAATCATGCTTATTTGCTACTTCCACTCCCTCCTGGGTCTTGAAATGCCCTTTGATTGTCATATATTTTTTAAATTACAAAGTGGAAATCAACACTTTCTGGTCAATTGGGTCACCTTTGAAGGTGCCATCAGCAAGTTCCAGGACACAGATTCTCTCTGTGTGCCTAAATTATGTAATGTCTCTTACTCTCAGTTCCAATAAACTAACTCAGATCAGTTCAGAAGTGACAAACTCCTGATGAGAATAAGATTAATTTTTAAAGAATAGCTCAAAGTTTTAGAAAAGCCATGACCTTTCTATATTTAATGAATGCAATTGTCCGTGCGGTAAGAAAACCCCTCTCCGAAGTAAAAGGCAAGACAAAACAAAAAAATACATATATCATGATTTATAATGTTAAGTGTTCAATTTCAGTCTCCCTTTGAAATTCCGTTTATTCTTCCAAAGACGCTAGCATTAGCTACAGGATTGCCAATTTCACTCCTTTGAATCCATCAACAATGTCAGCACTCAGGCAAGTAAGTTCATAATAACTCTAAATAAGATGACCCATTCAGAAGTGAGGTTTGTGTGGAAAGGGATTAAAACAAATAGCCAAGAGCTATTTCAGTTCCAAAGTTGAAGTCCTACTTCTTGCCATTCAGAGATCTCATAAAAACAAGTTTCATTAAAGAAGAACTTTCATAAATCAACATTTAAACTTCAATCTCAATTTAAGGTGTATTTGAAACAGTTTGTGTGATGAATATTCTAACTACAGTAACCTGCATTAGAACTTTACAATTTGAAAAACATGTAAATGAGTGCCTTAACCTTTTTTCAACAGCTGTTGCCTAAAATCTGACTTGTAGATTACTAAGAAAATAAAAACTATTTATAGAAAACTAGGTATATCTAAGGAACCCTTTATTAACAGAAAATTGAAAAAAAAAAGCTCTGAGTAACAGTTTTAATTTAGCTCTATTCTTAAAATTCAAATGGGACAAAAATTAAATTACTTGGAAATAAAAAAAATAGATTGACCAAAATATAGATGACTACATAAGTTATTTCGAAAGATTATCTGGAATACATAAAACTACATATGAGAACATTAAATAATAGTATAATAATTTAACTATCTGAATCATTTGTACTTCATCTCTGTATCTCTATTTTGTATTTAGGTAGAGAGCTATGTATTTCTATAGATGTTCATCTTGATGTCATGATCCTTAAATTTTGCAAATATTGAAATAACAGTAACTTTTTTTTAAAGCAGGGTCATTTGTTACTGCATTACAATCCAGCCTATCCTGACAGAGCTATCATTTCCTTACCCCATGGTGCATAGCCAGAAAGAGCCCAAAACATCTCACTTAATGCATAAGTCACAATGGTCATGCTCTTTTTATCATGTTCTATCTTGCCAATAGTATCCACTGCATCCATGCCACTCCTAATAATGAAAGTCTTTTTATCTGTTTTTATGATTACCACTTACTAGAAAGTGAGGATTATATAACACCACAGAGTTTAGTGAGAGAGTTAGTGACGGAAGAGTTTTAGGACGGAAATAGAATATCTATAAGAAGGAGTCAATTTAACTCTCTAATTTTCAAAACAGCAATATGACAGGTACAAATACTCTCTGACAACATGTAGAAGTAAATATTTATGTATGAGTAATAGGTCCAATTTCTTGACGCTCATCTTTTTGTCTTTTATTATAAACATTCACATTGCATTAACGTTAATATATAAGTGATGGCCTAAGTCTTGGCAATATGTCATTAATTCACTAAGATCATAATTTTATACTTTTTCCTTATTTTTTCAAGCTTAACACTCTCTGCTGCTGATGCTGTAAAGTGAGAGACTTGTTAAACATTCCAAAGTGTCCATCCTTCTAGTGCCTCTTTTCAATGCCAGAGTACCCTCTATGTCTTAGGAAACTAGAATCCAGTGATGGTCTATGACTCCTTTTTAATAAACCCTTCCTTCAGAAAAAGAACTCATATCTGGCTGGGCATGGTGGCTCACAAGTGGAATCCTAACACTTTGTGAGGCCGAGGTGGGAGGATCACTTGAGCCCAGGAGTTTGAGACCAGCCTGGGCAACACGGTAAGACCCTGTCTCTACTGGATGGATAGATGGATGGATGGATGGATGGATGGATGGATGGATGGATGGATGGATAGATAGATAGATAGATAGATAGATAGATGGATGGATGGATAGATAGACAGACAGATAGATAGATAGATAAATAGAAAGATAAAATTGAAAAAGAAGCATAAAATGTAAAAAGAAAAAAAGAATTCACATCTAATGTTGTGCCTTGGGATTTATGAAAACGTAACTATCTCTCCCAGAGGTAGATTCCTTGTAAACTACATCATTAAAGAAGGTGAACACCTTGTTCTTTTCTAATGTAATCCATTCAAGAAAGAGTGACATTAGAAAGACAGTGGGATAAGAGTTTTCAGTTCTTACCCCTATAGCAACCCCAATTTTGACAACTACCCACAGACAAAAGTATATTAGGTAGAGCCCAGAGACCAGTGGAGAGGTCCCAATGCTCCATGGGAGAAAAAATGACCCAAGATTAAACACTTTGAAGAGGGTAAGGAAAACAGTTTCATTTTACCTGCATCACCCCTCCCCAAGGGAGCACAGCTCAATGCCAAGTGAGACATTCTTGGCCCATGATTTCTCTCAAAGGGGAAAGTGAAAGCATAGCTAGTCAGAATGTTGCCCAAGAGGCCTACTTTTATCTCACTTCACCCATAACACAGAGGAAACTGGCTCAGTTGAATAGTCTTGGGAAAGCTAAGAACAGGGAAAAAGAGTGGGAGCTCACAGCAACTTCACTAAAGAACTAAACAAAGGGCCATTGTTTCTACTCACTGCATCATGAACTCCATGAACCCTGCCCATGAACATCAAAAGATGCAACACTTGTGGACCCATCTAATTATCTCACATGTGTCTCCGAGCACTCTGCATGTCCTTCTGTCCATCCGTACCCATAGCCTCTGCAAATCAGGCACAAGCACACACAGACATCTGGCTTAACTCTGTGGGACTGGGAGAAGGCAATTAACTTTGAGTACTTCAGGGCAATGCCCTAGGAAAAACAAAAGAGAGGCTGTCAGCACCTACCCTGGCTTTGCAGGATCAAGAGAAGACATTCAAACATAAAGCTTCTTCTTCAAGAGGAAACAAGAGGAGTGGGGCAGGCGTATCCATAGTAAAGGTCTGAGAGACCCCTAGAATGCCAGGCTGACTAATAAAAGTCTTTGTATCCTGAAGCCAGTTAGTAAGGATTGAAGGAGGAGGTGACTCCTTGTTCATATGTGAAGGCAGCAATGCAAAACTCCAAGGAACATGAAAAACCAAGGAAACATAACATAACAAGAAAAACTCACAATTTTGGTAGTAACTGACACTGAATAAATAAAGATCTAGGAACCCCTGACAAATAATTCAAAGTAACTATTTACAAAAAGCTCAGTGAGGTACAAACTAACACAGATAGACAAATTAACAAAATCGGAAAAACAATTCATAAGAAAAGTTCAATGAAGATGGAAATCATAAAAAAGAACCAAATAGAAATTCTGGAGCTGAAGAATATAATGAATAAAATGAAAAGCATAAATAGCAGAATTGATAAAGCAGAAGAAAATATATATGAACTTAAAGAAAGATTATTTGAAGTTACAGTTAGAGGAGAAACAAACATAGAAATAAAAAATAGTACAGAAGGCCTATAGAATTTAGAGCAACCCATGAAGAGAACCAATATATTTACTGTGGGAGTTCCAGAAAGATATAGAAAGGGGCGGAAAGTTTATTTAAAGAAATAATTGTTGAAAACTTCCCAAATATTGAGATAGATATAGATATTTAGATTCATGAAGCTCAAAAGTACACAAATATAAAAACCCAGAGATTACATCAAGACATTATAACCAAATTATCAAAAGTCAAAGAATTTTGAAAGCAATAAGGGAAAAATGACTTATCACATGCTAGGAATGCTTTATAAGGCTACTGGCAGATTTCTCAGCAGAAACCTTCCAGGCCATGAGAGAATGGGATTATACATTCAAAGTGCAAGAGGAAAAAAAAGTCAACCAAGAATATTATGGCAGCAAAGCAATTCTTCAGAAATGAAGAGGAGATAGGCTTTGTAAGATAAACAAAAGCTGAGGGAGTTCATCATCATAACACTTGCCTTACAAGAAATACGAAAAATACTTATTCAAATATAAATAAAAGGAGACTTGTTAGTAACATTAACCAACATGGCACATGTATACATATGTAACAAACCTGCATGTTGTGCACATGTACCCTAGAACTTAAAGTATAATAAAAAAAAAAAAATCTTGATTGTGGTTCATTAAAAAAAATAAAAAAATAAATAAAAATATAAAACTGGTAAAAGTAAGTACATAGCCAAATTCAGAATAATACTGTAATAGTGGTGCATAAATCACTTGTAACTCCAATACAAAAGTTAAAAGAGAAAAGTTTTAAAAATAACTAGAGCCTTAATAATTTGTTAATGAATATATGATATAAAAAGATATAAATTGTCACATCAATTACATAAAATGTGAAAGGTGGAAATAAAAGTATAGAGCTTTTGTACAAGGTCAAAATTAAGTTGTCAGCTTAAAATAGACTGTTATAACTATTAGATGTTTTATGTAAACCTCATGGTGACCACAATGAAAAAAAAAACATCAGTAGATACACAAAATCTAAGAGAAAGGAATCAAAGCATACTCCTGAAAATACACTGTCAAACAGACTATCTAACAGAAGGAATGAATAAATTCCTAAAAACATATAGCCTACCAAGACTGAATCATTAAGAAATACAGAATCTGATAAGAACACTAACAAATAAGGAGACTGAATCAGTAATAAAGTAAACCTTCCAATAAAGAAAAGCCCAGGATCAAATGATTTCACTGCTGAATTCTACCAAACTTTTAAAGAAGAATTAATGCCATTTTTTTGTTCATGTTAACTTTTCCAAAAACTTGAAAAGAGAGTAATACTTACAAAATCATTCACAAGGCCAGCCTTACCTTGATACAAAAGCCAGAGAAATACACTACAAGAAAAGAAAAGTGCAGGCCAAAGTCCCTAATGAACATAGATGCAAAATTCCATAACAAAATACTAGCAAAATGAATTTACCAGCAAATTAAAAAAATGATTGAGTTGGATTTATTCCAGGGATGCAAATAAGTGGAAAGATATTCCATGGTCATAAATTGGAAGATTAATATTGTTGAAATGTCAATACTACCTAAAGCCACATACAGATTTAATGTAATGCCTATCAAATTTGCAATGCCATTTCCCCAGATTCATATGTAACTACAAAGGACTTTGAATGGCCATAATAACCTTGAGCAAGAACAAACTTGGAGGCATCACATTTCCTGATTTCAAAATATACTACAAGGCTATAGTAACCAAAACAGTACAATACTGACATAAAAACAGACATTTAGAGCAATGAAACACAATAAAGATCTCAGCAATAAATCCACACATTTACAGTCAACTGATCTTCAAAAAGCGTGCTAAGAAACAATGGGGAAAGGGCAGTCTGTTCAACAAGTGATGCTGGGAAAATTGTATATCCACACCCAAAAGAATAAAATTGGGCCCTTATCTTACACCATATACAACAATCAACTCAAAATTGATTAAATACTTAATACCTGAAACTTTAAAACTATTGGGAGAAAACATAAGGGAAATGCTTTTTGACATTGGTCTGGGTAATTACTTTTTGGATATAACTCCAAAAATATAGGCAACATGAGCAACAACAAACAGGTGGGATTGTGTGAAACTAAAATGTTTCTGCACAGCAGAGGAAACAATTAGCAAAGGGAAGAGACAACCTATGAAACAGGAAAAACTTATTTCCAAACCATGCATCCGATAAAAGGTTAATATATCCAAATATATATGGAACTCAAACAACTCAATAGCAAACAACAACAAATAAGGCTACTTAAAATTGGCTAAAGAATTTAATATATATGTTCCTCAAAACATTAAAAAATAGATGTATCATATGACTCGGCGTCTTACTTCTCGGTGTATATCCAAAGAAAATGAAATCAATGTTTGGGAGAGATATCAGCACTCCCATGTTCATTACAGTATTATTCACAACAGCAAATACACGTAAACAATTGAAGTGTCATTCACAGATTAATGGGTAAAGAAAATGATACGTATACACACACATGCACACACACACACTAAAATATTATTTAGTGTTTTTTTTTTTTTTTTAAAAACAACGATATCATGCCATTTGTGACAATACAGATTAGCCTGGAAGACATTATGCTAAGTGAAATTAGCCAAACATAGAAAAACAAACACTGCATGATCTCACTTATATCTGGAATCTAAAAATTAAAACTCATAAAAGCACAAAGTAGAATGGCAGTTACCAGTGGCTGAGAGTAGGGAAAATGGGGAGATGTTGGTCAAAGTGTACAAAGTTTCAGTGATGCAGTATGAATAAGTTATCTCAATTTAATGTACAGCTAGCAATTACAGTTAATAATACTGTATCATGTACCTGAAATTTGCTAAGAAAATAGATCTTAAGTGTTCTTACCACACACAAAAAGTATGGCTACTGTGTAAGATGATCAATATGTGAATTGGCTTGATTATGACAATCATTTCACAATGTATGTTTATATCAAAATACCATGTTGTACATTTTAAATACATACAATTTTTTTCAATACATCTCAATAAAACTGAAAAAAGTGGGATTCAGAAAAGAACCTCAAAGAATAAAGATGGAGTATTTTACTGTGCCTTCTCATAGTCTAATCTGTGTCTTGAGATCTTGAGGATGTCAATAAGCCAGAATAAAATTCTTGACAGCCTAAAGCCATTCATTGGCTGGAATTTGTTTGGTTTTCTTATAAAAGGAATTGTCTTTCCAAATATCTTTAAAACCAGACAGCCAACAACTTATTTGTCATCAACTGTATCAAGATGGCCCCACACATACACGACACGTTTCTCTGGATTCTTTTCTTTTTTCTTTTTTTTTTTTTTTTTGAGAGGGTGTCCCGCTCTGTCGCCCAGGCTGGAGTGCAGTGGCACAATCTCGGCTCACTGCAACCCCCGCCTCCTGGGTTCACGCCATTCTCCTGCCTCAGCCTCCCGAGTAGCTGGGACTATAGGTGCTCGCCACTATGCCCGGCTAATTTTTTGTATTCTTTAGTAGAGACGGGGTTTCACTGTGTTAGCCAGGATGGTCTCCATCTCCCGACCTCGTGAGCCACGCGTCTCAGCCTCCCGAAGTGCTGGGATTACAGGCGTGAGCCACCGCGCCCAGCCTGGATTCTTATTATTTGCCACTTACAGAAAAAATGACTATAATAAAGGGCTGAAATATAATATTTTTAGGATGATGATGAATTTCTTCATAATCCTGGGGTAGTGATAATCCTAAATCAAGAACAAAGTTTCTAAATAATGTCCAAGCTTTCTCCAGACTAAATGAACTAGAATCAAGGGTTAGGTCTAGGTATCCATATGTATTAATTGAAAGCTCCACAAGCAATTCTGATGCATACACTGAATTGAGAACCACTACTTTAAAGAATTCTGAGACTATGTCTTCACAAAAATTATGAATACATGATAGAAAATACATATATATTTTAAATTAAGCCATTTTTTCCTCAAACCTATTACACTTTTCAAAAAGTGGTTCCCACACTGTAGACTCATCACAATATACATTCAACTTTGATCTTAAACTATGATTTTTTTACTTTTTGAGGTGGAGTCTTGCTTTGTTGCCCAGGCTGGAGTGCAGTGCCATGATCTCGGCTCACGGCGGCCTCTGCCTCCTGGGTTCAAGTGATTTTCCTGCCTCGGCCTCCGACATAGCTGGTGTTACAGACGCCAGACACCACGCCCAGCTAATTTTTGTATTTTTAGTAGAGATGGGGTTTAACTATGTTGGTCAGGCTGGTCTCAACTCCTGACCTCAAGCAATCCACCCTCCTCGACCTCCCAAAGTATTGGGATTACAGGCGTGAGCCACTGTGCCTGGACTGATCTTAAACTATGACTCTTAAGAGTTCCTCAGTTGCAATTAACCTACTTAAGTGTGTAACTCTTGTTTTCTTGCCAACAGACACCATGTAGAGTTCAAGAGAAAATTAGTCTTACTGGAGTTTCCTAACTTGCTTTAATCAAATTTCGACCATTAACCCTATTGGAGAAAATCACCAGTGTCAGTGAATGGACACATTATCCCCATGTTCCCCTGACTGGACACAATGGGGCTCTAAGCTGTGCCTTCCAGTCCTCCCCATGTTACAGCTCATGAGGGAGGTAGATGACATGTCCTGGGGTCTACCAGGAAAGGAAAGGCTCTCCACTTCTGTGGCTAAGGCAGAGTGTGAACAAATTATGCAAATGAATACAGACAGTTGGCTCCACTCTTGCTTTTTAACCAAGCAAGGTCTCTGATGGAAGTAAGGAAGACACTGGGCTTACTTAACCTGTTCGTATAGTGCACATTCCTGCAATTCTCAGCATGGCCAAGTTAATTTTGTTTACCCTGTCCCCAGTGTTCTTTTCCTTTCCTAAAAACTTTTCTTTAAGGGAAGCTAAAATGTGACATGCATAATATGGATCATTGAATTTTTCAATTACTCACTGAATGACCACACCAAATACAAATTATGTGTCAAGCTCAATACCAGGGATCTGAGAGATGCAGAAATGACTCATTATAGAGTTCATCTTAACATGTTCTCATACCATTTAAAGCACTGAAAGAGATAGATGTGCACACAGGTAGGTTTCAGTGTGATATGGGCTACACTGAACTTTGAAGCACATTTGAGACATCACAGAAGAAATGGCTAGCCATCTCTTCAAGACTTGAGGATAGTGTGGCAAGAATGGCACTAGGCATGAACAGGAATTTAGACAAAACCTGAAAAATTGTCCTGTTTTTTCTTTCTTTTTTTTTTTTTATTATTATACTTTAAGTTCTAGGGTACATGTGCATAACGTGCAGGTTTGTTACATATGCATACTTGTGCCATGTTGGTGTGCTGCACCCGTCAACTCGTCAGCACCCATCAATTTGTCATTTATATCAGGTATAACTCCCAATGCAATCCCTCCCCGCTGATAGGCCCCGGTGTGTGATGTTCCCCTTTCCGAGTCCAAGTGATCTCATTGTTCAGTTCCCACCTATGAGTGAGAACATGCGGTGTTTGGTTTTCTGTTCTTGGGATAGTTTGCTGAGAATGATGGTTTCCAGCTGCATCCATGTCCCTACAAAGGATGCAAACTCATCCTTTTTTATGGCTGCATAGTATTTCATGGTGTATATGTGCCACATTTTCTTAATCCAGTCTGTCACACATGGACATTTGGGTTGATTCCAAGTCTTTGCTATTGTGAATAGTGCCGCAATAAACATACGTGTGCAAGTGTCTTTATAGCAGCATGATTTATAATCCTTTGGGTATATACCCAGTAGTGGGATGGCTAGGTCATATGGTACATCTAGTTCTAGATCCTTGAGGAATTGCCATACTGTTTTCCATAATGGTTGAACTAGTTTACAATCCCACCAACGGTGTAAAAGTGTTCCTATTTCTCCACATCCTCTCCAGCACCTGTTGTTTCCTGACTTTTTAATGCTTGCCATTCTAACTGGTGTGAGATGGTATCTCATTGTGGTTTTGATTTGCATTTCTCTGATGGCGAGTGATGATGAGCATTTTTTCATGTGTCTGTTGGCTGTATGAATGTCTTCTTTTGAGAAATGTCTGTTCATATCCTTTGCCCACTTTTGGATGGGGTTGTTTGTTTTTTTCTTGTAAATTTGTTAAGTAGAAAGCTGAAACTGGATCCTTTCCTTACTCCTTATATGAAAATTAATTCAAGATGGATTAGAGACTTAAATGTTAGACCTAATACCATAAAAACCCTAGAAGAAAACCTAGGTAGTACCATTCAGGACATAGGCATGGGCAAGGACTTCATGTCTAAAACACCGAAAGCAACGGCAACAAAAGCCAAAATTGACAAATGGGATCTCATTAAACTAAAGAGCTTCTGCACAGCCAAAAAAACTACCATCAGAGTGAACAGGCAACCTACAGAATGGGAGAAAATTTTCGCAATCTACTCATCTGACAAAGGGCTGATATCCAGAACCTGTTCATTTTTTCTAAGTTTGGGCTTAAGGAAGGCAATTGTCTGCCTTGAAATAGATGTACCAGTGAGGCATCGGAAGGCTACAAGTTCAAAGTTCTTCAAACTTACTGTCTGTAAGTATTTTAAAAATGGTTGCCTCACAGTCTTTCTACTTAAGCTAGAGATACACAAAAATCTCTGTAGGTCAAACAGATCCCGTGGTGAAAACTTAGAATGGTACTATGTTGTCTAAAAGTACATTTATAAATGCAGGCATATGGTTATAAAGACTATTTCTAATCCAAATGCCTTATAACATGACTTATTTTGGATTATACTTAGGCCTGGCATGAATTAATGGGAAAAGCTGTTTCTGAATTTTTTAAATGTAACAGGTGGTCTGGCAGGGTCTATTAAAGGGGATTCTCAGACTCACTGCCAGAGAACAAACTCTGCATAGACTTTCAGGCCCACCTGGATTCCATAATATCTGCAGCAAAAGGTTATTTCAATTTGTATTTTAGGAAGCATTAACAACTATTGTTTGAGAGGAGAAAAAAAATATACTGTGAAAATCAATGAACAGGGTTAGCAAATAGTTAAACTAGGAATATGTAGTGTGTTTGTGTACATGAGTATACACATGGCCCGCTCCCAGCTACCACAGTATTATAGTAAGTGCAGATTCACATCATTGATTTTTTGAGGCAATTATTTTTGACACCATTATGCATCAACTGTGTATTAGAGGGACAACTGTGTATTAGAGGGACAACTATTAGAGGCTACAAACTGTGGGCTTTAGGAGACTCACATAGATCCTACTGTGGAACTTAAAATGCTAAGAGAGTGGGTGAATAAACATTTGCCACCTGAGAGAAGACACTTCAATAGATTCTCTTAGGTGCGCTGTTGAAGGACATGGCTAGCAGTAAGTGAGTCTGAGGTAATCTTCCTAATGAAGGCCTATAAGGTTTAATTAGAAAGTTGAAAAATTACAAAGTTTGAAAAAAGAAAATAAGAGTTTCCTTTCTGACTGAGAACAGATTCAACCACTGTGGAAATGAACCAAAGAGATGTCAAAATTGATATTCTATGAAGAATCTAAGAAGCCAGATCATTGATCTCACTCAAATATGTATGAATATTATTTATTATAATCTTGAATCTTTTTTTCCCAAAAGTTTACAGGGGCTGGTGATAACGTTGCTTTTAGTAACAGGCCACTCGCCTTACTGACATTGTCTTTTCTACTCTCGATTGGATGGCAAGATTAATGGTCCAGGCTCTGTTGTTTGATCATTTTTGTTAGTTTTACTGCATTCTACTCTACTAGTTAGTAGTTTAAAAGGCCACCCAAGAGCTCCAACATGTAAAGAGCTAGGAAGTCATGCTTACAAGAAAAAGCCAAAGAAACTAAAAATCATTGACTTTTCTTGGATCTGTCAGAAAATTGAGGTTACAAAGCAAACTTCCACACTGAAATGCAGAGATACAGGCAAATCCAGAGTCAAAGCAGCGATTAGTTTGCCTGAAAAAAAAAAAAAAAAAAAAAAGGACACTGGATCCATGAACTTGTAAGAATCCTTAAATGGTAATTTTTATGAATTACTGGAGACTGAATGCGGATTAGTATGAGAGTCAGAAATTTCCTGGTAGCCTCTACAGTTATCTGAACTTTACCTCTAAGAATCCCACCCCTCCTGTTCTCACAGTGAAGAGCCAAGATTGATCCTCTGGTGGTTGTGGCAGGGTGACAGGATGAGAAAATATTGTGAACTATGCCCTGAGTTTGAGTGTTCTCCATAATATACTCCTATTTTCCAGGAGGGAAAAGCTTTATCAGAGCCTTATCCCATCTGAAAGAAGAGTATTTTCCCAACTCCAGTTCTCTCTGGTTTTCCTGTCTCACCTAAGATGGGAAACAAAAAGCTAAGAAATGCTTATGAATGTGTTTCACGGTCCAGGGACACAGGCCCACTAAAAGACTGTGATTGAATTTATGATGATAGAATGCTTCCTCTCCTCAACAGTCTACAACCAAACCAACAGGGCTCCTGTATAATGACAGTGGATTACAGCTGAAAGCACCAAAAGTTACAGACTCTATCTGAGAAAAACTTCTTAGGGAAGACAAAAGAAAAGTTGGAAGATAAAAACAAGCGCACTAGAGGAAACAGAAGGCTTGGGCACCTACAGATACAGAAATCATTGAATACAGTCCAACTCCTAGCCATATATTAACAGAAATTCTAACATTAAAGGCCTATTTACCTCAGTTCCTATGAACCAAGTCAAAATGTCTGACTTTCAACAAAAAGTGCAAGGCACACCAAAAAGAAAGATAAAACATAGTCTGAAAAGACAAAGCGAGCATCAGAATCAGACTCAGCTATGACAACAATGTTGGAATTACTAGAGAATTTAAAATAAGTATGATTAATGTGTTGATGGCTATAGGAAAAAGTAAGTAAGATTCAAGAAAAATTGAGTTATTAAAAGGAGATAGAGGCTCTAAGAAAGAATCAAAAGGAAATGCTAGAGATCAAATACATTATAACAGAGATAAAGAATGCCTCAGCAGTAGACTTGACACAACCAAGAAAAGTCTATTGACACTTAGTCAATAAAAACTTGCCAAACTGAAATGCAAAAAAAAAAAAAAAAAAAAAAAAAAGGACAGTGAAAACCATGAATGAACTTAGTACACCAGGATTTTCAGTTTAAAAGAATTGACTAAAGTATTTAATTATACAGTAAGTACAGATTTAGGGTATTTACAAAAGGATTGCTAAAGTCTGAGTGAAAAGATTTTCATTACGACAATCAATAAATCCTGGCCAGTAGACAAAACATTTGATTTGGTAAAATGAGTGAAACTGTTGCACAACAATGTGAATGTACCTAATGCCACCGAAGTATACATTTAAAATAGTTAAAATGACAAATTGCGTGGTATTTATATTTAACTAGAGTAGTAAAAATAAATTTAAAAGAATGATTGAAACCATGGTATGTAATGATACAGTTGTCCCATTTAGTTAGTAAAATCATCACAGAAACCTACACACCCATGCACAAAGAAACAAACGTGTGTCTCCTGAAAAATAGTTAGAACTGTAGGGGCCAAGGGTAATATTGACCCTTCACCTGTTACGGTTTGATGAAAATTAACTGACAAAAGGCAGATTAATAAGAGAAATGGCATACAACATTTATTTTAATGTGCATGGCACAGGGGAATCACAGTAGAATAATGACCCAACAACACAGTGGGGTAAAAATGTTTATATATTCTTCTTCATAAGGGGAGGGGAGATGGAGGAAATGCAGCAATTTGAGGGATAGTAAATATTTTTAAGGGAAAGTGAGTGAACCTGGAAAACATATAATGGTCTTGAATAAAGCCTATTGGGCCTACAGAGCAGACAATGGCTAGTAAACGATTCTCTTTGAAATCCTGAATGGGACTGAAATAGAAGACAATGGTGTTTTGAGAAAAGTCTGTCCAGGTGTGCTGACAGACATGTCTTTCTTCCTGCAATATGTGTTAAGTTAATGAAACTCAGGGAAGGGACCAGAGGTAACTGTTTTCTTCTTTGGTGGGTCCAGGCTTTAGGCAGATAAGGGAACTTCAGACAAGAGCTTCAACCTGTGTTTTGAGAGAGATAGAAGGTTGAGAGATGCTGGGATGGGTGGGGTGGGGTGAAAGAGAGACCTTGAGGCTATTTCTTTAGTCTAACATGTCAAAGTGTCATATTGGGGGGTACTGATTTTTGAGCCCCAAGAAAGCATCTTTTAAAGAGATGAATATATTAATGAGTTTGATTGTAGCAATCAGTTCATTATGTACATGAACATCAAAACATCATGCTGTACACCTTAAATATATACAATTTTAATGAGAAAATTAAATAAAGCAAATTTGAAACTGCAGAAATAAGGCCAATAAAATTGATATCCTAAGGGATTAACAGACATTTAAAGCAGTTTTTAAAGATTCCTTTCATGGACTAATTTATAAAATTATATTTATTGAGCTTCCATTGTGTGATAGTCACTTTCCTAAAAGATCATCATACAGTATTCAGAAGAAAAACATTTTAAATTATATTCCCAATTTAAAAAATTATAAGCACAAAGATTTCTTTAAAACTCCTTAAATTTTTTTTTCTCTTGACTTCTTCACTTAACTAAATAAATACCAATTAAAAGTTTGCTCTCATGGCATTGTACAATTGATGGGAGTGGGTCAAACATGAGTGGGAGCTATTTCACCGGTCCAGGGAAAAGATGATGATCACTTAGATTTAGATGGTGGAAAAGGGAAACAAGAAAAGTGCACAGATTTTGTTTGTGGGTGATTGTTTTGTGGGTGATACTTTTGGATAGGTATTTTTGATAATTTATTATTTAATCTTCATATTCAATTCCTCAGCACATGACAAAATATATTTAAACTCCCTCCACTTTTCCCATGGTCCTAGTAGCACTACTCACAATAGCCAAGACATGGAAGCAACCCACAAGCTGATTTATGGATGAATGGGCAAACAAAACGGTGGCTATATATGCAATGGAACATTCTTCAGCTTCAAAAGGAAGCAAATTCTGATACATGCTACAACATGGATGGACCTTGAAGACATTATGAAAAGTAAAATATGCCAGTCCCCAAAAAGACAAATAGTGTATAATTCCACTTGTACGAGGTACCGACAGAAATCAAATTCATAGAGACAGAAAATAGAATGGTTGTTACCTGGGGCTAGAAGGAGTGAAAATGGGAAGGTGTTTAATGGGTACAGAGTTTCAGTTTTGAAGAGATGATGGTAGTAATGGTTGTACAACCATGTGAATATTCTTTATACCACTGAACTGTAAACTTGGAAATGGCAAAAATGGTACCTTTTATGTTATGTGATTATTTACCACAGTAAAAACAATCACCCACAAACAAAATCTGTGCACTTTTCTTGTTTCCCTTTTCCACCATCTAAATCTAAGTGATCATCATCTTTTCCCTGGACGGGTGAAATAGCTCCCACTCATGTTTGACCCACTCCCATCAATTGTACAATGCCATGAGAACAAACTTTTAATTGGTATTTATTTAGTTAAGTGAAGAAGTCAAGAGAGAAAAAAATTAAGGAGTTTTAAAGAAATCTTTGTGCTTATAATTTTTTAAATTGGGAATATGATTTTCCATTTTTTAATAGGGCGGAGGTCTGTAATACATACATTTTACTTGGATTGAGTAGAATTTCTGACATTAAATTAGTGATGCCTTTTAGACACCAAAATGTATCACATTAAAAGAAGTTGTAAAATCATATCTTGGTATATCAAAGAGAATTCTGTACATTTAGTTGTTCATGAGAATTTTTTGACACTAAAATATATTACACTGCAATATGCAATACTAAAAAATTATAACTTGGAATTTTTCCCACTCTTTAAGAGAGAGAAATATCTAAAGACTCTAAGCTTCTTGTAGGAATTATTGTATAATACACACTTATGTATATAATAATTCTTAAATGGTGGGACTGAACATTTTAAATATCTTTGATAAGCTGAAATATAGGGTTTCAAAGTTGTTTGTCTTACACGATTGGCATTACAAAACCTAAAAACTAAAACTTTAAAGCATCTTTTATAGTTAAAGAACTCAAGTTTTCATCCCAACTTATCTGAAATTCCCCAAAAGCATTCTTTCTACCTAGAAAGACATATGCATAACAAAAACAAGTTTCCCATTGTTACAGAAAATAATTTGCTCTGCTTTCCTTTTGTTTAAACTTTTCTAATAAAAATAATTTCCATTTTTCCATAAAACATAGTAGTCCCTCCGTATCCACAGGGTATATGTTCCAAGACCCCCAGTCAATGCCTGAAACTGCAGACAGTATCGAAGCCTATATATACTATGTTTTTCCTATACATATGTACATATGATAAAGTTAAATTTACAAATCAGGCACAGTAAGGGATTAACAACGATAACAATAATAAAATAGAACAATTATAGCAGTATGCCAGCATCACTATGCTTGTGCTTTGAGGCCATTATGAAGTAACATAAGAGTCATTTGAACAAAAGCACTGTGATACCATGAAGGCTACTAAATGATGAAAGGGTGGGTAGCCCGTACAGCTTGGATATGGTGAACAGACAGACAGATGATTTATGTCCCGGGTAGGACAAGGGGGACAATGCAAGATGTTATCATGCTACTCACAATGATGTGCAATTTACGTTTTAGAAATTATTTCTGTAATTTTCCACTTAAAATTTCAGATTATAGTTGACTTCAGGTAACTGAAACCACAGAAAGAGAAACTAGGGACCAGGAGAGACCACTGTATATGCAAAGAAAAACCTATACATAAATAAATGACTACTAGTCTCTCTTTACTGCCAAGAATTCCAATAGACAGTTTTCAAGGCAATAACACTCTATTCCTGTTAATGAGGTTTTATTTTTGATGTAATTTATTGAACATAAGAACTTTGTAAAAACATTTTGGAAACCCCTTGATGAATAAAGGCAAATAGATAACAATATTGCATTCAATGTTCATAGTCTTTATTTCTCATTGGATTTCCATCGCCACCTTATCTGCATAGTAATAATATTTTCTATTCTTACTGAGATAAATCATTATGAAAATTCAGTTATACAATTTATCCCAAATAAATTTTGTTGACTTGCTTTAAAATAACAAAAGTGAATTTATTTTCATATCCAAGGGTTGTTATTGAGAACTTTAGTGGAGAAAATGCAGTCACTACAATCAGTATGCTTATTAAATGGTGCTCAGTGAGCAAAGATTCATGCTGATAAATATATTTCATAAAAAACCTTTCACGTTTAATTTTCTATTTTAAAAACATATATTAGTTGCAGAAATGTTCACGTATTAGTGTGGCATATTGCGATAGTCATAATGCATAAACCAAAAAGCTATTTTAACATATGGGTAAATTCAATAGATGTATCTCTAATTTATTTCATGAAGTTACTCAAACAGCTAAACTTAAAACCAAACTGGTTCTTATGTGCACATGTAAACCTGTGCAACCTTTATGTGATCTTCAGTTAAAAAGAAAATGACAGCATTGAAAATCCATTCAATAAGTAAAAAGCTAAAACCAGATGATCAGAGCTAGTTTCACACACATTAAGTGTTCCGTGTCAGCATAAAACCTGCAGCATAATACGAGAAATAAAACATTTTAAATGCTTAAACTGCTCTCTTCATTTGCATAAGCAAGGAACAAGTTAGGGTCAAAGGACAGGTGTTTCGTTTCAGATCTCATTTGCCAGACTCGCAACACTAATGACCTAATGGTGTTGTTTGACTTGAAATGGAACAAGCGTATCACCTGCATAGCTGAAGATTGTAGAAGGCAAAGGTGGGGAAAATAGAAAGAGAAGTGAGCACGAATATGATTAATGCTAATGTTCTATTTTTTATCCTGAAGTTTTGCAGCATTTATTTTGAAATCTTATTCAGAGGAATGTCACCCACAGTGACAGTGAATATGAAATTGATCTTGTTTCTCTTATGTTTAAGGACAACTTGTCTGTCATATTTTTTTTCTAGAATTAACAAAAATTTGTTCTCTACACAGATTATTGATCACAATTAAAAACAGTGACTGTTATGGTTTCACATTATGCTTGCTTTTCTTCATATTGGAAACCTCATTTAGCGAACTGATTCATATAGTGTTGTTTACTAAAATGTAAATTGTCTTTAAGAAAGCAGGTAACGCTTTTCTTTCCAATGACAATATTATAGGTTTAGAGTTGAGATAATGCTACCGAAGATGAAAGTATTTTTTTAATAGGCCAAAGTAGTAATTTCTCTATAATATTGGTTATCAGCTTAAATAAAATATTTCCCAAGAGCTTAAGTATAGAAATAAGCTTTTGCAGCATTTTTCAATGATTCTATAATCATAGAAAGTACCCCTTTCTTTGAGAATCATTTTGAAAAATTATTCTCTCTTTTTACATCACTTATTATCAATGAGGTTCTTATTATCTAAATATAGACAGTCCTTCATTTTATAAGACTCTCCCAGACATAATAAGACTTTGGGCAACATGGACCTTAGACATCAAATATCAATAACAATGAATAATGCAGTTAAGGAAGCATAGAGTTAAAATATATTAATATGTATGTTACAAAAGCACTCACGAAAAAGTTAGTATGCTAAAGCTGCACAAATATAATTATTTATAAATTTTTTTTAATTGAAGAGGTGATTTTATATGAATGAAATGGGTTATATTCACATTTAGTATGACTAATTATCTGTGATTTTCAATTTTTAAAATGAAAAGGGCAAATGCTGACTTTTTCGGTTTTCTAGTGTCAGGCACTACTAGTTCTAGCTGTCAGCCAAAAATATAGCAGACCACATGTGTTTAAAGCCCAAAGCCAACAAATATCATTCCTCCATTTCAATGTCACTGAAATAAATGAAGGCAATCACATCAGGTGGAAACTTCATGCCTATTTGGAGAGCTAAGTAATCACCTCTGTCAGACCTATAGCTAGATGAATGATATAAAATCAGCAAAAAGTGTAAGTTACAATATTGCCCTTAAGCTCAGTTTTCAAAAGCAAGAATTGACAGGAATATGGGAGAGGAGAAGGCTCAGGCTCATGGAAATGGAAATCACTTGATCATTTTTTTTCTTTTAGGTACTTCTGATAACTAAAGTGAATATAATATACCTTCTGTTACTCTGAAGGTGAGAAGAGGTTGCCTGAGAAAACAATGGATGACATGCGGTCAGGGGAATGGATTGATCACAGTTTTTAGAGACTGGGAAAAATGACAGGAGGAATTTCAAGAATCTTCTGTAGAAATTTTGAAATAGAACAAGTATCCATGTGCCTGGCTATCTTAGCTGGTTCTAAATAGAGGCAAAGAAATGGCATTTGCATATATATGTATGTATATTTTTATGTCATATTTATATATATATTTCTTCACAGAATGCAATATCACCAGCTTTAAAAGGAGACATGCTATTTCCCTTTTCTGGAACTATTTATTGATAAAGACAAGCTTTGATGCCTTGAACTCACAAAACTCAGGCTGTATAGTTTGTGAGAGTTAATAACCCCAACAGAACAGAGTGGAAAATGCTGCTGCCATTACTCTTTCTTCTTAAGAGTTCTAAAAAAGATGTATCAGAAAGAATATGGGGGTTGGTCAAGCAATGAATACCTACTCAGTAAAAACACAAAATTAAATTCTATCGGTCTAGATACAGGGTTTCTTAACAGCAGCACTATTGGCATTTGGGGCCAGACAATTCTTTGTTGATGGTGGCTGTCCTGCACATTGGAAGATATTGCTGCAATCCTGGCCTTTATCCACTACCGGTAGCATCCTCCCCACAGTTGTGACAACCAAAAGTGTCTCCGGTCGTTGCCAAATATCCCCTGGGGAGCAAAAATGCCTGCCCCAGGTTCAGAAGCACTAGGAATTTCTAGTAGGGAGATTAAAAAGCAATACTCAGAAGGTAGAAAGATAGACTTTATCCTGTAAGTAACACTAAGATAGAAACATTTTATAGAATTCCCATGTACTTCTTACCCAAGAGAAAAGAGTGGTTTTGTCCACCAAAAACAGTTACAAGAATGTTCAGAGCGACTTTATTCATAATTATAAATAATGGAAACTACGAAAATGCTCATCGACACCAAAATGAATAAATAAATTGGAGTATGTACATACAATGGAATACTGCTGTCAGCAATGAATAAAGTGAACATTTAACACAGAGCAAAATGAATGGATTTCACATACATGACATTATGTGAAAGAAGCCAGAATCAAGAGTGATGTATGATTCATTTATATGAAATTCAAAATATATAAAACACAAGAAGTAACAAGTATTTACTGTGGGGAAGAGGAATGGCTCTTTACCTGGAGGAGCATGAGGGAGGTCTCTAGGGAACAAGGACTGCTCTAAGTCTTGATTTGGGTAGTGGATGCATGGATGCGCACATATGCAAAAATTCATTGGGACATACATTTAAGACGTGTGTTCTTTATACCATGTAAGGTATTAGTCAGTCAAAAGTAAATAATAACAAACTATACACTGGAGGCAGTAAATGAAAAGAAAAAGACTAAGAAAAACTAAGCATGTTATTTTCATTTTTATTTTATGAACATTTGTTAACCTTTTAGATAGATAGACAGATAGATAGAAAACTATACACTGGAGGCAGTAAATGAAGAGAAAAAGACTCAGGAAAACTAGCATGTTATTTTCATCTCTATTTTATGAACATCAGTTGTCAGATAGATAGATAGATAGATAGGAAGGATTAGTTTTCTAGGGCTGCAGTAACAAAGTACAACAGACTGAGTGGCTTAAGCAATGGAAATTTATGAAAGTTCTGGAGGCTAGGAGTTTAATATTGAGGTGCCAGCAAGCTTGGTTTCCTCTAAGGCCTCTCTACTTGACTTGCAGGTGGTCCCCTTTCTGTTATGTCTTCATATGGTCTCTCCTGGGTGCATGCCTCCTCCTGGTGTTTCCTCCAAGTATCCTAATTTCATCTTCTTATAAGGATGACAGTCAGACTGAATTAGAGCCTAACCTAAGGACCTCATTTTTAACTTAACTACCTCTTTAAAAGCAATCTCTCCAAATACAGTCACATTCTGAGGTACTGGGGGTAGGGCTTCAATATATGAGTCTTGAGGGGTTACATTTCACCCCATAACACAAATACACACACACACACACACACACACACACACACACACACGCACACAAACACGCCATCTCCACATTTGAAAACACTAGTAGGCTTTTGCAAATCTGCTAAGTGCCAGGCATTGTTCTAGGCAATTAAAACATATTGCTTTAATTTTAATAACATTCCTGAAAAGTAGTTATATTATGAATACCCACTTTGCAGATTGGAAAACAGGTCCAGAACAATAAGTGATAAGTGACTTGTCCAAAGTCAATTAGCTTTTAGCTGGCTAAACTGAGATTCAATGTCAGGTCTCTTCACCTCCAAAAACTCTTACTGCTCCATGCCATCTCTTCTACCATTTATATGCACACACATACACACAAACACTTGAAAGGTGTAAGTGTTAGTATGTGAATTCTAAGTAGGTTAGATACTTTTTTATAGCACTCAGCAACTTTTGATCATTTACGAATCCAATCAACATGAATAAGTTGATAATGCAATGAGTGGGGGCATATATACTGCAAATTCAGTATTATTTTGATTTTATAATTTTCCATTAACTGAAAACTAGGTACCATAGCAACAGAACTGGTTTAAACCAAATTCCCATGAAAGAGAACTGTTTGGCAGGAATAGATTTCGAAATCCTTCTGCACATCCAGAGACAGGAAACAAAGGGCTGGGTGGCAAGCTAAAAAGTATAAAATTAACCAAGTCCCTGAAACCTTGCTACAGGAAAAATTTAGGTAAAAATATCTATGTGACTATAAGACTCAAAATACTTTTGAATGCTGCTATTGTATAAGCATATATGAGACATGTGAACAAAGTATCGACTTTTAAAATCTTTTCTTTTTGGTGTGGATTTTGAAACCCAACGTTAATCATTTTGACTCTTCTGTTTCCTTTGAGATCTGCATTAAGTTCTATAGATTACCACCTCCACATTCTGGCATGAATTTCTTACACTGTCTACTCCTTATTGTCCCATTGCTGACACCTCACTAGGTCACTACAATGATCCTTTTCCTGACCTCTCTACTTTATGTCAGTATCTGCAGAAAGACGTGGAAGGGCGGTAGAATCATATGGCAGGAGTCGAAATTTTAATTCAACTATGAAATAGATACAAAGAAGCAAATATTATCATCATTTTAGAGATAAGAAAATTGAGAAACAGAGAAAGTTAAATGACTACTGACTTATACGTATGTCTTTTGTTTAAAAAAGATATTAAATGCCACCCTGAAATGATTCAGACAGCTAGTCACATTTTGTTCTTTAAAGTCATGTGTTTCAATTATTGTGTTCGCACAGGGAGAGGGCCTAGATTAGGTTTAATCTCATATATGTCTTTTAAAAAATGCTTTAGAACACCAGACAATCCAAGGAAGGAGGGCTACTTATTTTAATAAGAAGGGATACCTTCTTTCATTATGCAGTATTTTCATCTCTCATCCATCCATTCATCCACCCAATTATTCATTCTTCCTACATATATATTAAACACCTATTAAGTGCTGGGCATTAGCACTCAGTGCTAAGTGCTCAGCAATGAGAATGCAATGGAGAAGAGAGGACAGTTACTGAGTCTCATAAGGGACCCTGCAGACTCAGAGAAAAGAAAAATATACCTAAAGATACTTACAGTCATCAATAAATGCTGAGAGAGAGACAGAGAGAGAGAGAGAGAGAGAGAAATGAACAGATTGCTATGGTCAAACAAAAAGGTTGCTATTGGGCAATTAGCTGACACAGCTGTATGAAAGACAGACTGGCCAGTATTTGAAAATGCGAACTCTGAGCTTTTGGCCTCTGTACCTGAGTAATGTCTTTGTTTATTTACCTTAAGTCATTCCTAGGGATTTACAACTCCAGTTTCCTTCTAAATATGTTCCGGTTCTAGTCATTCAAATGAAGCGTTAAAGTAATCCAGAGGAGACTGGAGAGGAGTCTAGAAATATTTCCTAAAAGACATGAGGTTTCATTGGTGTGTTATGTTAACCGAGAGCAGCTCCCAATCAGGAGTCTAAGTCTTAATATCGGATAATCATAAACAACTACTTATTAAACAGGCATCAAATATGCTCAGCACCGTTTACGGTAGTGCCTGATAAAGATTAGGGCATGTTACTGCACACAGGGAATTTACATTTCAGTTGTGGAGATAAAATTAGCATGTAGGAAACAATTAGAGAATGATTAAGTGCTAAGCTATGTGTTACTCTCCATAGGGATTTAGAGAATTAGAAAGATTTGGTGGGGTATGTATTCTGACAAATGGTTAGATAGAAAAAGTAGTTTTATCTGAACACAAATTATTCCACAAGCCCATTGGTCCAAGTATAAGGTTGTTATTGGATATTTTTGGATAATAATCTCAGAAGTACTTGCTGTAAAGTGCAGGCCTATTGAAAGTGAAAAAGTCATGCTTAGTACCCCTGGTCATAATTATAGACTGCATGGACTGCTAACCAGAGACCTGACTGGAAAGCAAGAAGTGGAAGGAAATGAAGCAGCACGAGCTTTCCCAGGATGATGAAAGCTGATATCCCTGGTTTCAGTCTCACGCTACTTGGACTAATTTCACTGGTGAATGAAAAGCACGTAGAACACCTGATTTCAGTTAGGCTTGCTTCCTATAATAATTCTGAATATAAAAGCATCTAGATGGCTATAAATTAGTGTTTTGAGCTTGGATGTTTTGGATGTTGGTGTTTTCTGATGCATGTTCTTATCCCAGCCAGTAAGGATACCATGCCTCATGACTTTACCAGAGATCATTGTTTACTTTTGTAAATATCTATTAAAAGCAAATATATTCCATTCCCAGATGTTCTTTTTTGTATCAAAATTATTTTTAAATTTTATGTCATGTTATTTTTTTTTCAACTTTTAGTTTCAGGGGGTACACGTGTGGGTTTGTTACCTGGGTATATTGCATGAGGCTCAGGTTTGGGGTTTTAATGATCCTCTCACACAGGTACAGAGCATAGTACCCAATCGTTTTTCAAAACTTGCACCCCTCCATCCCTCCATCCTTTGGTAGTCCTCAGTTTCTATTGTTGCCTTCTTTATATCCATGAGTATCCAATGGTTAGCTCTCACTTATAAGTGAGAACATGTGATATTTGGTTTTCTGTTACTGCATTAATCAACTTAGGAAAATGGCCTCCAACGGCATCCATGTTGTTGCAAAGGACAACATTTCGTTCTTCTTATGGCTGTGTAGTATTCCATAGCATAAATAATATATATTATACTTTCTTTATCCAATCCACCATTGATGAGCACCTAGATTGTTTCCATTTCTTTGCTATTATCAATAGTGCTGGGATGAACATGTGGATGCATTTGACTTTCTGGTAGAATGACTTATTTTCTTTTGGATATATACCCAGTAATAGGACTGCTGGGGAGCAAGGTAGTTCCATTTTAAGTTCTTTGAGAAATATTCAAAGCACTTTGCCCAGTAGTTGAACTAATTTACATTCCCACTAACAGTTTATAAGCATTCCCTTTTCTCCACAGCCTCACTAGCATCTGTGGCTTTTTGAGGTTTTAATAATAGCCATTCTGACTGGTGTGACATGGTGTCTCATTGTGGTTTTGATTTGCCTTTCTCTGATGATGAGTGATGTTGAGCATTTTTTTCATGTGTTTATTGGTCACTTATATGTCTTCTTTTGAGAAGTGTCTGTTCACGTCTTTTGCCTAGTTTTAATGGGGTTGTTTTTATTTGTCCAACTTTTTACATTCCTTATGGATTCTAAATATTAGACCTTTGTCAGAGGCATATTTGCAAATATTTTCTCCCATTCTGTACGCTGTTTACCCTGCTGACAGTTTCTTCTGCTGTGCAGAAGCTCTTGAGTTGAATTAGGTCCCACTTGTTAATTTTTGTTTTTGTTGCAATTGCTTTTCAGAACTTAGTCACAAATTCTTTGCCAAGGCCAATGTCCAGAATGGTGTTTCCCAGCTTTTCCTTTTGGATTATTAGAGTATGAGCTCATATATTTAAATATTTTACCCATCATGAGTTAAATTTTGTACATGGTGAAAGGCAGGGATCCAGTATTATTATTCTGCATATGGCTAGCCAATTATCCCAGCACCATTTATTGAATAGGGAGTCCTTTCCCCATTGCTTATTTTTGTCAACTTTGTCAAAGATCAGATGACTGTAGGTATGCGGTTTATTTCAGGGTCCTCTATTCTGTTCCATTGGCCTATGTGTCTGATTTTGTACCACTACCATGCTGTGTTGGCTACTGTAGCCTTATAGTTAATTTGAAGTTGGGTATGTGATGCCTCTGGCTTTGTTCTTTTTGCTTAGTATTGCTTTGACTATTTAGGCTGTTTTTGGTTTCCATATACATTTTAGAATAGTTTTTTTCTAGTTCTGTGAAAAACGATGTTGGTAGTTTGATAGGAATAGCGTTGAATCTGTAGACTGCTTTGGACAATATGACCATTTTAATGATATTGACTATTCCAACCCATGAGCATGGGATGTTTCACCATTTGTTTGTGACATCTACGATTTTTTTTTTTTTTTAGCAGTGTTTATAGTTCTCCTTGTAGAGATCTTTCATCTTCTTAGTTAGATGTGTTCCTATGTATTTTATTTTTTGTCACCACTGAAAGTGGGGTTGACTCTTTGATTTGGCTCTCAACTTGAATGTTATTCGTGTACAAAAATGCTACTAATTTTTAAACACTGGTTTTGTATCTTAAAACTTTATTGAAGTCAATCAGTTCCGGGAGCCTTTTGGCAAAGTCTTTGGGGTTTCATGGACGTAGAATAATATCATCCATGAGGAGATTTAGTTTGACTCCTTCTTTTCCTATCTGGATGCCTTTTATTTATTTTACTTGCCTAATTGCTCTGGCTAGCACTAGTACTACATTGAATAGGAGTAGTGAGTATATTAGTCCATTCTTGCACTGCTATAAAGAAATACCTGAGATTTGGTAATTTATAAGTAAAAGAGATTTAATTGGCTCATGGTTCTGCAGGCTGTACAGGAAGCATAGTGGCTTCTGCTTCTGGAGAGGCCTCTGGAAACTTATGATCATGGTGGAATGCAAGAAGGAAGTAAGGTACTTCACATGGCAGAGTAGGAAGAAGAAAGAGAGGGGGAGGTGCTAAACATTTTAAAATAACCATATCTCCTGAAAACCCACTCACTTTACAGTCCCAAGGGGGAATGGTGCTAAACCATTCATGAGAACTCCACCCCCATGACCCAATCACCTCCCAACAGGCCCCACTCCCAATATTGGGAATTACAATTGAACATCAGATTTGGGTGGGGACTTAGATCCAAACCATATCAGTGAGAGGGGGCATCCTTGTTTTGTTCAAATTCTCAAGGGAAATGCATCCAATTTTTGACCCTCATAGTACTATGAGGTATGTTCCTTCAATGTTTAGTTTCTTGAGGGTTTTTAACGTAAAGCAATATTGGATTTTATTGAAAGCCTTTTTCACATCTATTGAGATTATCACATGGTTTCTGTTTTTAATTCTGTTTATGAATGAGTCACATTTATTGATCTGAGTATGTCAAACCAACGTTGCATCCCAGGAATGAAATCTACCTGCTCTTGGTGAATTAACTTTTTGAAGTGCTACTGAATTCAGTTTGCTAGTATTTTGTTGAGGATTTTTGCGTCTATGTTAGTCAGGGATATTGGCCCGTAGTTTTTTGGGTGTTTTTTTCATTGTGTCCTTGCTAGGTTTTGGTATCAGGATGATGCTTGCTTCATAGAATGTTAGGGAGGAATGCTTACTCCTTGATTTTGTGGAATAGTTTCAGTGAAATTGGTACCAGCCTCTCTTTTCATGTCTGGTAGACTTTGGGCTGTGAATCCACAAGATATTGTTTTAAGAGCAAAAGGAGTTTACAAAATCTGAAGCATGTTGCAAAAGAAAGGCAGCTATTTGGATTGAACTTCATCCCCGAGTGACCTATATCTTGCCAAAATTGTATTTTGTGCTTTTAATTTATAATCTTTTATGCTGACGTTCTATTAGTTAACTAACATTTTTGACAGCAATCACACACTTAAGGTAAATTGTTTTCTAGCTGAAAAGAGAGGTGAAGGCTACACATTTGTAAAATAAGAATAGTGGTAATTTGAGAGGTTACTCAATTGCTTTGGGGAGAAAAAAAAAAAAAAAAAAAAAAAAAAAAAAACAAACCTTGGCCAGGAGCAGTGGCTCATCCCTGTAATCCTAGCACTTTGGGAGGCCGAGGTAGGTGGATCACCTGAGGTCAGGAGTTCAAAACCAGCCTGGCCAAAATGGTGAAACCCTGTCTCTACTAAAAATACAAAAATTAGCTGGGAGTGGTAGCAGGCACCTGTAATCCCAGCTACTCGGGAGGCTGAGGCAGGAGAATCGCTTGAACCCGGGAGGCGGAGGTTGCAGTGAGCCGAGATCACCACTTCACTCCAGCCTGGGGCGAAAGAGTGAGATTCCGTCTCGAAAAGAAAAGAAAAGAAAAGAAAAGAAAAGAAAAGAAAAGAGAAGAGAAGAGAAGAGAAGAGAAGAGAAGAGAAGAGGAGAAAAAGAGAAAATAAAATAAAAGAAAAACCTTTAAGATTTTATAGTAGACATTTTGTTATAATCTAAATCAAATTTACTTTGTGGTTTTCTAGTGACTTTATATAAAGTCGTACTAACTTTCAAGTTACATTTAGTAATTGGCTTTTTCTGGAATGGTTTATTTTACAAAATAATATATTTTAATATTAAAAATCAATATTAAAGTGATATTAAAGTATGGACAAGAAACAGTAAAGATCAGGTAACTATTTTCCCAGCTATCTCTAAAATCCATATAGAGAGATAAAGACAGATATTTAATAAAATATGATTTTAGTAAACATGGTCATATATTTTGAATGAAATATAGTCAATGCAATTGTATCTGCAAATAAATTAAGAAATAATATGAAGTGAAATAATTACTAGTTTCTTAATGGTCAATTTACATGTTTTAGAAGTTTAGGAAAATTAATATGAAACAGCATTAAGAGATCGGTTTTACTACAATTATGATACTTTAAAATGAGTATTTCAATTTTAAGTCAGACTGATTTATTTCCTGCTATGAAAGAGAGAAAATAAGCTTCTTGCCTGTCTTCAACATGTTCCCATTTTTATTATATTGATTCACTTTTTCAAAGTTTGTAATATTTACATTCTGTTCTACAACTACAACCCTCATAGTCTTTATTTTCGATTTTGTAGTTTTTTGTATTAACAGCTCTTTACCAGTTTTTTATTTTTTTTACCAAATATTCATCATTCCTCAACTTTTTGTTTTGTTCTGTTTTCTCTCGATTTGATCTTAATTTTTTGCATTTTATCATCAAGTAGTCCTTTTACTCCAATAAAAGGGGGTGCTAAGATCTTGTACGCTTGTTATTGTATTACCCTTTTATTTTCTGCATTTATTCCTATTTTACATTGTTCCAAATAATAAAGGGTAGAATAAAATCACTCAGATACTTCTATTCTGAAGTCTTCCTTCCTTTTTTAATTGGGACAGATTACTCAGTATTGGGGTCCAACAAATAGCTATAATCGTGAAACTTCACTGCTCTCCTCTTTTTTGGTTTACTCTAGTTCTGATAGACAACATCATTAAATAATATTCTAAGAAAGGGTGCCATGAAAGAAAATATTCAGTGTTTCTGCATATCCAAATACATTTTTATTCTGTACTCACACAGGTAAAGTTTGAAAACAATATATTTGTACCTGTTTTTTAGTCTCTGACCACATTTCTAGCATGTTTAGAAGAACTGAAAATGACTTCATGATCCATGTGATTGATGGAAAGTAATAATACAGTTTTAAGGAAATTATATATGTACACCACATGCCAATTTTAAAATTATATAAGTTGTTTATATAATTTTTTATATAAGCCATTGTTTATACAATAAAACCATTGCTTATATAAAATTGTATGAAGCAATAAAAAGCAATATATGCAGTTGCTTATATAATATAATTTTATCAAGGGTGTGTATTTTATCTTTCCTGCTTCCCCTAACTCCTACCCACCTACTCAAATATTTTCCTAATATCCATATATAATATATATTTAAAGATCAATTATTTGTATACTTGATAACTATTTCCTTTTATAATTACTTAAAGAAATTTGAATAAAATTTGTTTCAAAATTGTTTAGTTCAAAATATGTTTAAAGGTTCAAGAAGAAAAAGTATTTAAGAAAAGTTTCTGACACTAGATCCTAGCAGCAAGCCCTTTACCAGGAAATATTAATTTGTTTCCCCAATGATATAATGGGATTTTATCCTACAAATTTTTAAAAATATTCTGACCACAAACATTTTTCTTTCTTCATTATTTTACTTAAAATTACAGCACAGAGAAGCATCAAACTTTCACATTTTTCTGACAAACATTTCTTAATATTTTGCCCCAATACTGTGTTTCATTTTCTTTTTCACTGTTACTTCTTTTCTCCTGAAAAATACTAATGAATCTATTTGGAGCAGACATGTCATGAACAGATTTTTCTTGTCCATATCTCCTTTGTAAAATCAAAGTAGATATTACTTCTCTGAAATACTGATATTTGTAATTCATTAATGTCTCTCTGAAGTGATTCTCATACCTGTTTTAATGCTTCTTAGTAGTACGTCATAAACGGCAGATTTATTTTATTTATTTTTGAAAATTTTTATCTTAAGTTCCTAAAAAGCAGGGACTCAACCCACTTAACAATAATTCTAAGGCCCTTAGCACAATGCATAATCAGAAAGGCTTTACTGCTTAGGTTAATGGTAATGTTGTGTTCTTATACAATTATTAGAGCCATAGAGGCTCTGGGAAGCCACTGATTTAGTTATTTAGTTCCAGAAGGACTGCGGTACATTTGAACTAACCCAGGAAAATAGCTATGCACATTTATAAAGTCTTCTCAGAAACCAAGTTTGAAGCTTTTTCTGAGTAAATAGCCCATTCTAACATTTTCAAATCATGACAATCCATTTGTTTCTAATGTCAATTCCCCCGGTTTAAGATAATTTTCTACCGTTCTTGTTTTTACCTTGATACTATCACTCATTTTCTTCAAAAACTAAGTACTAGTTAAATATTTTATCAAGATCCCCCTTTCTCTGTTTCTTGTGTTCTCCGTAAGCAAACCCTGAGATCAAGATGTGTGTATAAGTGACTCATTCCAAACAAAGAATGCTTCCAGGGAAAGCCAGTAAAAACATGAAAGGGTTTATCAGTAGGAAAATGTCCAAAATTTTACAGGAAATTCCCAGGCTTTTGATCTTCCACCTGGAGGAGTGGGTACAACTTCAGTAGCCCTAGGATGGTACCCCAAAAAAAGCCTTTAGTGCTAGTTGATAAAAGTGAGAGCACAGAAACCAGAGAGAGGGTAGACAGCAAAAATCTTCAAAAGGGATCTGAGAAGATCTGGGCAGAGATAGGCGAAACAATTGTCCTTAATCTTATACATTTTTATGCATTAGATATTTTTAGTATCCTCTCAATCTCCTCCTACTTTTACTTAGTCTGTAAAAAGGTGGTATTAATCTTATTATCTGGGGGAAGTTTGCTCATCTGACAACTGGTAACAATAACAGTGTATATTTAGTGGGGTTCTCATAGGAATAAAGGGAGTTAATTTTTTTTTTTTTTTTTGCGAGACACAGTATGGCTCCAATGCCCAGGCTGGAGTTCAGTGCCATAATCTTGACTCACTGCAACCTCCACCTCCTGGGCCCAAGCCATCCTCCCACCTCAGCTTCCCAAGTAGCAAGGACTACAGGCGAGGGCCACCATACTCGGCTAATTTCTCTTTTTTGTCCAGATGAGGTTTTGCCATGTTGCCCAGACTGGTCTTGTACTCCTGAACTCAAGCCATCCTCCTGCCTTGGCCTCCAAAAGTGCTGGGATTATAAGCATGAGTCACCACACCTGGCTGGAGCAAAACTGGCTATGTATTATTATCATCGTTATTATTACTGCTGTGATTATTATTTAAAAAAAAAAAAGCAACTAGCCTGAAAGCCCTCATAGACATCTAGCACTCAGAATATAGTCAGATTATCTCGTGTTTACTCCACTCTTTATTCTTTATGACATATACATATTTTATTCTGCATATGGTATTATGATAACTCTAGGCATAGAGTTCTACTAATGCCTTTTGGTCAAATTGTTGTCATTTTAACTGAATGTTAAATGTCACTGTTCTTATGATTTTTGAGTTTTAACAGAGGGCTCATAAGTCAGAAAAATAAAGCAAGCACAAACTATTTGTACATCCTAAAGAGAAGCAATGGTGTCTTAGTCCATTTTCTCTTGCTATTACAGAATATCACACACTGGGTAATTTATAGTGAAAATAAGTTTATTTGGCTCAATTTCTGAAGGCTGGAAAGTACAGGAACATGAGACCAGCTTTTGGTGAAGGTCATCCCATGGTGGAAGGGCAGGAGAATAAGAAAGTACATGCAAGAGAGTTTGCTTGTATAGCAAAGCAACTTTTGCAATAACAACTTTATTTATGAGGGAGGAGTCTCTAAGACCTAATCCCCTCCCAAAGGCCCCACTTCCCACCATCATCACAATGACATCCAAGTTTCCAAAACATGAACTTTTTGGGAACACATTCCAACTCTAGCAAATTGATTATCTATAAAAAATAAGGTAAGATAGTATGAAACAATCACTTTACATAGACTAGAGTGGATATGATAAATAAAAAATGAAAACAAGTGTTGATGAGCATGTTGAAAATTAGGAAACCTCACATATGGCTGATGGGGATATAAAGTGGTACAGTCACTTTAGAATACAGTCTAGCAGTTCTTCAGAAGTTAAATACAGAGTTAATATATGACCCAACAATTCCACTCCTAGATATATACCCAAGAGAAATAACATATGTCCTCATAAAAAGTGTGCAAAAACATTCAGAGCAGTATTATTTATACTAGCTCAAAGCAGAAACAATCCATATGCCTATCAACTGATGTATGGATAAATAAAATGTGATATATCCATATAATAGAATATTATTTGGAAATCAAAATAAATAAAATATTGATATATGCTACAATCAATGGATGACCCTGAAAATATTATGCTAAAATTTTAGTCACAAAAATTCCACATGGTGTATGATTCCATTTATATAAAATGTCCCCAATAAATAAATCTACAGGAACAGAAAGTAGAGTAGTGTTTGCCCACGGCTGGGAAGAGGGAGATATAAGGAGTGACAGCTAATGGGAATGGAGTTTCTTTTTGTAATGATGAAAACCTTCTAAAATTAGGTTGTAGTGATATTTGCACAACCCTCTGAATATACTAAAAAACAGTGAACTGTGTACTTTAAATGGGTGAGCGGTGAGGTGTATGAATTATACCTCAGTGAAGCACTTTAAAAACAATGCATTTTAGAAAATATTAAAAGATGAGTTCTGACAAGTTCTGCCAGGCTTTTATTAGACTGTTATGTCTCTAGGCTAGGCTGTTCATAGGAGTTTAAGAAATCTTTGGGCAGATGAAGATGTTCAATAGAGTGGCTTTCTTTAGAGGGAGTTGTTAGTGCTCTGCATTCCTGCAATACCTAAAATCTCCTCTCCTTATTTGCCCATCATTTCTTGGGAGTCAATGGGGTAGGGAAGAGAGGTGCTTCACCTTACTGCAAGTAAGAGAACTTCCATAAGAAATGCTTGAAGGGTTTAAAAAGTAAACCTGAAGGCCATGGGCACTGGTATCTGCCTCTTGAAAATTCAAGAAACAACTGTTTAAGGCTGAACTTTTACCAATAAATGCTTTATGAGATCGACCCAACTGCCCAGGACAGATTCATGAATTTATTGTTGGACCAATGTCAATCCTGGGGAAGGAATTTTTATTCATTTCAAGAAATGTTCCACTCAAGATGACTGCCTGGAGGACACAGAGATCCCAACTAAGTAACAGAATGAGACACCAAGGGTCTAAAGGTTTGGTTATTAGTGTCAGAGGCTCCACCTGCATCAATTTAGCTACAAGTGAGAGAAATTTAGAGTAGAGAGTAAGTGGGTTTCTGAGGAGGCAAGGAAACAACCTAATGAGAATAAAATCAGAATTTGGAATCTGCTGCCTCAGAGGACACCAAGGCCAAAATAATTCCATCAATCAAAATAACTCTTCATCCTTTTTTCCCTTCTCATTTCCCCCCAACCTCAGCACCATCACGCTTTCTAGCTACTCTAACCTTGGAAGACTCAGCCATATCCTTGTCAGTGAGAGAAGAGAAGGGACAGAACAAAGTGGGACAGGGAAATAAACACTCAGGTCGCTCTCACTCCAGTGTAGCATTTCAGGCACAAAGTGGTCTTCAGCTAAGAAAGGGGGGATGTTTACTTTGGAGGAGATTTAGGGTTGGAATACTGATGGGCTTAGATTGTAATTATCTATGTGTTATGGGTTGAATTACGCCCCCTCCCCCACGATATGTTGAAATCCTAATTCCAAGAACGTCAGAATGTGACCTTCAGCCATAAGGTCATGCAAATACAGTCCATTAGATTAAAATGGGGTCATACTAGAGTGGGGTAAGCCCCTAATTCAATATGACTGGTGTCCTTTTAAGAAAATAACCATGTGAAGACACAAAGACACAGGGAGAATGCTATGTGAAGATAAAGGCAGTGGTTGGAGTAAAGCTGCTATAAGCTGACAAAGTGAAGGACTGCTGGTAACCGCAGAAGTTAAGAAGAGGCAAGGAAGAATCATCCCTCAAGAGCCTTAAGAGAGAGCATGGCTGTGCCAACACTTTGATTTTGGACTTCTGGACTTCCAAAACTGTAAGAATACATTTCTGTTGTTTTAAACCACTCGGTTCATGGTATTTCCTTATGACAGTCCTAGGAAACAAATACACTTTGAGACTGGTAAGCTATGGGCTCTGCCTTCGGTTGCATTCATGGGTAGGAAAGGACAAGACCATGACTTGATTTAAAGAGGAAGGGAGAAAGAATAGGCAGTTTTCTACTCGAACTCAACCAAATCTAGCTCATGCAAACAGTTAAACTGTGATTACTTCATAAATAATTGAAAAGCATACTAAACATGGCTAATCCAGTCCTTAAGATGTTTATTCTTCTTCCCTTTATGTGTCACTCACAACTTGTGTTTTTATGATGCTTGATCTTCATTATTTGGGTCCAATCTCTCTGACTTTCCTTTGTATTTTTCAATGTTACTTTCCTAAGTAACTGTTTGTCATTTTCAAGAACAGGTAGCAAATTGGAGTCCCTATTGTTCTGAGTCTTCAGTGGCTATAACAAAAACAGATTTTTTTAGAGCCAAGGTACAAATTAATCTAGCAGATTGTAGTGCATCTTATAGTTGAAGATAAGAACAATCATCTCTAACAGACTGATTAAAAATGAAAAGTATAGTAACTGTAAGAGACGCAAGCATAATAAAACTAGCACTTACTGAGGATTTTCTAGTCCCAACCTTTCAAATGCATAATGTCTTTAATTCTAAAGTAATTTTATGAAGACAAACTATTACTGCCCCTATTTTACCTCACTCTGTGAAGATTCATTTAGTATTTCTCTCATTCATTAGATTCCTTTGCATTAGGTATTTCCATGTATTTTACAATGATGCTCTGAACTCCCATCTCTGCTGAAGATAATGTTTAGCTACTACTATATCTAGCACTTGACGCTATGGCACCTTCATTTCCGCTGATCCTTGTCAGAAGAAAATGACCAGCCTCAGCCAAGATGTCAGGGGATTTATGTGTTGGTTAGCAGTAAAACACACCCAATAAATCACCACCAGTGAATTGTCTAAACAAATCCTTATTGCAACCCTTTCCTCCATCTCTTTTGCCTATCTCTCTCCCCCAGCACTAACTCTTCCCATGGAGTTTTCTGTTCCACCTTAATACTCCACATCACCAATACAGTCATATCAGTAGATGACTTCTAATGGACCAATGGGCAGGTGAATAACCTCCTTGTGGGGCTCGGACTTTGGTAATGCAGTATATCCTGGGTCCTACAAGACAAAAATTTTATTCAACCTGCTCAAGGTGTGTCTTTGAAATACATTTTAGAGTTTGGAGACTTGCCTGATTATAGCATGGCACCCTGCCTCTAGTTCCCATGACTTTCCAGACAGAATCTGCCTTCTCTAATACCTCTAGGTATTTCTGATGAAAGCCCCCTTTCTAGTGCCTTCTCTAGAAAGAAAAAGTAATGATGACATTTGTAAATACTGAAACTTCAAATATCACAGCTCAGCTTCTAGATAGTTTCAATGGCTGAAAGTCTTCATTCTTTTAAAGATTGCTTTGAACTTTGAAAACAGTTAAAATTCATTGAGAATCAGATATTCAGTAAGATATTCGTGGTATATTGGGCTATATCACTTTTGACCAAAAATGAGGTATTAACCAAAAAGAAATGAATCTTTATTTTCTACTTCATAAACTGGCCTGTGAAAGCAATTCTAAAATGGGAACTTGAAGTGTACTAGGACTAATGAATCATTGGAACAAAGAAGTATGACTTATTTGAAATGACCCTATTAATTTGGATGCATATGTTCTACGTAGTGTGTTTCAAAAATGTAAAAGCAATAATGTCATTTGTCAATTTACAATAGTAGCCAAAGGTGAAATACTTCTGGTATTATTTCTCTCAGTGCTCTATGTTTCTGGGTTTATACTGGAATCTGTGTAAAGGCACAAAAGGCTGACTACAAGGGCAATGATAGTCATCTTAGAAAATGTACTAATAGAAAAGCAGAGATCTGTCTTTAATGGCCACTTTGAAAGCTACATTATGACACTTTCGTTCAGTGTTAAACTGCTTCTTTACAGTGCTCAAATACAATAAATCAGAGATTAAAGTCAGGCTTCTGATGAACTTATATGGTACAATAATATTAATATATGTTTTTGAAGTTTGAAGACGCTAAAACAATTAATAATGTGTGAAATTCCATTTGCTCATGTACTCTTCTTTCGATATCTCTTTTACACCCTATACAAAAATGACAGTTAATTAACAACCTAGCCCAAGAGAAGTGTTTCTAGTGATAACAAACAAAAGCTATTGTCAAAGAATATGAAATTTACCATGACCAGAAAAAACAGTACTTTGCAGACAAATTAAACAGACATCTTGCAATTAAAATACTTAAGCTGATATAAGATATATGTGTAATTGTATATTATAAAGAATTTAAATCAATAATAAAAATCCACAAGGTATATGTCTCTGAAAATATACTAAATCTATGTGTGTATCCACACATACACAAATATATCTCTTCTTATAACAGAGTTCTAAAAGATTGAGTTCTTATCTATTGCATGGTTTGATTAGCTTACATAAATGTGCCTTGGAAAATGTTTTAAGAATATTCTTAAGAACATATACTCAAAGTATGCAAAAAAAAGCCACGTGAAATGAGAATAAACTGGACTTAAAGCATTGTCCTACATTACATACTTGGAAACACTCAGAAAACTACACATTTTAATGGTGACTTGATTGTTGCAATAGATTATATAGTATTATTGATAATGTGTCTATCCAATATTATGAAGAAAAATATGTGTTTTTCTTAGTTTATAGATTCATCCTTGTTTCAACTAGGGAAAAGGCAAAAAGAAAAGACAGAAACATTATTAAAAATACAAAAAAGGGGGCGGAGCAAGATGGCCGAATAGGAACAGCTTCAGTTTCCATCTCCCAGCGCGAGCGACACAGAAGACCGGCGATTTCTGCATTTTCAACTGAGGTACTGGGGTCATCTCACTCGGGAGTGCCGGACAATCGGTGCTGGTCAGCTGCTGCAGCCCGACCAGCGAGAGCTGAAGCAGGGCGAGGCATCGCCTCACCTGGGAAGCGCGAGGGGGAAGGGAGTCCCTTTTCCTAGCCAGGGGAACTGAGACACACAACACCTGGAAAATCGGGTAACTCCCACCCCAATACTGCGCTGTAACACCGGCACACCGGAGATTGTATCCCACACCTGGCCGGGAGTGTCCCACGCCCACGGAGCCTCTCTCCTTGCTAACACAGCAGTCTGCGGCAATCTAACCGCAAGGCAGCAGCGAGGCTGGGGGAGGGGCGCCCGCCATCGCTGAGGCTTACGTAGGTAACTAAAGCCGCTGGGAAGCTGGAACTGGGTGGAGCTCACAGCAGCTCAAGGAAACCTGCCTGTCTCTGTAGACTGCGCCTCTGGGGACAGAGCTCAGCTAAAGGAGTAGAAGCCTGTGAAACGCGAACGACTCTGTCTGACAGCTTTGAAGAGAGCAGTGGATCTCCCAACACGGAGGTTGAGATCTGAGAAGGGGCAGTCTGCCTGCTCAAGTGGGTCACTGACCCCTGAGTAGCCTAACTGGGAGACATCCCCCACTAGGGGCAGTCTGACACCCCACACCTCACAGGGTGGAGTACACCCCTGAGAGGAAGCTTCCAAAGCAAGAATCAGACAGGTGCACTCGCTGTTCAGCAATATTCTATCTTCTGCAACCTCTGCTGCTGATACCCAGGCAAACAGGGTCTGGAGTGGACCTCAAGCAATCTCCAACAGACCTATAGCTGAGGGTCCTGACAGTCAGAAGGAAACCTATCAAACAGGAAGGACACCTATATCAAAACCCCATCAGTACGTCACCATCATCAAAGACCAGTGACAGATAAAACCACAAAGATGGGGAAAAAGCAGGGCAGAAAAGCTGGAAATTCAAAAAATAAGAGCGCATCTCCTCCTGCAAAGGAGCACAGCCCATCGCCAGCAACGGATCAAAGCTGGTCAGAGAAGGATTTTGATGAGATGAGAGAAGAAGGCTTCAGTCCATCAAACCTCTCAGAGCTAAAGGAGGAATTACGTACCCAGCGCAAAGAAACTAAAAATCTTGAAAAAAAAGTGGAAGAATTGACAGCTAGACTAATTAATGCAGAGAAGGTCATAAACGAAATGACAGAGATGAAAACCATGACACGAGAAATACGTGACAAATGCACAAGCTTCAGTAACCGACTCGATCAACTGGAAGAAAGAGTATCAGCGATTGAGGATCAAATGAATGAAATGAAGCGAGAAGAGAAACCAAAAGAAAAAAGAAGAAAAAGAAATGAACAAAGCCTGCAAGAAGTATGGGATTATGTCAAAAGACCAAATCTACGTCTGATTGGGGTGCCTGAAAGTGAGGGGGAAAATGGAACCAAATTGGAAAACACTCTACAGGATATCATCCAGGAGAACTTCCCCAACCTAGCAGGCCAGGCCAACATTCAAATTCAGGAAATACAGAGAACGCCACAAAGATACTCCTCCAGAAGAGCAACTCCAAGACACATAATTGCCAGATTCACCAAAGTTGAAATGAAGGAAAAAATCTTAAGGGCAGCCAGAGAGAAAGGTCGGGTTACCCACAAAGGGAAGCCCATCAGACTGACAGCAGATCTCTCGGCAGAAACTCTACAAGCCAGAAGAGAGTGGGGGCCAATATTCAACGTTCTTAAAGAAAAGAATTTTAAACCCAGAATTTCATATCCAGCCAAACTAAGTTTCATAAGTGAAGGAGAAATAAAATTCTTTACAGATAAGCAAATGCTTAGAGATTTTGTCACCACC
>NC_045445.1:118633022-118756345 GCF_002776525.5 Piliocolobus tephrosceles
TTATTCTACTACAAAGACACATGCACACGTATGTTTATTGCGGCACTATTCACAATAGCAAAGACTTGGAATCAACCCAAATGTCCATCAGTGACAGACTGGATTAAGAAAATGTGGCACATATACACCATGGAATACTATGCAGCCATAAAAAAGGATGAGTTTGCGTCCTTTGTAGGGACATGGATGCAGCTGGAAACCATCATTCTTAGCAAACTATCACAAGAAGAGAAAACCAAACACCGCATGTTCTCACTCATAGGTGGGAACTGAACAATGAGATCACTTGGACTCGGGAAGGGGAACATCACACACTGGGGCCTATCATGGGGAGGGGGGAGGGGGGAGGGATTGCATTGGGGAGTTATACCTGATATAAATGATGAATTGATGGGTGCTGACGAGTTGATGGGTGCAGCACACCAACATGGCACATGTATACATATGTAACCTGCACGTTATGCACATGTACCCTAGAACTTAAAGTATAATAAATAAAAATAAAAAAAAAAAAAGACAGAAACAGCATATGAATAAGTACTAAAAGAAATGGAGAAGAGTTAGGAATCATTTTCCTCCCATGGTAGATCTGACATGACTTTACAAAGAAATAAAAAAATAATCTTCCTGTATAACATGCACAGTTGGAAGAACTGAGCAGCTAGTAAATTAAACTATCATAGAAAATCAACTCCAATTTTAGGAATGCATGATGCCTACCTTATGGCTGAGAAAAATATATTCAGGGCTCATGGAAGAATAAAGTACTGGTCAGATAATTTAAAACTTGGATTCAAACGTGATTTACTATGCTGCAATTTGATATTTTTCAGGCTCCATTTTCTGCCTAGCACATAGAAAAAGTGCAACCTTAAAAGTGGATATAATCAGGAAAGCTACATTCAGTATGTTTTTTGAAGCCCTAATTAAAGATTGTCTTATTTTCTCAGTAACAGATTTAGTTTCATTTATCCTTTTACTATTTGGAAATTAATTTTATTTTCAATTTCAGTTTGAAATGACTTAACAAATTCTGAAAATAATCAATTTTAAATGCTTTCGGTTCAAGAATTCTCATACTTTCTCATATATTTTTCAGGTAAAATGCAGTACTTGGGAAAGGGGACAGTGTTCTTGGAACCCAGAAAAAATATTAGAGGATATTTTTCTTAATCAGATTTCACATTAAGAATGAAAGTTCAGTAGCAAAGTCTATGCTGAATTACCAAAAACCTGGCTCATAAAAAGCTATGTGAACATGTGTTTCCAGGAGACTATAGCATATTAACTGTTTACTGTTATCCAAAAAGCACATTTTAGTAAAATTAAAGCTTAAATTATGATGCCAAAAAATATTCATTCATAAATTATCTTAAGACCAGAGTAGGATAAGAATATAACATAGAAAGTTATAATTATAATGCATATTTAGAATTGGTTTAGAGACCCTGAAGTTATAATAGTATAAACACAAGAAAGGGCTGTTTCTAAAATGGTCGCTACAAGGACCTATAGCATAAAACAAAGTTTTAACAGCATCTGCTGAGAGAGAGAGAGAAGAGAGAGAGAGAACGCAGATGAGAGAGAGAACACAGATGAAAAGTTAAAACTTAGTTGTTCATTTGGGTGTTGGAAATCTTAAGGGGAGTTAAAATGGAATTTGCATATCTATAGCACTAAATGCCAGAAATCCAGTATAGTAAGTACATACTCTCATGAAAATAGACTATAAGAAATATAACAGGCTCTGTAGCCTTTGAAGTATGATTGGTTCCTTTGACGGAATTATAGATAGTGAACAAAGAACTGTTTAATTAGAAATTAACTCTTCTTGATGGGTGCTGACGAGTTGATGGGTGCAGCACACCAACATGGCACATGTATACATATGTAACAAACCTGCACGTTATGCACATGTACCCTAGAACTTAAAGTATAATAAAAAAAAAAAAAAAGAAATTAACTCTTCATAGATAGGTGTGATTGACTTCGCTGGGCAATAAAAATTAACGTTTAAAATGTCATGCTTTTAAAAATGCTCGGAGGGTCTCCAGATATGGAGAGACAACAGCTATGTCTGTTAACAGGGAGCTAATTTGTCATGGTGGTGCTTTTGGATTTCCCATGGCATAGATTGCAAGGCTAAATGAATGGTCAAGGCCAGGCACAGTGGCTCAAACCTGTAATCTCAGCACTTTGGGAGACTGAGGTGGGAGGATCACTTGAGCCCAGGAGTTCAAGACCAACCTGGGCAATATAGTGCAATCTCGTATCTACAAAAACCTTAAAAAATGTTCCAAGCATGGTGGTATGCACCTGTAGCACAAGCTACTCGGGACACTGAGATGGGAGGATTGTCTGAGCCTGGGAGGCAGAAGTTGCAGTGAGCCGAGATCACACCACTGCACTCCACTCTGGGTGAGAGAGAGAGAGTGAGATCCTGTCTCAAAAAAAGGCAAAAATAAAAATAAATTAAAAATAAATGAATGGTCAAGTTAGTCTAGAATCCACAATGACTGATAAATGCTGTAGGGGCCTCTTAAATGATATGCAATTCTGTTGTACAGACATAACAGAGCTGTAATTAGACAATGGTAATATTAGCAATCTGTCAGCTTGGCCACTTCTTTCTTGCAGAAGGAATAAGACACATACAATACAGGGAACACCATAGTAAAAGCAAACTTGCAGATAATTGCAAAGAGACCTCAAGAGAAATCAGAATAGATTACTTTAAAAAGATTATGCATTGAGAAGAGGAAAAGAGGCTATTTCCCCCTCTTTAACATGATTACACTATAAGAAGCGTACAGTAGAATTTAAAGTATTATAGGGAGCCAATAATATGGCTTAAGATTTGATTGAGAGAGTTGAACTCTTTGGGGACTGTGGAATTACTGGTGATGACATCTATCACCAAAATCCCAAAACACTAAGAGCCAGGATTACAGCATCATATATAAAAGAGAGCAAGTTAGAGCTGAGCATGATGGTGCCTGCCTTTTCTGCTACAGTAAGTGATCTGAAAGGCATGCAAGCAGGATTCTGGAAGTGCAAGGGCTTCCAGCTTTCAAGTGCTGTTCACAGGCTTTGTGTTTTAGATATGTTTTTAGTAACTTCAATTTTCTGATAACCCTTTGGTAAGAATGCTAACAAGACGACTGAGGTACTAATAGAGAAGCACTGGTAGTGGTGAGATCGTATAAAATGAATAACTAGAGAACTAATTAAGGCATACAATCACATCGGTGTTAAAGAGGGGTGGGAGAATGATGGCTCATCCCAGCACTTTGGCTCCAATGACTCTAGGAGTAATTAGGCAGATCTGTGGTCCACCAACATTGAAAATTTCAGGCATAATGCCTAGTCACTGAGGCTAAAGGTATGAAGAATTAGATTTTTAAATTTAATTTGAAAACCAGTTTGTTATATTTGTTTATGCTGACATTGGATGAGGTTTGAAAGAAATATGACAAATATTTTCAAATGAATCTATGTGTATTTTTACATTTTAAATGTATTATCTTAGATAACACTTCATTTTGAGTTACTTTCTAAATTCATATTTATATCTTTTCCTATTATTTTTAATGTATATATTTACCATACCATTGATCACATTACAAACCACGAGAGCAACACAAAGCAGTGTTCAAAGGGTAACTCATAGACATTCCAGTACATGCAAAGCAAATCCAGACACTACTCCCTTGCATACTGATTCTTTCTCCCTCTTCATGGCAAAACCCTACTTGTCAAGACCTAGATTAAGTACCATAGCCTAGTGACTAAAGCAAATACTTCCCCAACATGAAAAGTATATTTAAAGAAAGGAGTACAATAAGCAAATGAAATAAATAAAATTTAATTATAAGATCCAATACAGATAATAATAATAAGCCTTTTATTTGGGAGCAAGAACAAACTAAAATCCTAGAAAACACGGAAGTAAACAGGGATAGCTAGGAGAAAAGGTAAACTATGGCCTACATTTGGCCATTAAGAATAGAGAGGCTCGGTCGGGCGCGCGGTGGCTCACGAATGTAATCCCAGCACTTTGGGAGGCCGAGGCGGGCGGATCACAAGGTCAAGAGATCAAGACCATCCTGGCTAACATGGTGAAACCCCGTCTCTACTGAAAATACAAGAAAAAAAAAAAAAAAAAACTTTAGCCGGGCGTGGTGGCGGGAGCCTGTAGTCCCAGCTACTCAGAAGGCTGAGGCAGGAGAATGGCATGAACCCGGGTGGTGGAGCTTGCAGTGAGCCGAGATCTCGCCACTGCACTCCAGCCTGGGCGACGGAGCGAGACTCCATCTCAGAAAAACAAAAAACAAACAAACAAACAATAAAAAGAATAGAGAGGCTCGTTAATTAATTTAAGAAATGATAAAAATCTTAGCTCATTACTGGTGTACCTCTTAAAACGTAAATTCATATATTTGTGTTAAAGACTTACAAGAGACCACTAAAAAATAGAAATAGAATTTTAAAATGCTAAACCCCATAAAGGAAGAAAACAGAATGGGAAATTTTTAATCAGATAGAAGGCAGAAAATACACAGCATCGATAGAACTCAAAATCATAAATTTGAGTGAAAAAAGCAAATTACATAATCACATGTATAAAATTTAGGTAAAAGTCAAAATAGCAGAAGCATATATACCAAAATTTTAAGAATTCTTGTTTCTGGGAACGTAAGGAAAGGAATAAGATTGGCAGTGTTGGTGACAAAGGGGAATTTACCTGTGTCCTATTAAAAATATATTTGCCAGAGATAAACTACTACTATCACTTAATCATCATTAAGGAAAGTAACAGTTGCTGAAAGTAACCTTCACTGGTGTGGCAAATACTTACTAAGAGTACTTGCCAGGCAATGTTGTAGAAATTAGAAAGAACTATCATGGATAGACCAGTTAAGCACATTTCACATTATCACTTTTCTTAGATTAGCCAGAGACGTGGACTTAGGTTCAGACAATTCACTTGGGAGGTGATCCTAAGAAGTGAACAATGAGGAATGTGAGGCATGGATGCCTGAAAGCCAATAAATGGTATTAATGAATAGGTTACTGCTGTGAGCAACTGGGAATCAATCCCGCCGGGGACCTCTGAGAAATCATTTAGGCTATGCCTTGGAATTCCACTGGGGGACAGGGAGGCCAGCAATGTTCATTTTACCATTCCCTACGCTTCCAACACTGAGAAAGCACACATTGCTTCGCTAGGACCCCAAGATCACTGAAGACATGGTTTTCTTACCTTTAACAAGCTATGGCAGAAGTGACTTAGGAAAAACTGAGTCACACCCAGATGAACACGCATCTCCAGAACATATGGAAAGCTGCCAAGCATTGACCGAACAAAATCTGTCTATAGTACCCAAGTAGAGAAGTTAAAAAGATGAACTGCCAACTCAATTCCTCTGCCTAAAAATATTTTTGACTTGCTCTGAGTAAACACATAACTAGCTGCAGTGACCAGTGTTGATTCTTTTTACTACTGAAGCAGAATAGCAGTGCGGCCTTTGGAGCTAGAGATTGTCCTGGGGCTCTGCTCCACCTCTTACAAACTGAATGTTTGTTATATCCTTTGAACATGTTTCCCCAATTATAAAATGCGGATAAAAGATGAGCAGCAAGAGATTGTTACACAAATGATATAAAATAAAATGTAGACCTCCCACACTGTCCTTTCCCTGAATTCCAGGCTCTCATATACAATTGACTACTCCACATCTCTATTTGAAGATCAAATGGCTACACCAGATACAACACATACAGAGACTGAACCTCTAGCATACTCCTGAAAACCTAGCCCTTCCCCATTTCAGGTGATGCCAACTTCATCCTTCTAGAAACTCAGGTTAAACAAACAAACAAACAAACAAATCTTGCAGTCATCCTTGACTTCTTTCTTTATTTCACAGCCTACATCTAAGACATCAGTAAGTTCATTAGGCTCTATCTTCAAAATGTGTTCTAAATATTAGCACTTCTCACCATCTCACCTGCTATAAACTTAAGTCTGAGCTACCCTATATTTTGCAGATTCCTAAGTGGTCTCACTGCTTTTATCCTGTTTTATAATAGTCTATTTTCTATACAGCAGTTAGAGTGCTTTTTTAAATCCGTAAGTTGGAGCATGTCACTTCCCTGCTCCGAATTCTGGAGTGGTTCTCCATCTCAGTATAAAAGCCAAAGAACTTACAGTGGTGTCCAAAGCCCTGCAAGATCTGCTTTATACCCACTGTCTCTCAAATTTGATCTACTACTACTCTTCTCATTCATACCATTCTCCTTGTCAGGCACACTTCCATCTAACACCCTCTGCACTGGCTGGTTTCATTGACCTAGATAAGTATATAGCTAAAATCCCCCACCTTCTTCATATTTTTGATCACTTATAACCTTTTCAAAAGGCAAACCCTAATCATCATATTTTAAATTGCAGCCAGTTTCTCTCCCACTCTCCATGCTTGACTCCCACCTCAATTACCTATATACTCTTTGCTACTCAAACTGTGCTCCCAAACCAGCAACACTGGCGTCACTCAGAAGCTTGCTAGAAATGCAGCATCTTAGGACTCCACCTAAGACCTATGGAATCACAATCTGCATTGTAACAAGATCCCCAGGTGATTCGCATGCACATTAAAATTACACCAGTAGGGCCATATGCTATTTTGTATAGCATTTCTCAATTTCTAGATACCTCTAAGGCAGTAATCTATCATATTTATTGCTTAGGTTCTACCAAAATCATGATTTTTGCCTCTTTGTATTATTTACTGCTTTACCTCAATTCCTAGAACAGAGCTTGGCACATAGAATATACTCAAAAAAATATTTGTTGAATGAATTAATGCATGAATGAAAAATATTAGAGGTCATATGGCCAGAATATTACCTAACCTATATTGAGTGTTTAACCAATGACAGTTCCTCTTCCTCTTCTCTCTGGAAAACTTAGAGTTAATAGTAAGATCTTCAATATTTGAACACTTAAGCATATACTTTCCTAGAAACCAAACAGCAGAAGTTCATAAAAGACAGAATTTCTACTTCATCATTTTAAAAATATAGATGAACCATTTTCTAATCTGTTCCTCCTCACGAACTGCCCAATGATCACTAGATTTATTTTTTAAAAGGGACAAACACATTAGCACTAATGGAAGGAGCTTTTAGAAAGAAAAATTTGATCTGCACAGTCAAGTGATTGCTACATATAATAATTAGTAAAACAAGTCACACTGAGTGTGTTATTTTATTTCATGGGACATTTAAGTTGGAATCAATTGGCAAAGAACAATAAATCACGAATATGATGATGTCTTAAAATATTAACAATCCCATAGTTTCTCTCACATCACTGAATAAAGTCTCAGGGTCTATCAAAGAGAAAATTCAAAGACAAATAGCTGAAAATTCACAAAAATCATCACCCACTTCGGTGAAATAGAAGTGTTTTCAGGAGCAAACTACAGCAATGTAGTTTAAAAGAAAAGGCGGGGCATGGTGGCTCACACCTGTAATCCCAGCACTTTGGGAGGTGGAGGCAGGCGGATCACAAGGTTAGGAGATCGAGACCACCCTGGCTAACATGGTGAAACCCCTTCTCTACTAAAAATACAAAAAAATTATCTGGGTGTGGTTGCAGGCGCCTGTAGTCCCAGCTACTCTGGAGGCTGAGGCAGGTGGCCTGAACCCAGGAGGCGGAGCTTCTCCTCCGACACGAGATCGTGTCACTGCACTCCAGCCTGGGCAACACAGCAAGACTCCGTCTCAAATTAAAAAAAAAAAAAAAAAGAAAAGAAAAGGTAGTTTATGCATGTTAAGATCGATAGCTGAAACTAATTAAAAACCTTAAAGGAAATTTTGTTTCATATATATACATTTGGCGTTTATATAAAAACCATTAGGATATATCTCCTATAAATAGAAATTATTATGAAATATCTATCCTAATAATTTTTAGATAAATGCAAGTTACTATTCAAGATAAAGAACATTATTCTGGAAAGCATTTTACTGATATAAAATTTAAGCTATAAACCCTAGTAAAAGAAAAATTCAAAAAGCTTTCCACAGTACAAACTAGAAAGGAAAAAGACAATAAATTTGATTACATTAAGGGCTTTGTTTGATCATAGGTACCATAAAGAGAGTAAAAAGATAAGCCATAAGTTGGGAGAAAACATTTGCAATATGTATTACTGTCAAACACCTAGTATCCAAAATATGTGAAATATTCTTTTGAATCAATAAGCGTAAGACCAATAATATAAAAGTGAGCAAACAAATCCTGAGGGCCTGATTACAGATGTGAGAGAACGCATGCCTGTGGCTATGTAAATTGGTACACCACTTTTGGAGAATAATTTAGTATTACCCAATATACTTTAAAATATGCATATAGACTCAGCTGTTCAACTGCTAGATATACATATGGAACCTGGAGACATTTTTCCACATCTACACTGGGAAACAAGTATAAGGATAGTGATAGCAGCATTGTTAATAATAGCAAAAAAATGGAAACAGCCCAAATGTCCATCAAGAATACAAAAGATACATTAAATTGGAGTATATTCATACAATGAAATATTATACAGCAATGGAAATTAATAAATAATGATACTGTCACCACCATACTATAATCTGTGAAATAATCCCAAGTAAAAAAATAAGTCATAGAAGAGTGAATATAATCAGATTAAAATATTTATATAACAAAATAAGGCAAAACCAAACCATATCAAATTGAGAATAGTGGTGACCTCCAAAAGAAGAATGGGAGATAACATCCAGAAGGCCATGCTCCAAGGTGTTTCAATATGGTGATGTACTGCTCTATTTTTGAAACTCATAAATGATACATAGGAGTTCATTTTTCTAATTCTGTAAGTTCTCTCTCTATGGCATATATACTATTTTGTATCCAGAACACATTCCATAGATTTTTAAGAATACATAGGTAAATAAAAGGCATTACAGTAAATCAAGATAATTTTTTCACAACCAATTAATATCACTACATTTTCTAGTAGCCAGTCTTTTGTATAACATAAGTAGCTAAGTAACTATTTCCTACAGCCCAATATAGGCATGACCTTGTCAGAGATCTTTGTTATACTTTTTGTTGCAAATACTGTAGGAATTAATCCACTGAAACAACTAAAATCAATTCATAAAACACTGGAAATCAGAAGGGCAAAGAGAGAATCATATCACCTTTGAATTTAAAATTAATTGATTTGACCAGGCACAGTAGCTCACGCCTATAATCCCAGCACTTTGGGAGACCGAGGTGGGCAGATTGTTTGAGTTCAGGAATTCAAGACCAGCCTGGGCAACATGGCAAAACCCTATCTCTACAAAAATAAAAAAGTCAGCCAGGCGTGGTGGTACATGACTGTAGTCCCAGCTTCTTGGAAGGCTGAGGTGGGAGGATTGCTTGAACTCAGGGGGTGGAGGTTGCAGTGAGCCAAATCACACCACTGACAACACCATTCTATAGCCTGGGAGACAGAGTGAGGCTCTGTTGTAGCAAATTTATTTGTAACACTCAAAAATTGCAAACAATCCAGATATACTTCATCAGGTAAGTGGTTAAACAAATTGTGATACATCCATACCAGAGAATACTATCCTACATTAAAGAGGAACAAACTATTGATATATTCAGCAACCTTGGGTGAATGTCCAGAGAATTATGCTGAATGAAAAAGGTTACAAAGTATACCAATCCATTTATGGAACATTCTTGACTTGGCACAGTAATAGAAATGGAGAACAGATCAGTGGTTGGCAGAGATAAGGAGGGAGCAACAGCAGAAGGTAAGTGGTATGGCTACTAATTGGCGACAGGAGGAATCCTTGTGGTGGTGAAAATGCTTTCTATCTTGACTATGTCAATTTCAATATCCAGGTTTGATATTGTACTATCAAGATGTTACCACTCTAGGAAATTTTTGGAAGATGTTTCCATTGAGGGAAACTGATTACAGGATATATGGGATCTCTGTAATGTCTTTTACAATTGCATGTAAATCTACAATTATCTCAAAGTAGAAAGTTTAACTAAAAACTTAATGAACAATGCATCCAAACAATAATTTTGCTGCTACTATTTCTTCAGATTCATGTCTTCAACCAGAAAAAATTGACTGAGAATTATAACAAATCAACATGAATAAACAAAAGGTTTTATGACTAGAAAAGGAAATGTTACTGGCTATTGCTGCACTGAGGTGACATCTTCCACTACACTGGCATGGCATTTGCATAAATAATGTAAAAGGAAATATTATATTTCAAAGGAAATATTGAATGTCAAGGTTATGGCATTAAAGAAGTTCAGTTAAGTTCAACAACTTGATTGATTTCACTACAATTCTTTAGGTTTTATACATGAACTTTGATTTTTTTTTAAATCAGATTGTGCTTATATTAAATATGTGCACTTGAATAAACATACCTGCATATAACAATTCAACTTGCCAGTTGCGGTGGCTCACGCCTGTAATCCCAGCACTTTTGGGAGGCCAAGGCAGGTGCATCACTTGATGTCAGGAGTTCAAGACAAGCCTGGCCAACATGGCAAAATTCTGTCTATACAAAATCCTGTCTGTACAAAAATTAGCCAGGCGTGGTGGTGCACACCTGTGATCCTAGCTACTCGGGATGCTGAGGCAGGAAAATTGCTTGAACCCAGGAGGCAGAGGTTGCAGTGAGCTGAGATCGCGCCACTGCACCCCAGCCTGAGCGACAGAGTGAGACTCTGTCACAAAACAAAACAAAACAAAACAAAACAATACAACTTGAGTGTGTCCAAAGTCTTTTCGATTTTTAAGTAAAAACATTTTAAAATGAAAACTCAGCACATCATTGTGTTTTCATTAAACATATGTTATCTGAAAGTGTCTGATATAAAACAAAGTCTGAGAAATGTGTGAAGAAAATCTTGAAGACATTTATTTTAGTATCCTTAGTTTTTGCTATTCAGGAAAAGCTAGGACAAATATTTTATATTTCAGAAGGCTGTTTCTATCTAACTTTCATAATTTTCTTATGTAAGAGCAAATCTATCAAATATCACACAGATATATATGTATAATTTTTACAATAAATTATAATGTGATCATTATCATTTTTCTCTTGTAATTGTTTAAAATTGTGATAATATTATGAAACAATGTAACTCTGAATATCACCTATGCCCCAAAACATATAAAATACATAGAGAGATATATTTCATATGTCAGATCAAACCAGGCAAGATAGATAACATTTTAAAGAAGCTTCCAGAAACTGTAGAAGACTACCTTTGACCTAAAAAAGTTGGTCATCTTTAGCCATTGTTTTTATCAATTCTGTTGATTCTTTTTAAATAAAATTTAGTCAAAAAATTATGACATTAATTGAGGATATGAACAGATATTGGATCCAATTTAAGGTACCTGTGATTCACAAATGAACCGATAAATAGGTGCAGCCATTCTAAAAAAAGCAACTTTCATGCTAAAAAACATTAGTCATATGCAATAGCAATTCTTTCAAAGTCCAAATTTATGATTTAATGCAGGCATCTACAAGTTTCCATCTTATTCTAGCTAGCCATTTGTTTCATTACATTAACATGATTCTACAATTTTAAATGGAGAACAGAAGATATGCTCTTTTGAATGCCTATGTAACAAATATATACTTCTTATACAAAACCAGGCTCAGAATTGTATGTAATCATTTCAAAAAGGAATTTTTAAAACAGTCTTTTTACTTTCATCAAGAGACCAAAATTAACTTAAATGTCCATCAATTGGAGATTGGTTAAATAAATTCTGCTGTAGCATAAAATTTTATTACTTAAAAATAATACGATAGGAGACTTTCTAATGGCATAAAAGTGTTCAGAATGCATCGTTAAGAGAAAAGTGATGTTATCAAGCATTATGTAGATGATAATCAAAATTCTGTAAAAAGACACTCTATAGCTGCTAATAACAACCATTTCTTTTCATTCTACTTAGTGGTCAAGGTGATAGAATGACGGCATATTTTTCCTCTTACTTTTTAAGCTTCTCTGCGTTTTTGAAATTTTCCTTGATAAAAACTATTACTTTGTAATAAATGAGATAACATTTTAATGCTGACATTTTCTGCTGAAATTGGACAGTGATATTGGTAACTGAAACAGAATTAAGACAAGAGAGTCCAATTACTTGTCTACAAGTACAGACCACAAACACAAATTGACTATAACACTACTGATTTAAAACCATTATTTATCTTATGTTCTCAGTATTTTCACTTTTAGGTTACATTTTCATGAGTCATTAAGTCAGACAAACAGTACAGAATTTCTAATAGATGAAAACCATTCAGAGATCATAAGACTGTCTTTAAAAGATACTATAAATGTTTGACTTTACTACAGTTTACAAGACAGCACTTATCTACATTCTGACCGTTAAAGTGTGGTTATTTTCCTGATCCCTGAGGTGTGGCACCATTTACTCTTGGGAATATGTAATGCTAATCACCTGATCACAGGAAGAGACTCAGTAACAAATAACACTTGTGCTTGTTCAAGTGTTACGTTGTATGCAATCATTTAACAACATTAATAGCACAAGCTTATATAATTGTCTGTGAATTTATCAGGTTAACCTTCTAAACAGTCTTCAGGCTTCTCCAAAACAAATAATAAAACAACCTCAGCAACAGTACAACACACCTACAATTAGAAAGCATTGATCATTTGTTTTACATTGAGAGTAAGATTCATCATTACATTATTTTATATGACTCCTAATATTTTTCAGAATGTATTTTATTTTAGAAAGAAAGTAATATTTTTTAACGTTTTTCTTGAAACCTTACACTCAGCTTTGGAAAGAGTTTCTTAGTACACATCCTACATATTTTTCTTTCCTGGGAGTTACTCTTGAAAACTGTAGCTAAATAACTTCCTCTTTCTTTGCAATTGAGTCCTTTCACATTAAACAACAATCAGTTGGTTACCTGTTATGCATATGGTGCACCATTATATGTTATGGATATACAGATTTATGTAAGGCTCGATTTTGTAATTAAATAACTAAGAAGCTAAATAGAGAAAGTGTATATATAATAAAGATTACTAACAATTTGAATATGCCTGTGCTATGTAACCCCCAAAATGTTGTATGATTACATTTCTAGTATCAATCCATTTATTTTTAACAGTGCATGTCATTTCATTATATTCCTATCATGAATCTCATCCCACCAATTTTTTATTTATGTGATAGGAACTGGCTAAGGGACTCTTAAAAAATATGTTCATGGCTCAATTTTAAGAGAGAGAGGGAGAGACAGAGAGAGAGAGACAAAGATTGAGAGACTGACTTGTAATGCTAGGTCTCCAGCCATTCTCATCTTCTATTCATTATTTTAAGTCAATAAAATGAATACGGTCACATCAGGAATTATCATACAATTTGTCAGTAATATGAATCTGGCTGTGTTACTGAATAAGGAAGAATAGAGTCAAAATCCAAAAAAGACTTGATGGGGAGACTCATAGGCCTAATAGAATACATTTAATAAGAATAAAATGTATTCTACATGTGGATCCTAAAACACCAATGTTACAAAAACTTGGTAAGAAAGATATGGCTTGGGGCAAAAATAATAATAAGTATTATAAGTAGTAATAGTTGGGTTTGGATTTAATTGTGTATAAAGAAATTTTTGTCAGCAATTATGAAGCTATGGAAAATTGGAAAATGTGAATATAGGCTGCCTTTCTAGAAAACAGTAAGAAGTAGGCTGTGCAGACCACTGTGGATTAGAAAGGTCAGACTATACCGATACATTTGCTCTGAGGCACATACGCAAACCAGGGTTTATATAGAGATGAATGGTTAAGAAAGTGAAAGAACCCCAAATCAGGTTTATTTAAATTCTCAAGTATTTTTAACATCTACTGCATGCCCAGTGTTGTGTTAAGTATTGGGAAATAAAAAACACATTCTTGCTGTAAAGAGGTTTATAGTCTAGTATTCAGAAACAGCAAAGTAAAGAAGAAATGGTAATAGTTACATATAAGAACTTTCTACCTTCTAAAACCATCCAAAGACTGAACCTGATGGAAAAGTAATGAGTTCTCCTTTACTAGAGGTTTTCAAACATAATATCCATGGGTATAGATCATCTGATTCGACTGTAAAGAAGGAGTTCAAGCAGCAGATGCCTGTTGTCTTCAAGCTTCTTTCAGATTTGACCTCCTATCTGAGTTCAGTAGAGGAAGAGACCAGGCTTAATAAAGAAATCTTACAGGATCTGGGGTTCTAGATCGACAGTATTCACATATATGGCAAGAAGTCAGGAGTGTACTGTTGGCCCACAATGAGAGCAGAGGTGTTGGTTGGTCTGGGGATATGTAGGATAAGCATGGTGGGAATGAAAGGCCTAGTGTGACTAGAAGAAAGTGTTTGTATTGGAGGGTAATAAAGACATAAGGATGGCATGGTAGTTTGTGATCTAGAAGGGAGAGAATGGCTTTTGTAGTCTATAGGCAATGTTACATGCTGCGCAGAGACTCAGTATAAATGGCTGGTTTTACAAAGAAGATAATGAAAGGAGGGAGGCTATGCAAGTATATGTACAGTCTAATTACGAAATATTTTGATATTTGAACAAAAGTAAAATAGTGAAATTATGAAACAAGGCTTGCACAAATGATTTCAACTTCATGGACAAGTTAAAATAATGTGTCATCGGAAAATGTGAAACTCTAGAACAAATGCCACCTTTCAAAGGATTTTTTAGTGTTTGTACCTGTTTTCGCTTTCTTTTTCTTTCTCCTTATTCTAGCACTCTGTTGAGAGCCAATGTCCTCCATCTAGGCTTTCCTGTTTTTCAAAGTAGATACATACTTTAGAGCTATCTCTGAACATACACAGGAGAATAAAATGTATCACAAATTCAATCAGTAATAATAGAATAATAAATATTTCCTTAGCTGCTATTGTATAATGTGTTTTAGAGTCACTGTTTTTACAAATTCATGCCACTTATCCATTAAGCCAATATGCAGAAATCTAATAAATTAAATGCAATACTTTACAGATTCGCATTTGCGGTTCATTACTAACTACCTCATTCTGATAACGGTAAAAATCAGATTCTGTTTTCCTCAGTTTAAACTGACAGTAATTACTGTAAGTGATCCCATTGTCTTTACAGTTTACTCTTGACATTTTATTTCAATTTTATTAAATAATGATTGACTGTCAAATTACTTCCAAGATTACTCTAATTTATAATGAACAGATCATTTTTCATGGCTTCCAAAAGAAAAATTAACCTAGCAGAATTAATGAAAATGCTGGTCAATCTCCACAATATTAATAAATGCATTCAAATGTCCTAAATATCCCTTTATATTTTTTTCCTAAATAGCTGTATGGCAGTGGTAGTGGTGTGTGTGTGCGTGTGGGCGCGCGCGTGTGTGTGCACCAGAGCACACATAGCATTCATTTCTTTAATAGTTTAGTAGTCAAATGCCAACTTTCCTGTTTAGCATCTGGGTTTTCTAATATGGGTTCTGGGTTTGGACAAACTTAGGTTCAATGTTCCATCATTTGTCAATTGTACCAATCTACTTTAACTTTTTCAAAGTCAGTTTCCTGAATTTGTAAAATTAGAACAATAGAAGTTCATACCTGTGATGGCCAGTTTTACATGTCAATGTGGCCAGGCTACAATGCCATTAATTCAACCAAACACTAATCTAGGTGCTGCTGAGAAAAATATTTTGTAGACCAGATTAAAGTCCATAATCAGTTTAAGTAAGGAAGATTAGCCTGGATAATCTGGGTGGGCCTGATTCAATCTGGTAAAAGGGCTTACGAGCAGAGCTGAGGCTTTTCTGAAGAAGAAATTCCATCTGTAGACTGCAGCTTCAGTTTGTAGCTGAGAATTCCAGACTACATTTTCTGACAGCCTGCCATACAGATTTTGAACTTGTCTTATCAGCCACCATCGTTGCGTGGTACAATTCCTGGCAATAAATCTCTTAATATATAGCTTCTACAAGTTCTGTTTCCCTGGTAGAACTGACTGATATTCTGCCCCATAGCATTTTTATGAGGATATGAACCAAGTGACTGGCATAAAGTGATATTGCAAGTACTTAGTAAATGTTATTATAACAGAACAAAAATGTTAAAGAATTTAAAGAATTATAAGTTACTCTTAGAATTTATAGAGTACTAATTTTTAACTTCTCCATATAAAAAAGTGGAAAGACTAATAAGACATAAATATCATTTAGCAATCAAAGAAAGGCAAGACTGTACCTAGAAACCTGTAGGACACTGCCAAGGAATTACAGCATAAAAATCTCTAGTCCTCCATCAATTCTATTTTTGTTTTTATTTTTTTCTCACAGAAAGACTTATTCCATATCATATCGGTTGATTTTAAGGGATTAGTGAGGGCTGACTCACCTCTAATGTTTCAATCCTTCAAGTTTATGAAGGCTCAATATTCTTGGAGAAATTCTAAATGATCCTGGATGTCTTCAAAAATTTATATACATAATGTAAAGTACATGGTATTCATCTTGTTTTATTTTTTTTCTTCGGATATTAGCAGGCTCGGAACCAAATATGCAATTCAATTTTAGCCTCAGAAATCCTGTTTCATATAGTTGTTAAAATATAAACCAATCATATTTTAGAAAATATTTTACAAAAATAATTATTTTCATTCACTAACCGTTGAATTTAAGCTAGCCTTTCAGACAGACGCCCTTCTTTTTGGGAACAGTAAGTCCACACATTGCATACGTCACAATTATCCTTACCTAACAGTTCATATGAGACTCAGATCCACAAACTGGAAAAATCCTGGGTCCTAAAGTTGGATACTCTTATTAGGTGTATTTGAGTTGGGATCAGGAACCAACTTATTTCATGTGTTTCTTATGTGCATTATTGGGTGACAAGCACAAGTACACTTGACATACTTTCTACAGGACAGAGATATAAATGCAGATAATTTTTTAAGTGTTAAAAAAAACAGTGGAGGGAGGAGACTGATTTCACAATGAAGATTTGCCACCAAAATTGTTATCTGTCATGTGGGAAAATGTTTCTTAAAGTCCCTAAATCTTATAGCATTTCTAAGGAAACAAGTTCTCTCCAAGTACATACCATAGGGTTTACACTGATTTTGTGAAGACTAGTTTTCAAGTGGTTTCTACCACAAAAGCTAAGTCCAAAAAAAAAGTAAACGAAAAACCTAGCTATTATAATTTTCAATAAACTTTTCTATATTTTTAAAAGATTATAAGTATTATCAATACTGGAAAAGCCACAGCTAAATCCTACTTATTCCTCATGTAAAATACCACATTTAGAAACTTTGGCTTAAATTTGTCAGTAAAGAAAGCAACAGAATGTTAGCTACCTTCTTGAACACACTATAGGTACTATCTAAAATGGAAGATTTTGAGGGTATCACATGTTTTGATCCTTCCATAAGTTGTTTTTGTAAGAACAAAGATGCACATCTAGCCTGGGCAACATAGCAAGACTATGTCTCTACATTTTTTTTTAATTGTAGAGACAACTTTAGTGCCAGATACTTGGGAGACTGAGATGGGAGGACTGCCTGAGCCGAGGAGGTCAAGGCTGCAGTGAGCCATGATTGAGCCGTGGCATTCCAGCCTGGGAAACAGAGCAAGATGAAGGAAGAAAGAAGAGAAAGAAAAGTCAGCCCCTACTGGGAGGTGCCTCCCAGTCAGGCTACTCGGGGGTCAGAGACCCACTTGAGGAGGCAGTCAGGCTGTTCTCAGATCCCAAACTCCGTGCTGGGAGAACCACTACTCCCTTCAAAGCTGTCAGATAGGGATGTTTAGGTCTATAGAAATTTCTGCTGCCTTTTGTTCACCTATGCCCTGCCCCCAGAGGTGGAGTCTACAGAGGCAGGCAGGCCTCCTTGAGCTGAGGTGGGCTCCACCCAGTTAGAGCTTTGTTTACCTACTCAAGCCTCAGCGCTACCTGATTTCACACTATACTACAAGGCTACAGTAACCAAAACAGTATGGTACTGGTACCAAAACAGAAATGTAGACCAATGGAACAGAACAGAGCCCTCAGAAATAATACCACACATCTACAACCAGCTGATCTTTGACAAACCTGACAAAAACAAGAAATGGGGAAAGGATTCCCTATTTAATAAATGGTGCTGGGTGCTGGGCAAACTGGCTAGCCATATGTAGAAAGCTGAAACTAGATCCCTTCCTTACACCTTATACAAAAATTAAATCAAGATGGATTAAAGACCAGAGAACACAAAATACATTCGACCCAAATAAGATTACTCAAAGATGTGTAATCAACAGACTCTCAAAAGTCAAAGACAAATACCAGATCCTAAAAGCAGCAAGAGAAAAGAAGCAAATAACATATAAAGGAGTTCAAGTTCATCAGCAACAGACTTCTCATAAGGCCAGGAAGGGGTGGGATGACATTTTTCAAAGAGTTGAAAGAAAAAAACAAACAAACACTGCCATTCAAAAACACTTTATCTGGCAAAACTGTCCATCAAGTATGAATGAGAAATAATGTTTTTCCCAGAAAAACAAAAGTTGAGAGAATTAACCATGACCAGATCTGTTTAATAAGAAATGCAAAAGAGAGTTCTTCAATCTGAAAACAAAACAAAACAACAAAAAAAAAATAACATGCAAAAAGAAAACATTTGAAGGTGTGAAACCCACTGATAAAATTAAGTAAAAAAACAAATCCAGAATACTCTAATACTGTAATTTTGGCGTGTAAACCACACATTATTGTAGTATGAAACCCAAAAGACAAATCTTTCGTAATAATAATACCTGTAGCAAGCTGTTAAGACATAGGCAATATAAACCTATGTAAACTGAGAAAACAGAGTCAAACTGTGGGTGGATGTAGCTAAAGTGTAGAGTTTATTTTTATATTTTCATTATTTGTTTCTATTCTTTTCTTTTTTAGCTCAGATAAGTTGTCATCTCTTCAAAAGAATGTTATAATTATGTTTCATAAGCCTCATAGTAACCACAAAGTAAAAATCAATCAATACGTTCACTGAAAAGAAAAAGCAGCAAATTACAACATACTACCAGAGGAAAATCCCTTAACCATAAAGGAAGACAACAGGAAAGGAACAAAGAGAGGAGTTTTAAAACAACCAGAATACAAGCAACAAAATGGCAGGAATAAGTCCTTACTTATCAGTAATAACACTGAATGTAAATGGACTACATTATCCAATTAAAAGGCATAAAGTGGCTGAATGGATAAAGAAAGAAGACCTAACCATATGCTGCCTTCAAGAATTCCACTTCATTTATAAAGATACACATAGACTGAAAGTGAAGACTTGGGAAAAGATATTCCATGCAACTGGAAAGCAAAGAAGAGTAGCAGTAGCTATAATTACATCAAATAAAGTAGACTGAAAATAAAAGACTGTAAAAAGAGACTAAGAAGATCACTTTATCATGATAAAGGGTTCTGTTCAGCAAGAGGATGTAACAGTTACAAATACCTATTTACCCAACACCAGAGCTCCCAAGTATATAAAACAAACATTAATAGATTTAAAATGAGAGAGGGACTGCAATAAAACAAAAGTACAGGACCCAACACTTCAATATAAGTAATCAACAGATCATTCAGACAGAAAATTGACAAAGAGATATCACAGTTAAACTACACACTAAACCAAATAGGGTTATCTAGAATTTAAAAATTATTTCACCCAACTGCTGCCAAGTACACATTCCTTTTTATCAGTACATGAAACATTAGCCAGGGTAGACCATATCTTAGGCCACAAAACAAGCCTCAACAAATTCCGAAAAGTAGAAATCACATCAGTACATTTTTTGACAACAATGGAATAAAACTAGAAATCAGAAACAAGAAGAACCTTGGAAACTACACAAGCACATAAAAATTCAGGCTTGGGGTGCCTGTAATCCCAGTTACTCAGGAGGCTGAGTCAGAAGAATCACTTGAACCCAGGAGACAGAGGTTGCAGTGAGTCGAGATCGCGCCACTGCACTCCAGCCAGGGTGACAGAGCAAGACTCAATGTCAAATAAATAAATAAATAAATAAATAAATAAATAAATAAATAAATAAATAAATAAATAAAATTCAGGCTGGGCTTGGTGGCTCCTGCTTACAATCCTAGCACTTTGAGAGGCTGAGGCAGGAAGACTGCTTGAGCCCAGGAGTTCAAGAGCAGCCTGGGCAACATGGGAAGAATATGTCTCTACAAAAATATTTAAAAATTAGTTGGGCGTGGTGGCACATGCCACTGGTCTCAGCTACTTAGGAGGCTGAGGTGAGAGGATTGCTTGAGCCCAGGACATCAGGGTTACAGTGAGCCGTAATTGTGCCACTGCACTCCAGCTTGGGTGACACAGTGAAACCCTGTCCCAAATAATAAAAAATAAATAAATAAAAATAATTCAGCAACATGCCCTAGAATGATCGATGAATGAACAAAGAAATTAAAAGGGAAACTGAAAACTTTCTTGCAATGATTGAAAATGGAAACACAACACCAAAATCTATGTGCCACAGCAAAAGCAGTACTATAAGCAAAGTTTATGGTAATAAATGCCTATATCAAAAAAGTAGAAAAACTTCAAATAAACAACTTAACAATGCACCTCAAGGAACTAGAAAAGCAATAACAAACCAAAAAGAAACTTAGTAGAAGGAAAGAAATCATAAAGATCTAAGGAGAAAAAGATGAAATTGCAACTAAAAAAAAAAAAAAACTCACAATAGAGGAGATGATCTGGTAATGGTAGGACATAAGGCAAAAAAGTACAGAAGATCAACAAAACAAAAATTTGATTTTTTGAAAAGAAACAAAATTGACAAACCTTTAGGTAGACTAAGAAAAAAAGAGAGAAAGCCCAAATAAAATCAGAAACCAAAAAGAAAACATAACAATTAAGACCACAAAAATACAAAGAATCATTAGAGAATACTATGAATAATCATATGTGAAGAAATTGGAAAACTTAGAAGGAATGGATAAACTCTAGGACACACAAAACTTATCAATATTGAACTATGAAGAAACAGAAAATGTGAAGAAACTGGTAATGAGATCAAAGCCATAATCAAATGTCTCCCATCAAGGAATAGCCCAGGACCCAATGGCTTTACTGCTGAATTATACCAACCATATGAAGAAGAACCAATACTTATTCTATTTACAGTCTTCAAAAAAAAAAAAAATGACAGAAAGAAAATACTTACAAATTCATTCTAAAAGGCCTGAATACAAAAACAAGACAAGGACACAACAAAAAAAGAAAACTACAGGCCAATATCACTGATGAAAACAGATGCAAAAACCATTAAGAAAACACTAGCAAATCAAATTCAAAAACACATTTAAAAGATCATTCACCATGACCAAGTGTGAGTCATCCTTGGGATGCAAGGATGATTCAACATACACAAATCAATAAACACGACACAAGGAACAAAACCATATGATCATTTCAATAGATACTGAAAAAGTATTAGATAAAATCCAACATATCTTTATGGTAAAAAAGATTCTCATCAAACTGGGTATAGAAGGAACATTCCTCAAAATAATAAAATGCATATATGCTAAACCCACAGCTAATATTGTACTAAATGAGAAAAAATTGAAATTTTCTCTAAGATCTGTAACAAGATAAGCATGCCCACTTTCACTGTCTTTATTCAACATAATAATGGAAGTCCTGGACAGAGCAACTAGGCAAGACAAAGAAATAAGGGGCATCAAAATTGGAAAGGAAGATATCAAATTAACCTTCTTGCAAGCAATATGATCTTATACTTAGAAAAAACTAGAGTTCACCAAAAAACTGTTAGAATTGATAAATTCAGTAAATTTGCAGGATACAAAATAACCAAATAAATATGAATAGCATTTATATACACCAACAGCAAGCAATCTCAAAAATAAATCAAGAAAGAAATCTCATTTATAGTAGCTACAAAGAATATAAAATATCTAGGAATCAATTTAACCAAAGGAGTAAAGATCTACACAAAGAAAACTATAAAACTCTGATGAAATACATTGAAAAAGCACAAAAAAATGAAAGATTTTTCATGTTTATTGATTGGAAGAATTAGTATTGTTAATATTGTTAAAATGACAATGCTACTCAAAGCTATTTACAGATTCAATGCAATCCCTATCAAAATATCAGTAACATTCTTCAAAGAAATAGAAAAAAACTTAAAATTTACATGGAACTACAAAATAAAAACCCAAATAATCAAAGCAATCTTGAGCAAAATGAACAAAGGTGGAAGCATCACACTACCTGACTTCAAAATATACTACAAAGCCATAGTAACCAAATCAGCATGGTGCTGACATAAAAATAGACACAGACCAATGGTACAAAATAGAGAACACAGGCAATAATCCGCACATTTAAAGGCAACTCATTTTTTACAAAGGAAACAAGAACATCCAATGGGGGGAGGAAAGTCTCTTCAATAACAGTGCTGGGAAAACTGGATAACCAATCACATCCAGAAGAATGAAAAAAGACTTCCAATTCTCACCATATACAATTATGAAATCAAAATGGATTAAAAACTTAAATCTAAGATCTAAAACTATAAAATTACTAGAAAAAAAAAAAAAAAAAAACCACTGGGGAAATGCTCCAGGACATAGCTCTGGGCAAAGAATTTTTTGTGTAAGACCTCAAAAGCCCAGGCAACCAAAGCGAAAGTACCAAAAGTAGATAAATGGGATTATCTCCACCTAAAAAGCTCTGCACCTCAAAGCAAACAATCAACAAAGTAAAGAGACAACACATAGAGTGGGAGAAAATATATGCAAACTACCCATCTGACAAGGGATTAATAACCAGAACACATGAGGAGTTTAAACAACTCAATAGCAAAAAAAAAAAAAAAAAAAAAATCTGATTAAGTAATGAACAAAATATCAGAATAGACATTCATCACAAGAAGACATACAAATGGCCAACAGATATATGAAAAATTTTCAATATCATTATTCATCAAATAAATGCAAACCAAAACAACGATGAGATATCGTTTCACCCATGTTAAAATGGTTTTTAAAACATGACTGGGACTAACAAACACTGGCAAGGATGTAGAGGAAAGTGGGAATGTAAATTAGCATAGCTATTATAGAAAACTGTATGGAGGGTTCTCAAAAAACTAAAAGTAGAGCTACCGTATGATCTAGCAATCCCACTACTGGGTATATATCCAAAAGAAAAAAAAAAAATAAATATGTCAAAGAGAGATCTACATTTCCATGTTTATTGCAGCACTATTCAAAATAGCCAAAATATGGAATCAGTGTAGGTGCCCATCAATAGATGAATGGATAAGTAAAATGTGATATATATACATATATATATAATATAATGAAATATTATTCAGCCATGTATTGTGTATATGTATGTGTATATATATATACATAATATAATGAAATATCATTCTGCCCTAAAAAAAGAATTAAATCATTTTCAGCAACATGGATGAACATGAAGGTCATTAGATTAAGTGAAATTACCCAGGCACAGAAAGATAAATATCACATATTTTCACTCATATGTGGGAGCTGAAAAAGTAGATCTCATAAGGATAGAGAGTAGATTGGCGATTACCTGAGGCCAGGAGGGGTAAGGAAAAGAGGAGATAAAGATAAGTTGAGTAATGGGTACAAACACATAGTTTGATAAAAGAAATAAGACTTAGTGTTTGATAGATCAGTAGGATGAGTATAGTTAACAATAATCTATTGGATATTTCAAAATGGCTACAAAAGAATAATTCTGGCTGGGCACGATGGCTCATGCCTGTAATCCCAGCACTTTGGGAGGCCGAGATGGAAGGATTATCTGAGATCAGGAGTTTGAGACCAGCCTGGCCAACATGGTGAAACACCATCTCTACTACAAATACAAAAAAATTAGCCAGGTATGATGGCGGGGAGCTGTAATCCCAGCTACTCAGGAGGCTGAGGCAGGGAGAATTGCTTGAACCCAGGAGGCAGAGGTTGCAGTTAGCCAAGATCAGCCACTGCACTGCAGGTTCTGGGCAAGAGAGTGAGACTCCATCTCAAAAAAAAAAAAAAAAAAAAAAAAGAGAAAAGAAAAAGGAAAAAAGAAGAATTCTAATGTTTCTAGCAAAAAGAAAGATCAAATATTTAAGATGACTGTATCTCAATTACACTGATTTGATCTTTACAAATTATATGAATATATTAAATTATCACATATGCTCCAAAAATATGTACAGATATTATATATCAATAAAAACTTGTTTAGAAGGAAATAAACAATAAAGATTATAATTCAATAGACAAGTTCAATTTCTACTGGTTTATTTAACATAGGTTTTAAAATCCATGGCCGGGCGCGGTGGCTCAAGCCTGTAATCCCAGCACTTTGGGAGGCCGAGATGGGCGGATCACGAGGTCAGGAGATCGAGACCATCCTGGCTAACACTGTGAAACCCAGTCTCTATTAAAAAATATAAAAAACTAGCCGGGCGAGATGGCGGGCGCCTGTAGTCCCAGCTACTCGGGAGGCTGAGGCAGGAGAATGGCGTAAACCCGGGAGGCGGAGCTTGCAGTGAGCTGAGATCCGGCCACTGCACTCCAGCTCCGGCGACAGAGCAAGACTCCATCTCAAAAAAAAAAAAAAAAAAAAAAAAAAAAAATCCATTACATTACTTTGAGGAAGCAAACAGAAAGAGGGCTGGGTTCAACAAATTTGGGGGAACAGTTGTACTGGGATTATGGAATTGATTATATTAAACCTTCCACTTTTAAATGTGAATGACAAATGAACTGACCTATGCATTTGTATTTTATATTCGTATTTGACATATAGCCTAAAGTGTGTTCTGCAGTGAATCTCATCTGATATGTGTGTAGTAGCAAAAATGTGAATAACAGTTCTAGGAGGGGATCCAAAATGAATAAAACATAAACATTATCTTTGACAAAATCATAAGGCTGAAATGCATGCTACATTAACACTTCCTGAATAAAAGAAAAAAAAAGTGAGGAAACAAAGCCTCATTAAAACTCATAGAGCCAGAGTATACCACAAACCTTTCAATCCGTTAACAGTGAATCTGTGACTAAATGGGTTATTACTCCTAAGCACAATTCTTTGATATAAATATCCATTTCTTGATTAAATCTGTCAGTAGACTGGCCAACACTCAAACAATATTCAAATCCTCCCAGATTCAATTAGAGGCTGTTCTATTTGTATAGATACGCATTATATTCACACATAAAATTCAATTAGCAGTGACAAATACTTTTCAAAGCATGATATTTTTAGGACCCCAGATATTATCTCCAGTAATTTTATTTAGAATAACACTTTACAAAAGAATAAAATTAATGCACACATATTTTTGTGTTTCAGTCAACAAAGAACCTTTGCAGTTTGATTCTTATTCAGGATCTGAATTTATTGCTGCTATTCATCTGTTTAAGTATGATGAATTCAATAAGGTTTATTTTTTACATCACAACATAAAAAGTTTTCTCAAAAACAGCTGGTTTTTAATGATATTCTTCATGCCAAAATATGTAACCTAGGCATATGCAGAGTGAAACTTGTAAGATGGCTTTATACATACATGACATACAACATACAGAAAAACAATATGTTTATTCTGAATGTATGGGACAGAATTGTATGGTGTTAATCAGTATAAATAATACAAAATAATGGGTTATTAAATGACATATTCAATATTTGCATGCACCTAATCTAAGGAATATTCTATCTGTACTAACATGAATGAATTTATTAAGAATGACAAAAGAAGAGGACTAAGCTTAAGGAATCAAATAAAGAAAAAAATCAATAAAGATTAAGAGGCAAAAACAAGAAAGGAGAGTAAGAGACAATGAGAGGGCAATGAAAAGAAATGAAATAGAAATCAAGCAAATGCCAGACAATGTAATATGCAAAGTAAATGGCAGGAGCCTTTACAGAAATCACATTTCCATTCTCCTTCACACATGGCCAAGAGGGGGAAGCACTGTTTGCAGCCACCTAGAGTGAGAAAGAGCAGAACTTGGGCATGGCATAGAGAGGGACTAAAGGTGGCTCATCTGGAAGCAATGGTGATGTAGACTGACAGAAAAATTATGACTGTCAAAGGAGAAATAATAGAATAACTGAAATTTATTGATATAAATGACCATTTCTTGATTGAATATGTCATCATGGTTAGTGTCATTGGCAAGGACAACCTTACTGCATGCCAAGTAACTAATAAGAAATTTTTTGGTGACTTCTCAGTAAACTGTTTTAGTGTCTCTCTCTCTCTGTCTCTTTTTCTCATTAAGATTCTTGTGAGAAGGCCCATGTCAGAACGGTATGGTGTTAATCAGTACAAACCATATAAACTAATGAATTGTTGCTAGCTCTATTCTTGATTACTTGAACAGTTACTCTGACAATTATTAAACTATAGAGGATCACCAAATTTAAGATGAACCAATTAGCAGTTTAGATAGCATGAAACTAAAACCGGTTTTAAAATATATTAAAATAAATGGCATAATGTATCTTCTTAAATTAATACATTTTCTCCAGAGTCAGAAAAGAATGCTACACAGTTTTAATGTGGAAGGAAATTAGTCAACAAGTTAACCATTTTTCATATACAAAATAATATAAGCAAGCTGAAAAAAAGCCAAAGCTGCATAAATGACACTGAAAATGAATTCAAGTTATGAATAAATTAATAGCTACATGAATGTTAGAAAACTGACAGTGCTGAAAAATAATATAATGAAATATTCTTAACAAAATGGTGAAAAGAATTTCCTGAAAAATAATTAATTGCCATGTAGCTCCTACATGGAAGAATATTAATAACTGTCAACAGCTAATCTTCTTTCAATCTTTTTATTAAATTTAGGAGGCAGCAATTCTTAATGAACAAAGTATATTTAAATTATATTTTAAAGATGTTGAAAATTGTTGAATTATTATAATATGGGCTAAATCAAAAATATCTACACACTTAGGAGCTGAAAAAAATTATAGAGGACAAAAAAAATCAAACAGTTTTGAAAAGCTAGTTATATTATCGACATGCAGGAAATTTTACATCTAACTGCTAAACTGGCTATAAATAAATCAGAGGGCCGTGGGGTTTTTCCAAAATGTATGAAGAAACTCAATAATGAAATTATAAAATTTATTATCAAGATATACAATTTACTTCTACATATGGAGAACTCATCAAAATTACTCACATTATCAGGGTTATGTTGCCTCATGCCCTATGGGCTTAGCATTGCATACCTCAAATATTGGAGTATTTGCTGTTTAAAAGTAATAAGTATTTTCCAAACCTTACAAAAGCCAGATGGCATTTTTAAATAGAATACTGTTTGCAGTTACAATCACTGAGAAGTTAACAGAGATGTTTATGTACAGTCTGTTTTACTGATTAAATTGTAAGCTTCTGGAGGTCCCAAACTTTGCACAAGTGCATCCTACTCTCCGTGGTCATACTAGTAAAAATCTCATTTAGTATTTTCCCAATAAAAGTTTCATGAACAAAGGAAAAAAATGAGACATTTGCAGTAAAATAACAAAGGAGTTAAGTGCTCGGTTAAACCACACGTATTAGGCCATTCTTGCATTTTAATATAGAAATACCTGAGACTGAGTAATTTATACTGAAAATGGATTTAATTGGTTCATGGTTCTGCAGACTTTACAGGGAGTGTGGTGCTGGCATCTGCTCAGCTTCTAGGGAGGCTTCAGGAAGTTTACAATCATGGCAGAAGGTGAAGGGGGAGCAGGTATATCACATGGCAAAAGAAAAAAAAAGGAATAAGAGAGAGTGGGGAGGGAGATGCCATACACTTTTAAATAACTGGATCTTGTGAGACATCTCATTCACTAACGCAAAGACAACACCAAGCCATGAGGGATCGGCCTCCATGATCCAAACATCTCCCATTATGTCCCACCTCCAGCATCGGAGATTACAACTCAACATGAGATTTGGACGGGGACAACTATGCAAACTATATCACCGTATAATTTAATTGTATCAAATTATGGTGGCTTTCAAAGAGAAAAAATACATTTTTAGTTCAGTACATTTTAATATTCTATATGTAGGGAGCTACCTTATATATAGTTGAAAGGTAAATTTAGAAACATTCAATATAAGAAACTTCTGTACAATAAATACGGTATATTAAAATATGGTTTCTAGTACAAGTCAAATAAAGCTTATGCATGGTCATAGCTGCAGTATAATCAACTGCAAACCTTGCTGGGCATTCTAGGAGGTCTTCAGATTTGCCTACTTAGCGACTGCAAAAAAATGTCTGAACTTATTGTAGAGAATAGGCCTGGAATTAAGGACCAGCTTGTTCAAGGGGAGAAACAGAGATAGAGAGGCAGAGAAAAAGACAGAGACAGAGACAGTAGGGATGTAGACTGAGTGCAATAGCAATAGTATGTATTTCAATTGTAATGATTCGATCATACTGGTTGGGCACAAGGGCTAGAATCCAAGTCATGTGGTTGAATTCAAGATCATTGGTGATTTCGAGAACCTGGCCAAGGGCTCTAAATCAGAACTAAGGAGAGAAACTCAAGTGTGTAAACAGGGCACAATTGTGGGGGGAAATGGGGAATAGTGATCACTGGGTTATTGCCTGCCATACCTTATCTCTAACACACTAGAATCTTGATTAGGAGGCCAGCAAAAGAGATTTGGGCATGGATGAACAGCAACTTTAGCTGGGTCTGGAGACTTGGTCTGGAAAGGCGATTAAATGTAAAGTCCCATTAGCTGAGATTAGATTAGGAGATAGATGCACAAAACTGACAAATTCCTGCATTCTGTGTTCTCATTTCTACTTTCTTTGCCCTAAACTATGCTGTGACCTGAACCTATACACCTTTTGAATTAAGCAGAGAAATAAATAAACTTAGTTTTATTTGTACCTGAGCATTCACCTATTTCATCCTAAAAGTAAATATAATGTCAGTTAACATTTATTTTCCATAAATAATGGTAAACTCTAGTTGTATTTCCAAACTGAATTTGAAAATGTCAAGATAAGGTTACAAGGAACAGCTACTGAAACAGGATACAAAGAGAAGTAATGAAGCATTTGCAACTAATATCATTATCAGATAGGTAGATTTAACATATGGGAGCTGGGAATTGAAAGACCTCAATGACTACAATTTGGAGTAAGAATAGTGTTTATGTTTTGCAGTGTACCATAGTCCCAGTAGACCTTAATTTTTATTTTAGAAACTGGAAATGTAATTTTATATGGATCTTTGCACTCTTCTGAATTTTCACAGGTTAGAAAACATTTCATTAGTGAACTGAGACACAGGAACTCGAACAATAAGACACAAGCAAAATTAAATGGAAATTGAAGTTTAATGAAGCATAGTCCAAATAAAGACAGTATAAAATAAGCATTTAAATGGAAGTTAATCAACAAAATGAAGATTGTTTTCCTAAGAATGAAAGAAGTAATGCTAAGTTAAATTTTCTGCACTTACTAAGTTTAGAGCCATATGGCTATCTTAAGCCTATCTAAAGGGAATTCACTGAAGAGACACAATACACTCTGATACCTTCCTGAAGGCACTAGTTAGTTTAGATATTAAAAGAAACGAACTCATTAAATTTACCTCATATGGGAATTGTCACACATAACGGCATTAGAGACACCAGGTAAATCTACCTGTTTAATTTTAATGGTATATCAAGCAACCTGGTACTGTATTTCTCACAAAAGGCAACTACATACAAAGGACTGATTAAACGTAACAATATACATTTCAAAAGAAGTCATCTAAAAGCTAAGGAAATGTCCAGCATCTGGCTATTCATAATAGCAAAGACATAGAATCAACGCAGGTGCCCATCAACAGTGGACTGGATAAAGAAAATGTGGTACACATACATCATGGAATACTATGCATCCATAAAAAAGAATGAAAGAATATCCTTTACAGCAACATAGATGCAACTAGAGGCGAATGAATGCATGAACAAAAAAATAAAATGTTGCATGTTCTCACTTATAAATGATACTAAGCAGCCGGACCCGGTAGCTTAGGCCTGTAATCCCAGCACTTTGGGAGGCCAAAGCGGGCAGATGGTGAGGTCAGGAATTTGAGAGGAGCCTGACCAATTTGGTGAAACCCCATCTCTACTGAAAAAAATACAAAAATTAGCTGGGCTTGGTGGCACATGTCTGTAGTCCCAGCTACTCGGGAGGCTGAGGCAGAGGTTGCAGCGAGCCGAGATTGCACCACTGCACTCCAGCCTGGGAGACAGAGCGAGACTCCGCCTCACAAAATAAAAAAAGAAAAAAGATACTAAGCATTGAATACACAAAGACATAAAGATGGACAAAGTAAACACAAGGGACTACTAGAGGGGGGAGGGGCGGAAGGGGACAAGGGCTGAAAAACTACCTACTGGGTACTATGCTCACTACTTGGGTGACGGGATCATTCATACCCCAGACTTCAGCGTCATGCAATATACCCATGTAACAAACCTGCACATGTATCCTCTGACTCTAAAATAAAAGTTGAAATTATTTTTAAAAATATTGCTTTGGCCGGGCGCAGTGGCTCATGCCTGTAATCCCAGCACTTTGGGAGGCCGAGACGGGCGGATCATGAGGTCAGGAGATCGAGACCATCCTGGCTAACACGGTGAAACCCCATCTCTACTAAAAATACAAAAAAAAAAAAAAAAAAATTAGCCAGTCGCAGTGGTGGGCGCCTGTAGTCCCAGCTACTGGGGAGGCTGAGGCAGGAGAATGGCGTGAACCCGGGAGGTGGAGCTTTCAGTGAGCCGAGATCTTGCCACTGCACTCCAGCCTGGGTGACACAGCCAGACTCCATCTCAAAAAAAAAAAATAAAAATAAAAATAAAACAATATATTGCTTTAACCTATAAATGCACATTAGTACTCTCTGTTTACTAAGGTTATGCAGCAAGCATTAAAACATATTTTCCCTCTGGGTGGATTATTAAGTATCTTTAAAATAAACTACATGCATTTTACCCTGATTTCTTTAGTGAAATTCACAAAGCACTTGGGAGAGGAAAAAGGTAAAATGCTGCAAAATAAGATAAAGATATTCCTTACAGGTCTAACTATGAGCATGTCACGTATTAAATAATTCCATAATAAATAAATCATATTTACATTGAATTATACATTCATGTAACATATTAAATATGAATATTAAATAAATCAAACTTGATATGAATTTCTAAAAAGTTCTCTAATCTGTATCTCTGGTATCCCCCAAATTAGTTAACAAGTGTTACCTACAGATTTGGGTTCTGTTCTCACCAGATAAAACTTTGATCTCATAACTCTTGGTCATACCTGGGAAATCTGTCTCAAGAGGAAGAATTCCCAAGTGAGAAAACCAGAGCTCATTGTCCTGAAAAAAACACAAATTTAACTAGACCCTCAATCTTTTTCCGTAAAATCAGCAGATTTAGTGATTTCTTCAGTACTGCAATGCCATAATGCCAGTGCAAAAAGAAAAAATAAAAGGGGGGGGGGGGCAGCTCTATTATCAATTTTCACTGAAAAATAATAATAAATGAAAGGAAAAACAAGCAAACCGAAGCTAGAAATGAAGCGTGGCTCTGTTCAAGCTTGTTTCAACATTAACAGGCAACATCTACAATGCTTCACTTCATAAGCCTAACTAATGTCACATTTTAAGAAGTCCAGCATCCGCACACAATTGCACTAGACATGCTAAATAATAAGAGACCATATTGGCCGGGCGTGGTGGCTCAAGCCTGTAATCCCAGCACTTTGGGAGGCTGAGACGGGTGGATCACGAGGTCAGGAGATCGAGACCATCCTGGCTAACACGTTGAAACCCTGTCTCTACTAAAAAATACAAAAAAGTAGCCGGGCGAGGTGGCGGGCGCCTGTAGTCCCAGCTACTCAGGAGGCTGAGCCAGGAGAATGGCATGAACCTGGGAGGCGGAGTTTGCAGTGAGCTGAGATCCGGCCACTGTGCTCCAGCCTGGGCGACAGAGCCAGACTCCGTCTCAAAAAAACAAAAAAAAAGAGACCATATGTAGTAGGCAGAATAATGGCCCCCTGTAGATGCCCATATCCTCATCACTAAAATATATGAATATTGCCTTGTACATGGCAAAGGGACTTTGAAAATGTGATTAAGGCTATAGACTTTAAAGCGGGGAGGTTATCCTGGATTATATAGACGGTCCCAAACTGATCACATGAGTCCTTAAAGATGAATAATCTTTTCTAGCTGCAATTAGGGAGAAAAGGAACAACGAAAGAAGAGTCAGAGTAATGCCAGGTAAGAAGGACTCAACTGATAACTGCTGCCTTTAAAGATAGCAGAAGGGGCCATGAGCCAAGGAATGTGAGAAACTTCTGGAAGCTGAAAAAGATAAAGAAATAGATTCTTTCCTAGAGCCTCCAGAAACAAATGAGTCCCTACTGACACCTTGATTTTAGCCAAGTGAGACCTGTACCAAGTTTCTGACCCATGGAACTATACGGTAATAAATTTGTGTAGTTTAAGCCACCGTTTGTTTTATTTATAGCAGTAAAAAATTATACTTTGCAAAAGGCTAAAAGCAAGTGAATCGTTTAGAAAATACATGAAGAATTAAAAAGACATGTAAACATGTAAATAAGACTTCACTTACGGTTACAAGACTTCACTTACAATTGTGAATAAGATTTCACTTATGCTTACAAGACAACTCAGAAGCTAGGTGATGGTTTTATTTAATACTGCTGTCTCATAGTAGAGGATTTGATGTTAAGGTCAGAATGAGAATTAGGATAAGAAATTATAAACTAGACTCAGTGTAACTGCACGTTTGTCGTTCCAAATGTACCTGACATTTACCAATGCAGACATGTAAAGTTACAAATAGAAACAAAGATTATTATAGGGGTTTGGTATGTGAGGTTAAATACTGTAAGATTTTACAGTGACACTTTTAGAAAACAGTAAAGTTATTAGTCAGGTAGACTTATTAAGATAATGCTTATGGCCACAACTGAAGAAGAAGACAGACAGGATACAGACTTATCTAGAATGCTCCCATTCTGGCCATCATTAGTAGAAAACAAAACTTTTCATTGCAACTGAAACTCTTGAGTGATTTTGCTTACAGAAGGAATAATAAGTAATTACAATCTAAATTTATTTGTCATTCAACATCTTAAAAAAAGGAAAGTGCTATTATTCTAGCAATAGAAACAATGCAATTAAATACTGCTAGATGAGATGCAATTGTCTCATAATGAGAAATTAGGAAACTAAATAGAGACATTACCTGTGTAATTGTAGGCAAATGAGCACTGTATGTATAATATTTACTTGTTCTATACAATTAGTCCTTTGTTGTTTGATTATTTGCATTCATCAATAAGTTATAATGTGAGGCTAATCAAATGCAAGGGACTTTCTGTTTCTGTAAAAATGGTGACATATACTGAAGTAGAAGTTTGATATTAAGTGCAGAGCTTTTAACATAGCTGTTGCAGAAATTAATCAGGTAATGCATGTTTCACTTAAGTGAGGAATAAGTTTTATCAAAATAGCTTTATCACAATTAATTCACCTTTGGCAGGGGTAGTGTTCTATTTATAGCTTGTGATAGCACAGTCAAATAGCAGACAATTTTGATATGCTTCCATTCAATATGAGATGAATTAGAATACTCAGTCATTTCAAATTGCTAAAGGCATTCAGATAAGGAGATATGTATACTGAAATTAGAATTCAATTAGAACACCGAGGCGAACATTCGAAAGTGTATTTGAAAGCATCATGTTTTCAATGCAGTGGTTCTGACTTCTTTAATTTCTTCATTATGTGATGCTTGTTGCCCACAAGGAATTTACAACCTAATGATGAAAACAGAACAACCACATATTTATTTATAACTGCTGACAATTTCATTAAGCGCATACAAATGACTACAAGTGGAGAGAAACACATTTATAAAAAACTATAGCTGCAAAATACACATTCAGACTATATATATATATATATATATATACCTCAAATCAGTAACTGTGTACTTGAACTTCAAGGGACTTACATAGCGATGCGTGTGTGTATGTGTAAATATTTGCTATTTGTATGAAGGACGCAATATCAAACAATTCCCTTTGCTAAAGGAAATGCCAATATATTATAGAATAATAAAAGAAAAAGGTTAGAAAAGAAACAAAAATAAGAAAGAACAATGTCTTTCCTATTTTGTAGCTTGAAATAGAAAATCATAGTAGGTACATTATTCAAAGTATTTGGTGAGCTACTTACATTTTTGTCAGATCATCTTTTTTTGTTTTTGCTTTTGTGTTTGAGACAGTCTCCCTCTGTCACCCAGGCTGGAGTGCAGTGGTGCAATCTCGGCTCACTGTAACCTCCACCTCCACAGTTCAAGGGATTCTCCTGCATCAGCCACCCATGTAGCTGGGATTACAGGCATGTGTCACCATGCATGGCTAATTTTTGTATTTTTTTTGTAGAGATGGGGTTTTGCCATGTTGCCCGGGCTGGTCTTGAACTCCTGGCCTCAAGTCATCTGCCCACCTTGGACTCCCAAAGTGCTGGGATTACAGGTGTGAGCCACTACCCCGTGCCTGGTCTCAAATTACCTTTTTATGGTTAATTTTTTTTAAGTTTTAATTTCATTTTAATATATTGACCATGTATTCATGCATTTATTCAATAATTTGTATAGAGGTCCTATGTAACATGCCTGGAACTGTTATAGACATTAAAGGTACAATAATAAAATGAGAAGTGTACTACCCTCTTGAAATTGAGAAAGTCAGAAAAACTGTTAAACAAGGAAGAAACCACCCCATGGCATCAGAGATTAATAATTTTCTAATGTAGAAAATTAAATAAGGTGATCTTTGAACTTCTTTAACTGTGTTGGTCGAAGAAGTTAGCTCTAAAAAGGTAACAATTAGGCTGAGACCTAAATCCACTCACATGCCATTCTGCTAGTTGTACAGACCTTTAAAGAAGTAATTTTTACATAAGAAACCATTGGCCTAATGAAAGCATCTCCTTCTATTGCATAATATTAATCTTATACTAGTAACTATCTGCACAACCATTAGTTTGTATGCTATTTTAACTATAAGATGTTGGTGGCAGATAATCACAATAAAAACTTATCAGAAGAAATTTAAATAAGAGAAAATAAATCCCCTTATAAATAGCATTATAATGATGTAATTCAGTGGATTACTAATTAAAACAAAACTATACATTTTTATAAGAAATTACTCTTTGAAGAAAAAATATATTGTACATTGGGTTAAAATAAAGAATACAACACATTTGTAATTTTATAATGTCATTAAAGATGAATTCATGGAAATCTAATAAAACTTTTAATAATTTTTGTCAAGCATGACATTTTTTAAATCATTTTTTGTTTTGGTTAGCATCTTATGATTAACCAAACATTACATGTAGTAAAATATTCATTAATACTTGTCGTGTATTCCATTTCTCCTTTTTCCCCTTTACCTTTCTTCTTGCTTATCTCCAGCTTTACCAAAATGTAATTGACAAAAACTGTATATATGTACGGTGTACAATGTAATGTTTTGAGGTATGTATTGTCAAATTATGCCCCAACATATAAATAAAATAAACCCCCTGTGGCTGAGATGCTCCAGTTAAAGCAGAACTGAGAGGCCACAGCAAGATGAAGAGGTAGTGACATACACTGTGTTCTCAGAAAACGTTGCAGAAATGTCACCAGACTCCCCTTTCTGCAATCAAGCTAAACCAGTTCCTGTTATCAATCTCAAAATAGGCTACAGCTGGAAAATCCTCAGGTGCTCAACCACTAACCACCTTAAGTCAGAAAACAAAGAGAGATTTGTGGTTTTAGGCTTAAATGTCATCTAATCAAGACTCTGATCCCTCTCCCCAGTCTTGCCCTTTTTGCCTTTATAATCTTTAACTCTCCTACTTCTGCTCTGTCCCAAAGGCTGCGTCTCCCCCACCTACAAATTTGTTTAGAAAAATAAAGCTCTCCTTTTTGCTTCTGCAAATTTCACGGCCTTTTGTTAACAGTATACATTGTGAAATAATGACCACAATCAAGCTAATTCATATATCCACCACCTCTCATAGTTATGTTTGTGGTGAGAACATTTAAGATCTGTCTTGTCAATTTCCAAATACACAACACATTATTATTAACTATAGTCACCATGCTGCACAATAGATCTGCAGAATTTATTTATTGGTTTCTGGGTTTTTTTTGTTTGTTTGTTTGTTTTGAGACGGAGTCTTGCTCTGTCACCAGGCTGGAGTGCAGTGGCATGATCTTGGCTCACTGCAACCTTTGCCTTTGCCTCCCGGCTTCAAGTGATTCTCCCGCCTCAGCCTCCTAAGTAGCTGGGATAACAGGCGCACGCCACCACACCCGGCTAATTTTTGTATTTTTAGTAGAGACGGGGTTTCACCATGTCGGCCAGGATGGTTTTCATCTCCTGACCTCATGATCCGCCTGCCTCGGCCTCCCAAAGTGCTGGGATTACAGGCATGAGCCACCATGCCCAGCCGGCTTCTGTTGTTTGTATGTGTGCATGTGTCAGTAAGGCCTATACTCCGATGTGTGGCGGTGAGCTATGTGATCTGTAGTGTCCTTCCTTGTTGAATTGTGAAATAAAGACACAGGCTTAGGAAAGGACTTGGTTCTGATCTATACACCCTTGTGAAAAAAACTGAGAAGCCCTTACGAAGACTAAAGATGAAAATGGGAAAAAAAGATAATTGCAAAAAGAGAAGCCAAAGAATAATGAGTTAAGGGACATAAGAGAAGAAAGATACCAGATTACACAATACGCAGTATGAGATGTGAAGGCCACGTCCTGCAGAAGAGAACTAGTCAAGGAATGATGCGTATGGAAATCCAGCCCATGCCCCACTCAATGAGCTACATCTACCCAGGAGATGGGATTTCTAATGCCTTTTTAAATTATTGTAGCAAACCATTAGGCTGAATAGATTGGATTTTCTCCTTCAAACATCACATCGGGGTGTTCTTCAGCATGCTGTTGCTAAACCACAACATGCTAGATTATTTTTACCCAAATAAAAGCCTAACGGTAGACAGTAAGTGGTTATAGTGGTAATCAATTCAGTTTTTTAATAGTCCTCAGCACAGGACTATTACTGTTGCAAACAGCTTGTATCGTATTGACCAGTGCATTTCTGTGACTACATTAATCAATAGCGTGCACACCCATCTTTTCTTTCCTCATGAGCAACACTTGGACATATCTGATACAACACACTTAAGAATAAGATTCCCACTGATTGATTCATTTAATCTGGCAAGAACAGCACCCTCACAGGCCAGTTCAAAAAGAAGAGTGAAAGGAATTGTAGAGATGAAAGAAGGTTGGGAGAGGCAATTTATGATATGAACACTGACAACAAAACTCAACAAAACAATTGCTTACAGTTAGAGAATTATAACTGGATATGAGTATATAAAATAAACTCTATTATATGTAAGCAAGAAAGAGGAGGTATAGACCATATGTGAGCTACAGGGCAAAGGCAATCAGGGTTATAAGAATAGAAAAATGTTAAGGGCAGACTTGTGAATGTTAACATAGGCAGGATTCATTAATCACACTGGCATCTGCAAAATAACAGGCCTAATTATTGTGTATGTTTTAGCCCCTCCCTACTCAAAAGTGTGGTCTACGAATCAGCATTGTTGCCATCACCCAGGAGCTTGTTGGAAATGCAGGCTGTCAGCCCTCACCCTATACTTACTGAATCACATTTTGTTATTTAACAAGATCCCCAAGAGGTTCATGTGCACATTAACGTTTGAGGGGTACAGCTTTGGAGTTCCAGAACTATCATCATACATACTCCGCTCTAACATTTCATGAGATATTATTTTCCATAGGCTGTCCCCAGTGTATCTCATGAGCACTTTTTCAGCTGACACCACAAACAAATAAAAAGTTGCAGTCTCCGTGATGCCTGAGAACTTCTGGCCACTTATCCATAGTTACACATCAGAGAAGAGCTGCATCCCACCCTCAGATAGACCAAAAGCTTTTTTTTTTGTATAGCACTTGAGATTTCTCGAGTGCCTACTTTCACACTCATTTGTTCAGCTCAACAACAGTCCGATGGGAATAGAGGTTGCAATTTTCCCTTTTATGTATTTTTCAATGAGGAAATAGACATAGTGTCATGCTGAAGCGCAGAAGTGGCAGTCATGTAGTCAATGAAAGCAACTCAGGTTTTTAGATTAGTCCCTTGGACACTATTTTGGGGCAATTCAGATTTCTCCTAAAAAGTAAATCCCTTGAGAGTGGTAAAATACTGATTTTCTAATTCTATGGCAATGATTTTTAACACTGAGGAGCCCACAGGAAAACAAACACAAACAAATAAACATCCTAATGCTGTGGTCCCATCCTGCAGAGATGGGAATATAGTTGAGACTAACTATATTGGAATGGAAACTGGGATCTACAAGCTTTCCAGGACATTCTCATATGCAGACAGACTTGAGAATGACTGATTCATTGTAACAGGTTGGTATTGCTGATGTCAATGCCGAGAGAGTAACTCTCTAGGCGCATGCATTAGAATCACCTGCAGGGCTTGTTAAAACAAAGATTCTTGGGCCACATTCCTGGAGCTTCGGGTACAAATAATGCATTTTTAGCAAGGTCCCAAGTGTTGCTGATGCTGGCCTAATGCTGTGCTTCTCAAACTTTAATGTGCCTACAGATTCCCTGGGGATCTTGTTAATACTCTTATTGAGCAGACTTGGGGATGCTGCTGATGCTGCTGGCTCCTGCTCACACTTTGAGTCGCCAGGACCTGTTCTGCCTAATGAGAACTAAATGCTTGATGACTTCAAAGAAGTGTGATAACATCAAGGAGAAACTTGCTCTAATTCACAATTTTGAAAAGAACAGACACTGACCACAAAAATCAAAAAGTGTAAATTGCAAGGGTTAATTGTAAAAAGGCTTTAGGTTAAAAAAAAGTCCTTTCATGCTATTGGTGGTAAATTTTGCGTGAAAGGACTGTGGACACCATGAAGAAAGTGAATCACAGGAAGGGTCAGAGTCCTGTGATAAAGATTTTCACAATTAAGAGTGGGGTTAAGGAGTACAGTACTTGAAATCACATAGACCCAAGACAGAATCCTCTTTGACACTGACACATGCTACTTAGGAGGAAGAATAGTACTACATACATTGCAGAGGTGTCTGAGTCTTAAATGGATTAGTATTTGTAAAATCCCTAGTGCCCCACCTGGCACACATCAAGCATTCAAACAAATACTAGCTATTATTTTCCACTCAACAAGTATTAACAGACATCTCTTAAGTGAAGTTTTATGTGCTTTGCCAAAGGTATCATTCGGTTTCTACTAATTTGGAGATAATAAAACTATAGGCAAAGGATGATTTTTCTTTCATTTCATGATGCATACTGTAATATTTATAATCAAGTAAAATACTTCTGCAGCTCATTTTAGTTATTTTTCTAAAGGACAACTAGTATCAGGCAGAATTAAATTTCAGAAATTATTTGAACTTCGTTAGAAAATAATTCTAACAAGATTTTACCAATATTAAAATAGCTTCAGAATAATAATATAATTCTTGAATTCAGGAAAAGGTTTACACAATGGTTTTTATCTTCAGTTTGTGTTAATCCTTTAGTGATTGTACAGACATTTATTTTGTAGTGTATTATTTAGGTCTGAGGGTAAGGGTCACCTCTCCAGAGATGTCTCCTGATTATCCTACTTAATGTTGTTCCTTCCCCCATTGTATACTCTCTCTTTTTTTATTCCATAACACTAATCTCAACCTGACTGCATATTATTTATTTTGCATTTGCTTTGTGTTCTGTCTTTCCCACTAAAAAGGAAGCACAAGGAAGCCAAAGCGTTATCTGGAATATGCCCATGATATATGTTCCTGCCTCAGGACATTTGCACTTGTCTTTACCCCTGCCTCCGATTTCAACATGGACTTTCTCACTTCCTTTAACTCTCTACTCAGATACCAGTTTCTTCCTGGAACACTGTATCTAAAATAACAATACCCATTCTTCCCCTCTGGTACCTTCTACCTTCTTTATTTTGGTGCATCAGTCTTCATTTCAATTATTATGATCTAATATAGTATTTTTTGCTTGTTTATTGTGTGCTATGGTTTGAATGTGTTCCCCAAATTTTATGTGTTGGAAACTTAATTCCCAAGTTCATATGTTGATCATATTTGGAGGTGGGGATTTGGGGAGGTAATCGTGATTAGATAAAGTCAAAAGGGTCAGCCCCCATGATGGGACTGGTTGGCTTTACAGGAAGAAGAAGAAAGCCCCGGGCTGACACACACTTGCCCTCTCGCCATGTGATGCCCTTCAACATATTATGACACAGCAAGATGGCTCTGATCAGATGCTGGCACTATGCTGCTAAAGTTTCCATCCTCCAGACTATGAGCTGAATAAACTTTATTTTAAAATAAATTACCCCGTCTGTGGTATTTTGTTATAGTAACAGAAAATGAACTAAGACATTGTGTATCTTTCTTTCACCAAGAAAAGCAAGATCCAGAGATCCAGTAGGAGAAACATGTATATTTCATCCCTAGCACCTAGAACAGTACCTGTTACAAAGTAGGTGCTCAATAAGTGGATTTTTTTGTTTGCTTGTTTGTTTTGTTTGTTTTTTTTCAAATGGACTACTGGGCCAGGTGCAACTGCAGTCCTATCACTTTGGGAGGCCAAAGCGGATGGACTGCTTGAGGCCAGGAGTTCAAGAGCAGCCTGGGCAACATGGCAAAACACAGTCTTTACTAAAAAGTACAAAAATTAGCCAGGTATGGTGACGTGTGCCTGTAGTCCCAGCTACTCAAGAGGCTGAGTTGGAAGGGTGACTTGAGTCCAGGAGGTAGAGGTTGCAGTGAGCTGAGATCTCGCCACTGCACTCCAGCCTGCTGGATGACAGAGCCAGGCCCTGTCTTAAAAAAAAAAAAAAAAAAAAAAAAAAAGACTACTACTGTAGTACTTTCTGCTAGAGCTCACAACAATATTACATGCTCATGCTTATCTTATGTATCCTAAGAATAATTTATTTCTAGCATAGTATCTATTAGTTACAGCTTCACGGTTGTAGTCTCACTAGGGAAGGTTATTTCCCTCTTATAATTTTAACTTCTATGTGGTGCCAAATATACTACTGTAATGCAAAGAAACAAATTGTCTAGAAAATAGCATCGCATCGCAGAATGTATGACTTTGTCTCTACTATGGTAGCACATGGACATCACTGACGTGATATTTTTCACACTGGCTACCTGGGTACCATATTTCCCAGGACAGAGAGGGAAATTAATCCATGTAGAAGGCCATACATACTTCCTCAAGTTCACTGAAGCCTTTGCCCATTTTAATTCAGTTCAGTAACTCTCCATTCTGAGATCAAGAGGCTTTCTATCATTTTTTGGAATGAAATTTCAGACTCTAAACATATGGGCTTCCAAAATATGTCAGTGGAGAACAAGAGAATTTCAATTACAGTGGCTAAAATAGCTCTGAAAACTGCACTATATTTAGGAATATAGTGTTTTATCCCACTGGCATCGTCTAAATTATTCCATTTTCTTCTCAGATATATCAGAAGGAAACAAGATATAATGAAGGATGTTCACTGGAGTTGAATAAAGGGAAATGACCTTTTTAACTTTGGCATCGGATAAAAGCTATTACCTTGACAGAGTAAGGCATGTCTTTCTAACATAAACACAAATACCCTAATATTGTTGCTTAAGATGTGGAAGCTCTTTACTTTAAGACCATTATCTTAGTTTTACCAGAATTGATGGAATGAAATAAGTATTTAAAATACATTACATGCGTTGCTAATTATTATACCTGGGTGATGGGTACATGAAGCTTCATTATACTGTATGATCTACCTTGGTATGTTTGGAAAGTGCCGTAATAAAAGTTGAAATGTATTATAAACAAAAAAATGGAATGACATAAATGTATGAAAATCAGGAACTATGCTTTAACCACAAAATGAAATTCTATGCAGCTTTTAAAAACCTATAGTGTAGATGTGTATTTGCTGATGAGGAATGCTTATTCCACATTCTTAAGTAAAGAAAGCATGTTTCAAAATACCATTTTCCTATTCTTTGATTTTTCTTTTGAAACGTAATTATTCTATTTAATAAACACCAGCTCAGTGCATACTATGTACTAGGGACATTTCAAGTTCTTTAGAAAGCTTAAGTCTAAGTGATTAAATATCCTCATAACAACCCCATGATTAGTAAACACTAGTATCATACACATACGTATAAGATGCAGGCAGGTTAAGAAAATGAGTCAAGGTCACACAGCTGGTAAGGGATGGTGGGGGAGAGGATGCTGAGACTTGAACCTGAACAATAGGTCTTGAGAGATTTGGTTTTCATTAATATGTTATGCTGCCTCTGCTAATCACTGATGTATAATCAGACATATTTACATAAACTGAACAGAAAGATGCCTTGAAGGTTACATTCCAAGTTCATAGTGGTTAATGATGAGTAGAAAGAACATGGATGGTTTTTTTAAACTAATTTTGTTTATGTTTATGTGTAATTATTCCATATCCTTCAGGTATTACTCATAGAATAGGAAAAATTAAAATGCTTTAAAAGTATAATATGAATGTTAACAAATTCTCGGTTGTTTTTTACAAAGGTGAAGTGTATACATATAAATATTTTCCTTTTCCTCCCTCTTCATTTAATTGTTCCTGTGTCACAGAAGCTCAGCCTTTCTTGAGTCAATTTGCCTGCAAATATTACTTTGCCATTACTTCCAATGGCAAAAACCTCAATTACATCTGAACCAACCTAGAGTTAGAGGCCATGATGTGATAATTCACAAAGATGTTGCAATTTAGTTATCTTCTGTCATGACCATGCAAGTAGACTTCTCACATCAGGGTAGTTGCACTTCTTTTTTTTTTTTTAATTTTTATTTTTTATTTTTTTTTGAGACGGAGTCTCGCTCTGTCACCCAGACTGGAGTGCAGTGGCGTGATCTCGGCTCACTGCAAGCTCCGCCTCCCGAGTTTATACCATTCTCCTGCCTCAGCCTCCCGAGTAGCTGGGACTACAGGCGCCCGCCGCCATGTCCGGCTAATTTTTTTTTTTGTATTCTTAGTAGAGACGGGGTTTCACCGTGTTAGCCAGGATGGTCTCGATTGTTGACCTCGTGATCCGCCCGCCTCGGCCTCCCAAAGTGCTGGGATTACAGGCGTGAGCCACCGCGCCCGGTCCGTAGTTGCACTTATTAAGTGGTGGTTAGTTTCCACGAGGCAGGAAACAGGAGCAACCAGGCCATTTAACAGCTCTGTCCACACAGGGGTGAGGCAGAGTTAAAATGGACTCTCTTTATAACACCATATCCCTCAAAACACCTCTAGATCTCTTCCGGTTCTCTCTTTTGAAGCAGGCTGTGCAAGGCTTATACAAGCTAGGGCAGATTCTCCACACCAGCACCTCATTTCAGCTAAGCAGGCAATGGCTGTTGGCTCTCTGAGGTTAAAATGCCTTTAGTGCCTTGATCCTCAAGTATGAGTCTCTGCCAAAATTCTTGAAACATCATCTCTGTTACAGAAGTGCATGGATTGCTATTGCCATGGACTATTAGACGTTACTGCTTTTTAAAAATGACTGAAGGTTTGTTGGCCTATGTGAATACATTTTGAAGGAAACGTAGTGACAAAAGTTATCATACTGATGCAATTAATGCAAAAAGCTTTGGCACATGCCTCCCATTTGTCAGTACATCTTCTATGCTAAACCTCAAAGGTTATCATTAATTGACAAATGACTATCGTTTTATCTAGTCATTAAAGATGTATTCATTTTAGCCAAATGAAGTAGAGAATGTAAAGACAAATTTAAATTATTGGCTGATTTTAGAATATTTTAGTTTGTTATTTACCATTAAACATCTAATAGTTCAACAACAACAAAATTTAGAAGTGCATTATATATTAAATTCACTGAGTTACCAAGTATAATTTGTATTAAGGATGGATGCTATTAACAGTTACTTTTGCAATATAGAAAATGTAACTAAGAAAGCTGCTAGAACAAGTAAAAAAATTTTTTCCAGGTTAAAAATGGCATATTCATTCAGCCATAAAATGATAGCATGAAAGTATATGTAATAGCAAACTATTATGTTGATAACATTAACTATTATGTACTATATAAAAAAATCACCTTGCAAAGTAGGCTCCATTAGATGAAAAAAGGGAAAAAGGGAGATAATAAACATCAAACTAATAAGATATGTGTAGAAATGATGAGATTGTAACTGATTTTTACTTCTTTGTGTTTACTTTTCTACAGAAAATATGGATTACCTTTACTACACATTACCTCTCCCTGACAAAAATAGGCAGTTCTGAAAAGTTTGAAACTTTCATTACACATATTATTATGGTTGAAATTATATCAGTGAAAGGCAAAAGTGCCAACACAAGGATTGTATTAAGTGACATAATGAGTGGAATTGTCTTTCTTTTAAAACAATTTTATTCTCTTTAATAAGAATAGGCATAGAGGGATATCAAAAGAGGAGGGGTAGATCAGGTCACACTGGCACACTCTTTTGGTCATAACTGATGTTGTGAGTCCAAATTCCATTGGTAGTTTGTACATAAATAGATCCATTCAAAGGCATGAATATATATATATATACACACACACACACACACACACACATGTATGTGTGTGTCTATAGACACATCATGCTTCAATTAACTATTCAGTAAACTGTCTAATTTATTACCCCCCAAGGGTAAACATTGATTTCAACAGTACTAAATGGAGTTTTACGGTCAGAAATATATATAACAGCAATAAAGCAATAGAATTTGGACAAGAAGTGGTCATCAAACATTTGTTAGGGATTGAGGGAACATGAGGACAAAGAAAGATTGATTAATGTGAAGTTGTTGGCTTGAGGCCAAACAAGACGGGGTAAAGGCAAAAAAGGAAAAAGAGTCATTATATGAAAAAGACACATGCATGTGCATGTTCATAGCAGCATAATACGCAACTGCAAAGATATAGAACCAACTTAAGTGCCCATGGGCCAGTGAGTGAATAAAGAAAATGCGGTATATATACACCATGGAATACTACTTAGCCATAAAAAGGAATGGCATAGTGTCTTTTGCAGCAACTCGGATGGAGCTGGAGACCATTATTCGAAGTGATGTAACTCAGGAATGGAAAACCAAATACCGTATGTTGTCACTTACAGGTGGGAGCTAAGCTATGAGGATGCAAAGACACACAGAGTGATATAATGGACTTTGGGGACTGGGGGGATCATTGGGAGGAGGGGTGAGGGATAAAAGACTACATTACAGCACACACTGCTCAGATGATGGGTGCACTAAAATTTCAGAATTCACCACTATAGAACTAATCCTTGTAACCAAAAAACCCTGTACCTCACAAACTATTGGAAACTTAAAAATAAATAAATAAATTGCTAGAGGTAGTGTCAAATAATCCTCCAAGAAAGTTGTGAAAATTGACTCTCCTATACGTTTTGCAACATTTACAATGCTATTTATTATTTTTTCTTTTCTTTTTTTTTTTTTTTTGAGACAGGGTCTCCTTCTGTCACCCAGGCTGGAGTGCAGTGACGCAACCATGACTCACTGCTACCTCGGCCTCCCAGGCTCAAGCCATCCTCCCACTTCAGCCTCCCGAGTAGCTGGGACCACAAGGCATGTACCACCACACCTGCTAATTAGTTTCATTTGTATTTCGTAGAGATGCGGCCTCCCTATGTTGCCTAGGCTAGTCTCAAACTCCTGGGCTCAAGTGATTGTCCCACCTTGGCCTCTCCAAGTGCTGGGATTACAGACGCGAGCCACAGTGGCCAGCCGATGCTGAATGCTCTTTTGTTCATTTAAAAGATACTACATGCTAAGGGCTAATGCTAAGAATGCATTAGTGAGAGAGACAGAGAAAAAAAAAAAACAAACAAACTTCTGCTTTCAGATATTACAGTCAATGAAGGAGTTTAAGGGGTAAGAAGAGAATAAACAAATTAACAATTTAATATATAAAATATTAAGTAGGATGAAGCAAAATAATGCAGGGAATGGAGGACAGTGAAGGGTGTGAGGACAGGCTGTTATCTTCAGGCGGTCAGGAGGGGGAGCTCTACTTATGCGGTGACCTGAGACGGGGAGGCAGTGATGTGGACTGCATGGAACTCTAAGAGAAAGAACACTCCAGGCAGAGAGAAAAGCAGATGAGAAAACAGCTATATGAAAGATCATTCCTGGGGATATACCCAAAAGATTATAAGTCATGCTGCTATAAAGACACACGCACATGTATGTTTATTGCGGCACTATTCACGACAGCATAGACTTGGAATCAACCCAAATGTCCATCAGTGACAGACTGGATTAAGAAGATGTGGCACACCATGGAATACTATGCAGTGATAAAAAAGGATGAGTTCGTGTCCCTTGTGGGGACATGGATGCAGCTGGAAACCATCATTCTCAGCAAACTATCGCAAGAACAGAAAACCAAATACCACATGTTCTCACTCATAGGTGGGAATTGAACAATGAGATCACTTGGACACAGGAAGGGGAACATCACACACTGGGTTCTATTGTGGGGAGGAGGGACGGGGGGAGGGATAGCATTAGGAGATATACCTAATGTAAATGACGAGTTAATCGGTGCAGCACACCAACATGGCACATGTATACATATGTAACAAACCTCCATGACGTGCACATGTACCCTAGAACTTAAAGTATGATGATGATGATGATGATGATAATAATAATAATAATAATAATAATAAAGAAAGATCAAGGCAGTCATCGCAGTGGAGAGAAGGACCTGGGAGAAGAGGACTGGAAAGTGTGATGAGAGAGGCAGGAGTTGGGGCTGGAAGAAGGGGATGGGGTTAAGTCTGCAGGGCCTCCAAGACCACAGTAATAAGGACTCTATATTTACTTTTAGTGAGATGGAAAGACCCTGTGGGTGTTCTGATCAGGGACTAGTGATTATCTGTCTTGAGCTACAAAGGAACGACTGGCCGACTCGCTGTTGAATGGAAGACTATAGGAGGGCAAGGGCGGAAGCAGGGGGAGACGTAACAGGGGAATACAGCCATCCAGCCACAGGATGACAGAGGCAAGAGCGGAGGTGCTGAACTACATGGCAGAATTTTGGATAAATTTTGAAAATAGAGCTGAGAGGATTTGCTCATGGGTTCATGTGAGTTGTGAGGAAGACAGGAGTCAAAGAGGGCTCTAAATATTTTTGTCTAAGCAACTAGTTGAATGGAGCTGACGTTTTCTGAAATAGAGAAGTCTGTAAAAGGAGCAGGTGTGAAGGGGAATCAGATGCTCAATTCTGGGTGTGTTAAACTTATGATAACTATTGCATATCCCTGTGGAGATATCAAGCAGACATTGAGTAGGTAATACTAGCAAAGTTCCCATTTCTGCTTTCCTTTTTTGTTTTGCTCTCTTTTCTGTTTTATTTTTGCTTGTGAGGGTAAAATTATCTTGTTTTAATTTGCATATCTTTAAAGGCTAGTGAGGTGTTTTGGTTATTTTTAACTATTTGTATTTCTTCTGTGAATTACTTGTGGTTTGTTCTTTTGGTTTGTTGCAAATCTTTATGTATTTTGCATAGATTTTTTTCTATTAAATTCAACTTCCTACTCTGCCATCTGTTTTTAAAATTTTGTTTATGATTTCTTTTTTGGTACAGAAGTTTTAAATGTACTGAGCAACATGGCATAGGAACTGTGTAGCCAAACTCCCTGGGTTCACCTACCAGCTGCTCTGCTTACCAGCTTACTGACCCTGGACAGGTCACGTAACTTCTGATAACTACTCAGTATCTCCAGTTCCTCTTCTATAAAATGGGGATAATAATAGTGCATTTACCTCTTTGGGTTTTTATGTAAATATATATAAAGTACTTAGAAGAGTGATTGGCATAGAGATGCACTAAAGAAGTGTTAGCTATTGTGTTTTCAATGTAATCAAATCTGCGGGGTCTACACATACCATTAAATGCCATCTAACCTAGGAATACTTGGAAGATGGAGTGTGCTTACGAGGATATAGAGATGAGGGGCAGAAATGTAAACACACCAAATAGCTGATGACACAAATAGCATTAGCTTTCTCTATTCTTGTCTTCTGAATTGTACAACCTCTCTTATGCCAACTATTGGAGGGGATGGTTAATAATAGCAGCAATAATAATAGTCTTAATAGTAAAAATATCTTGAACACTTCTGCTATGCCAGACACTAGGCCAAGCATGCTTCAAACATTGCCTTATATAATATGCACAGACTATCTTAGGAGATGAATCCTATTTTTTCCATTTTCAAATCAAGTCACAGATTAACTGAAAGTACAGCTGATCTATACCATGTAGAGAGCCCATATTTTGTATTAGTGAAGAATATGGGTAAAAAGTAAATGAGTCAATGTATTTAAAGTGCCTAGAACAATGTGTGGCACATAGGAAGTGCTATATAAATGAAAGCTATTATTGCAATGATTGGTTTGTTTTTTTGAGTATTTTTGAGTGCCTGCTATGTTTCAGGTAATGTGTTAAGTTCAGGGATGCAGTTTAATACTGCCCTTGCCCTCTTGGAATGTATAATGGGCTATAAGAATCAGTTAACATTAAGGCATCAAATACTTTGAATAAAATAATCTTTTGGGGCTTGTCATTTGTTATCAATGGGGTATAACACTTTTAATTTATTAGCTCATTAATTTAATGATTATTGATACATGCTGTACCAAATACCCTGCCAGGTCCTACAGTGAACAGATAAATAAGACTTACCTATAACAATTTACATCACATAAATACATGACAATAATGTAACATGGCAAGTGTGTTCATAGAACCATACATTTACAATAGAAGTACTCAGAGAAAAATGTAGAGGGTTACCTTATAAAAGATGGAGTGATGCTATTCACAAAATACTTTTAGTTCCACTTACTCTTGAAATTTCTAACCAACATATAGTTTTTGCCTTTATTATGAGCTAACCTGTAATTCTATATGATTTCCAACCACATGGTCATCTTGTCTATGGCTATACTCAGTAGCCTAATAACATGAAATCATAGAATTTGTGGGTACCGTGAGATATCTCGTTCAGTCCTTGACCTTCAGGGATCTGGATGGCTAATCCATCCAGATTAGGTAATGACCTTGATGTCTGCTTTTATGTTTTACTCCATCCTGGCTGCTTTATTATGCAAGACACAGATGCCCTTATGAGTCCTAAAGTGCTTCAATACTTAAGTATAGAAACTCTACAATTAATTTAAGGATTCTTAAAAATCCTTTAATTCTCTTTCTTTCTAATGAAACTAAAATACAGTCATGCTAAGTTTCCAAAAGAAAACTTCTCTATTATATGTAGGTCTCCATCATCAGATACATATTAAAGGAAAGTTTAAAAGAAACTGAGTAAAAAAAAAAAAACTTCATAATGTGTGATGAATTATTATAGGAAACGTGACTAGACGTAGGGACATAACACATCAGAAGCAGAAATAAGCGCTTTGTCTTAATCATCATGTTAATTGAAAGACCAAATGAAGAACATGCTCATATGTTGTAGGAACACATATAAAACTTGCTCTGAAATGCACATTTTGAAACAATGTCAACATTTTAATAAAAAGACATTATGTGATATTTCATGATTTAAGGAGTTTCAGTTCAGAGAGAACATTAATGGTATTAAATTCATTGGTGCTTTCCTATCATATTTAAGCAGGAAGATTAGAATAAAAGAAATAATTTTCCCATGCCTTATCTACAGGCTCACAGGGAGAACGCTATGGCAAACCTAATTGCATTCACAATGAAGTCACAGTAGAGTGGTGCAGAGGTGAAATTTTCATTAAAACAATTACTCATATCTTTATATGCTAATTCACACATAGATGCTAAAAAGCAGGAGTACCTCAAGTTATAAAATATATATCAACTGTATTTGAGAACTAATGAACATCCTACATACTTGTCTCCAGTAGTCATGTATTCAGTGGCTCAGTGAGTCCAAATCAACACCCAAATTAAATTTAAAATGTAATGTTTTTCCAGACCTGCAGTGTAGCATAAATAGGCACTGGTACAATAAGCATAAACAACTAAATCTAAAACAATGGAAGCAACTCTTTGTAAATGAATTAAGAAATGAAAGAATAAATTAATGAATATTCACATAACAAATATTTCTTGAGCACCTAACAGGCATGGTGCCAAGTCCTGAGGATGCAAAGGCGACCAAAAGAGACTTCTTTCTTGTGAGGCATATAAAAGGATAAACCATGTTATTCTAACTGCTGAGATATTTCTTTACATATATCATTATTTCTAGTCTCATTAATTCTATTTATTCTCCTCCTCCTCCTTCTACTAGATAACAATTACCTGGTGCTTACCACATGATACGGTTTGGATGTGTGTTACATCCAAATCTCATGTTGAAATGTGATTCCCAGTGTTGGAGGTGGGGCCTGCTGAAAGATGATTGGATCATGGGGGCAAATGTCTCATGAATAGTTTAGCACCATCCCCTTGGTGATGAGTTCGTTCTCATTCACTTACTTTCACATGAGATCTGGTTGTTTAAAAGAGTCTGGGACCTCCTCCTTCTTTCTCTCTCATTCCCTCTATGACCATGGGAATAAACAGGCTTCCTCCTTCACTTTCTTTCCATGATTTTGAGCTTCGATGTTGATGCCATGCGTGTACAGCATGCAGAACTGTGAGCCAATTAAACCTCTTTTGTTTATAAATTACCCAGCCTCAGGTATTTCTTTATAGCAACACAAGAATGGCCTAACATACCCCATGCCAGACACAAATATTAACTCCTTTAATTTTTACTATCACCCTACAGGGCAAATACTATTACAGCCTCAGACAGTTTACTCCAGGTTGCATAGCTAGTAAGTGTAGAAGTTGGGATTCCTACTAAGGAATTGAGGCTCTAGTTAAAAATTTCACATTCAATTACATTTTTGGAGAGGAAGTGAAAATGTACATATACACAGACACACATTAGCCAACACATATAGGTTCAGGATTTCAGGGGACAGAAATATGGCTTGACTCTAATTGTCTGTTATTCTTGGAAATCACATTGAACATAATAATCAGTTGACATTATAAATATCTAAGAAAGAAGAACTATTCAGTCAACTTTTCTGTGTTGGGAATAGAATACCTGATGAAAAATGTGTCCTTTCTTAAACCTTCCCTCAAGCAAAAGGATGCAGTCAAGTGAAAGGATGTCAAAGTACATGCATTATTATTAGAGGAAATGAGGTGTTAAAAATCACGAAAAAAAAGTAGCTGTTTACAGTGAATAGTAGAGATCTTGATTTGTCAAAATAACAACACTTAAGTCATGTTTGGATGTAAGACTATTGATTGAGTTCCTGTTATATACTCAAAAGGATCTGTAGATCAAAGGGTAAGACAAATCATTCAGGGTGAAATAGGCAGGGTGAAAAAAAAGACATGTAATGAATGTACAATTACGAAGCAAGATAAATGCTTTAGGGGTTACATTCTTTGATAGATTCATAATCCAATTGATCCAGCCTAGAAGATGAGAGAATTCCTCACTAAGTGATCTTGACCTGAAATCTGAATGACGAACAGAAATAAGCCATGCAAAATGGCTAGTGTTGTGAGGGGGTGCGGGGGGGCGGGGCACTGAGATGGAATTAAGAATGTTCTAGCTGAAGAAATATCTTTTAGAAAGAGGTCTAGGAAGGTTGGAAGATCGTGGCCCATTTAGAAGAAGGCTACTGTATGGATGGCTAGTTGAGAGGATGAGAAAGCATAGAGTAAAAATGTAGCTGGAGAGGCTGGCAGAAGACTAACCAAATGTGACAGGTTGAATTGTGTCTCATCCCTCTCAAATGTATATATCACAGCCTTAATCCCTAGTACCTCAGAATGTCAGAATGTGATCTTATTTGGAAATAATGTTAGTACAGATGTAATTAGTTAAGATGAGGTCATGCTGGAGTAGAGTGCGCCTCTAATCTAATGAGTCATGTCCTTATTATAAAAGAAAAATCTGCACAAAGAGACACACATAGAGGGAAGACGTGAAAAGACACAACAAGAAGATAACAATGGCTTTCTACAAGCCAAAGACAGAAGCCTAGAACATAGCCTTCCCTCATGGCCCTCAAAAAGAACCAACCCCACCAACACCTTGATCTGACACTTCTAGTCTCCATAACTGTGAGAAAATTAACTTACGTTGTTTAAGCCACCCAGTCTGTGGTATTTTGGTATAGCAGCCCTACGAAGCTAATACAACAGGCCAGGCTACACATTTTAGCCTTTATATATAAAGCATTGGGAAGCTGTGAAGCTGTGTGTCTGTCTGGCTGTTTGTTGGAGAATTTTTTTTTTTTCTTTTTTTGAGACGGAGTCTCGCTCTGTTGCCCGGACTGGAGTGCAGTGGCAGGATCTCAGCTCACTGCAAGCTCCGCCTCCCGGGTTTACCCCATTCTCCTGCCTCAGCCTCCCGAGTAGCTGGGACTACAGGCGCCCGCCACCTTGCCCGGCTAGTTTTTTGTATTTCTTAGTAGAGACGGGGTTTCACCGTGTTAGCCAGGATGGTCTCGATCTCCTGACCTCGTGATCCGCCCATCTCAGCCCCCCAAAGTGCTGGGATAACAGGCTTGAGCCACCGCGCCCGGCCTGTTGGAGAATTTTTAATATGGTCACATCTGCGTGTTGAAAACATATTGCCAAAGTGTGCTAGGCATTTTGGAAGACACCAAGGAATTCAAATGAGTTGTGATAGGAGTTAGTTCCAGGGTGGTGGAAGTGGAGGAGAGCTGAGGAATTTGAGAACTACTTCAGGAGAAAGGAATTAGAGATGGGAGATGAGGCAGAGGGAAAATGGTGAACATTTAAAGTATTTAGCTCATGTCAGGCACGATTCTGAAATCTTTAGCATATTCAAATTTCACGTTATCATCTCATCAACCCTGAAAAGCACCCATCTTACTGATGAGGTAACAGACACAGAAAGGTTAAGTGACTTCTCCGAGTTCACACAGGGAGTATGTGTAGACTTTGGATCTGAACCCAGGCAGCCAATGTCCAGAGCTGTTAACTATTTGATTATTATCCATCAGAAAGACATTTAAAAAATTTTTGTGCCTTGTCAAGCTGAGTGAGTAATGCAAATCATTCTCTAGGAAAATAAAAAATGTCAGATGGTTACATATCCAGGGTAAATAAATTAGTCTGGCCTTGACTAAAGGTGCCTTTAAATTAGTCAAGCATGCCAGTGAACATACAGATACGTAGTTCCAAAATCTAACTTTTAAACATAAATTTGTAGTTAAAAGCACATACATGATTGTTGAAGGCATAGGTGGAGGTCAAATTACCTAGAAAAGGTCTTCTGAGTGAAAAGAAAAGGACTCAGTCTTGAGTAAATCCCACATTTATTAGCCAAGGAGAAAAAGTGAGTTTGCAAAGGAGACAGAGAAGCAACAGCTATGGTGATAGGAGGAAAACCAGAAGACTGTAGTTTCGTACATATTAAGGGAAGACAGGACATGGTCTACACTACAGTGTCAAATTAGAGTTGTGAGATATAGGTAGCAACATATACTGAAAAATACGTAGGATTTAGTTGCATTAACGTCATTGGTGACACCAGAGAGAGCCATTTTAGGGAAGGGACTGGAACATAAATCAAACTGGAGTAGGCTGAAGAGTAAATAGGAAATGAGGAGAAAATGACAGTGAGTATAGACAACTCTATCAAGATGACGGGCTATGCACCATTATTCACAGTAGTCTCAAAACGAAAGCAATTGTAAATTTCCATCAACTGATGCATGCATAACAACATTTGGTATACCCAATGGAATATTATCCATCTATAAAAGGTAATAAAGTACTGCGACATTTCATGGATGAGCCATGAAAACCCGATGGTAAGTGAAAGAAACTAGACACAAAAAGTCACATATTGGATGATTCCATTTATATGAAATATTCAAAATGGGCAAATTCATAGAGACAGGAAGTAGATGAGTGCTTGCCAGGGCATGCGGGGAGGGGGAAAGAGGAGTGACCGCTAATGGATATGTGAAAGAAAATAGAATCTTGGGACTCCAAACTTAATATGCCAAACGCAAAGTTAAGCTTGGGAACTGAATCACACAATGCTGCCTTCCTTTTTGTTCACAGATAGCTGTAATTCTGCAACACCAGGTCATAGCCTCATCTCTAAGCCAGGTTCCCACAACTATAGAAGGGCACATGTCTCCCCAGATGGCCTCCCTCACAAATTGCTCACAAGGAATTGCCTTGTGAGCGCCTACATCTTCCAGGATACATACCCTTCCTATAAATTAGCCCTAAAACCCAGTTCTATGAAATGTAACCCTGACAATGTCAATTACCAGCTTATCAACCCTCTGCCTACCCTGAGACAAATGCCTAATTGACTTTTTCCTCTAGTCCTTCTTTTCACATGTAAAATGTAGATTTACTGAGGCTAAACAGAACCTCACAAGAATTTAACTATTTACCTCAGGGGCTACCTTTTCTCCCTTTCTTTTCCCTCCTATTTGCTCTTTCCCCTTCAAATATTGAAGTTCCCCCACCCTCTCCTTTGGAAGAAGCACAGATCACAGATGCTCCTGTGATTTGTATATTTTCCAAGGTGCTTTCTCAACTTTGAGTAAATGAACTTCTATTGATTGATACCTGCTTCAGTCACTTTTTGGTGAATAGGTGCATGGTTTGTTTTGGGGATGATAAAATGTTCTATAATTAGATAGCAGTGATAGTTGCATAATTTTGTAAATACATCAAAAACAACAAATTATACAATTTAAAATGGTAGGCCAGGCACAGCGGCTCATGCTGATAAACCAGGCACTTTGGGAGACCAAAGCAAAAGGATCGCTTGAGGCCAGGAGTTCAAAACCAGAATGGGCAACACAGAAAAGACCCTGTCTATGCCAAGAAGTAAAGAAATTAACCAGACACAGTGCACACTTGTAGTCCCATCTACTCTGGAGGCAGAGGAAGGAGGATCTCTTGAGCCCAGGAGTTTGAGGCTGCAATGAGCTATGACCATGCCACTGTACTCCAGCCTCCATGACAGAGTGAGACCCTATCTCTAAAATAAATAAAATAAATTTTAAATTTAAAGTATTTTAAAAATAAATAAAATGGTAGATTTATGGTATGTGAATTGTATCTCCATTAACAAAACTGTAAAACCAAAAAAAAAAAGATGCCTGGTTATGAAGGGGATGAGAGATATTGGATTGTGGGTGAAGAGGTATGTGGTATTGAGGTATCATCATGGTCCAATAACTATTGAGAAGGATAGGTTATATAAGCCATAACTATTATTATGATTATTATTATTTACTTTTTTTAATCGATGTATGATTTACCACATAGAGGGGCCTTTGGTAAGCTACAAGTGAAAAGCTTTACATTCCCTACATCACAAATGTAGAACACAAAGCCTTATATGGAATCTGACCTATAAAAGATCTTGGAGACTTAGGGGAGTAAGACATTTCTTTAGCAAGATGATGATTAAATAACTTGCATCAACAAGAGGTGTTCTCCTCCACACGACTAAACTAGCAGTGGGAGAGGTCATATATGGGTGTATTGCCCTGAATAGAGGGACTGCAGAATAAAACATTACTTGGGAAATTGCACTTCTTCAAATTAGTCTGTTCTACACAGTCTGGTGAAACTTGGATGGTACCACAGTTTGACAGGTAAGATAATTATTAATTGCAGCAAACTGAACAACAAGATTTTCTCCTAAAGTACTGAAGAGGTCACCATTTTCTTGCAGTGAAATTCAGCTTTATAGTCTTCTTTCTGCAGTCTCCATATCATGGACCATATTACTATTATAGAATAAAGCTACCCCATGTTTTCGCTAAATTAAAAAATTTTAAAGAACATTGTTGAGAGAGTCTAGTTGAGAGATGGCATATGTCTTCTGATTAATGCCAAATAAATTAGCCCTTTTCAATAAACCAAGGTTACCAAGAAGGGGTTTTGTTAAGATCTCAAGAGAGTAGAGAACAGAAAATATTTAGCCCCATAACAACTCTTGGTAGTTCCATTATGTTATACCAGGATTTGCACTGTATTTTCTGAGTAGAGTTTGGAAATTGCCATGCACTCAGAGATATATTGGTGCTTCAAAGGCAATTGTGTTTAGGATGGAGATGTTAGGAAAAAGCACACCTGGGGAATAGAAAGGCAGTAATAAAATAAAAACCTAAAAATTGATTTCTATGGTAGCTGTACCCAAGCTTATATTTTTTTCCTTTATAACAGCAAATGAAATATTGTACAAAATGTATTCAGTCTCTAGCTACAATATATATGTACATAGTTGTCCTGGATTTCCTTAATATGGATGGTGCATTGACCTGTAAAACTCAACTTCATCAGTGCCAACTGGTTCTCTTCGTTCATCCAGCAAAGTCAAATTGATGATGCAGCACATTATATGGTTTATTAAGCAAACAGATTTGCCATTTTGCTAAACTGCTAAGGTGTACCATCATATTGTTAAGCAGAATATAAATAGGAAATGCTATGAATCTTTTAATACACCAGGATCCACCCACCAAGGACATTAGTGGATTCAGGCTGACAGGAAAAGAAAATTTGGCACAAGACTAAAGAGAAAAGAGAACTCTTTTGCTCCCACCACAGGGCATGACTGAGATGTGTAAAATGTTGGAGGCAGATGTTATTATCTTTAAACACAGACTTCCTGTTATTTTTTTCACTGACTCTCCCTGCTTCTTCTGAAGAGGTGCCAATGCTACATGGCTTTACAAAGATGCTTCCATTTAGGAGTACTCAGTAGCTACGGAAAGTGATTTTGTATAACTCTTCTGAAAACCCCTGACGGAAGCTTAGGAAAGTCCATTTAAACCGAGCAGTTCTCATTGGGAAAATTATAAGAGAGAAAAATTTGCCCCAGATATTGTAACTTGGCTAAATTATTTCTAGACATGAGGGGAACCACAAATGTGCCCATCTTAATCAAGCATTCTGGCTATGAAATAACCTATTATTAATCTTGATTTTAAAAGTCACCCTGTGATTAATTGACTTCAGCTCATCAGACACCACAGAGTGGTTTCGTAGTGTCTGCAAAGCAGACCAGACAAGAGAAAATGAATGAAAGGTTACCGTGATGAGCCAAGACAGAAAAGTAAAAAGGTCAAAGAATTATCGCCACTGTGCCTAGGAGGACTGTTTTCCCTAACACATACTGTAAGCAGTGTTATACCTTTGGTGGACATAATAAAGAAGGATGGATTAATACTGCAGAACTGCAAAAGTATCTCACCCACCAAACAACATCAATGTAGATACTTGGGTAAGAGATTTGGTCGGATTTTTCTTTCACTTACATGTTTGTACACTGCTTTTCCGGCTTTGAATGAAAAAGTAAGCAATACTTTCCATTAGCAGTAAATAAGCTTCCTTCAAAGATTGAAGGATCTTACTTCATAAATACAAAGTTCCATATCGATAATATCATTCAATATAAAAAGTTAAACTTTTGTAATAAAATAATGAAATTAAAAGTAATAATTAAGCAGAAATAAACACAGCAGAATTGGCTGGACATAGTGGCTCTCGCCTGTACTGCCAGCACTTTGGGAGGCCGAAGCAGGTGGATCACTTTAGGTCAGGAGTTCGAGACCAGCCTGGGCAACATAGTGAAACCCTGTCTCTAACAAAAATACAAAAATTAGCCAGGCATGGTGGCAGGCACCTGTAATCCCAGCTATTCGGGAGGCTGAGGCAGGAGAATTGCTTGAATGGCGGAGGTTGCAGTGAGCAGAGGTCATGCCACTGCACTCCAGCCTGGGCCGACAGGAGCAAAACTCCATCTAAAAAAAAAAAAAAAAAAAAAAAAAGACAGCAGAATTGAACTGGTGATATTCCCCATGTGAGATTTCAAACATTCTTACAGGACACTGTACTCAAAATCTTTGCATATAAAAGGGAATCAAGACACCAGAGTTCTAGCCCCAGCTATTCAAGTATTTTATTGTGTAGATACAGACTTCAGCACTTACAAAATTTAGCTTCCTTATGTGTGCAATGAGAGGACTGAACTAGATAAACTCAGGTGCCTTCCAGGTACTACATGGTACTCTGCCACAGGCCAGTACAGGGTTCATTCCTGCCGGTGCCCAAAGGCACTTGGCCCTGGCTCCTGCATCTGCTCACCTGCTGCTCCCCCTCCCTCAAGGGGTTTGAGTGCTGCAGGGTGAGTAAGCGAGCCACCCCTTCACAAGTCCCACTAAGGGGTCAAGGGAAATATCTAGTCTCAATACGCCTGTGGATAAATTCATGCAGTCAACCACTTTTCTTCCCATCAGCCAAGATTCTTCAAAAGAGAATGAGCGAAGCAATGGAATTTTCTAAGCACAGACACCTCTTTTTAAGGCAAGGCAAGGCATGGCAATGGAAGTCCCCATATGTGGGATTCATGCATTCACTCATTCTAGTCTTCATTACTTTATTTTGCAAAATTTGCTGTATATTTATTATATACCTAGGCAGCGTGACACCATCGCTGACCTCGTAGAGTTTAAACTCCAGGGGGAAAAATAAACTATAAATTAAATAAATAAACATTGGTATTAGTAATGCTTGAGCTGGGACCACATACCCTGAAGGCAGGGGTTGTCAAGCTTGACCATGCAACAGAATCACTAGAAGGCTTGTTAAAACACAAATTACTGGGCCTATTCTGCAGTTTCTAAGTCAGTAGGTTTGGGGTAGGGTTTCTGAATTTTTGTTTCTAACAGGTTCCCAGATAATGCTGAGGCAGTTTGTCCAGGACCACACGTTAAGAAATACTACTCTAGGTCAAGGCAACACTTCCGTGATTCTAATGTTCCTTAGTTATATAATGGATGTCAAAATTTCCCTGCCTACTTCGCAGCATTGTTGAGAAGAACCAATGAAAACGTGAGCTTCAGAAATGCAAGCATTTGCCAAATGTGAGATTATATTTGCCAGCAACTGCTGTGTAACTCTGAGGGAATTGGCTATCAGTATAAATGTGACACAATCTCGAAGTTTAACAGTGGCTACTAAGGCTATGAAGTTCAGCCAGTGATCAGAACTTCAGCACTGTATCTGTTTTTTTTTTTTTTTTCTATTCTATAATTACATGAAAATATTTGAGAAACTGCATAAGTAAAAACAATAGAAAGCCACGGGATTTTTGTTTGTTTGTCTTTTTTTAAGTCATAGGTTTCAGTCCCATGATTTCAGCTTATGCTGCCAACAGATTTAACACTGATGGGACAGGAGGTTTCAGGTTTTTTCTATCTGTCTCCTATATCTGTCCATTGCTTTTGCTCAATAAATAAGAGGGATGCTACAGATGAGACCACCTAGAAGTAGTATTATGGGATAGAATGGTTACTCTGTGGTAGCTGGGGTACAATGAGAATATCTTAGTTCTGTCCTGGAATATGGATTGAACACCATTGTGGTCACACTTCATATAATGCATTCTTTGGGCCTTGTTCTGTCTCTTGCCTAAATTATACTGTGATTAGAGTTGCCAGATAAAATGCAAGGTATCTGGTTAAAGTTGAATTTTAAGTAAAAAACCTTACTTTCTAGTGTATGTCCCAAATATTGCATGAGACATACTTACACTTAAAAAGTATTTGTTGTTTATCTGAAATTCAAACGTATCCAGGCAAAGTTATTTTTATTTGCTGAATATGGCAACCTGAGCTGTGTCCCAATAGTAATGATGTGGTAACTAAGGCTGAGTGACACATACTTGCAGAAAAACATTAACCTGTAAACCTAGTATGAGCATCCTATTGATGGATCTCAAATCACAATTAACTAGTGAGCATTTTTTAAAGTACCAAAATGACCTACCCCAGAGCAATTAAATCAGAAGCTCTAGAAATGGAACCAAGTCACTAATAGTTTGCAAAGTTCCACAGATGATTCCAAAGGGCAGCTGAGTTTGAGAACTACCTAATTAAAAGAAGAAATACTTATCAGTTGTTCTCGGTTGTGACTGTCCATTAAAACAATTTCAGATCTTTAAAAAATCCCAATGCCCATTCTGTACCCCTGATCCATTAAATCTGAATCCTTAGGGGTGGGAACCAGACATCAGTCGGTTGTTAAAACTCCCTAGGTGATTTCAATGTACAGCCAAATTTGGGAACCATCAGTTTATGGTTAGTCAACTTGGCGTATTCTCATGACACACACTGAAGTGTCTAAAAGCATTAGAAGAATAGCATATGCATTTACAAAGTATTGCATACAGTGCAATATAATTTCTTTGAGACAGGGCCTCACCCTGTTACCGAGGCAGGAGTGCAGCAGAATGATCATGGCTCACTGCAGCCTCAACCTCATGGGTTCAAGTGATCCTCCCATCTCAGCCTCCAAAGTACCTAGGACCATGGGCACATGCCACTATGCCTGGCTAATTTTTGTATTTTTTTTGTAGAGACAGGGACTCACTATGTTGCCTGTGTTGCCCACATTGGTCTTAAACTCTTGGGCTCAATGGATCCTCCTGCCTTGACCTCCCAAAGTGCTGGGATTATAGGTATAAGCCACCACTCCCAGCCTAAAATTTTGATTTTATTTTTTATTAAATTAAATTGAATTAAACTTTTATTTTAGGTTAAGGGGTACATGTGCAGGTTTGTTATACAGGCAAATTGTGTGTCACGGGTGTTTGGTGTACAGATTATTTTGTCACCCAGGTAATAACCATAGAACCCAATAGGTAGTTTTTCCACCCTCACCCTCCTGCCACTCTTCATCTTAAAGTAGGCCCTTGTTCCCTTATTTTTGTCCACAAGTCCTCAAAGTTTAGCTGCCACTTACAAGTGAGAACATTAGGTACTTGGTTTTCTGTTGCCGTGTTAGTTTGCTTAGGATAATGGCCTCCAGCTACATCTATGCTGCTACAAAGGACATTATCTCATTCGTTTTTATGGCTGCATAGTATTCCATTATATTCATGTAGCACATTTCTTTATTCATTCTACTGTTGATAGGCATTTAGTTTGATTCCATGTCTTTGCTATTGTGAATAGTGCCATGATGAACATACATGTGCCTGTCTTTACGACAGAACATTATATATTCCTTTAAAACTTCCTCGTTACTTTTACATTCTAACTAAATTTTTTTTCACTTTTGTCAACAACAGAGTACTGTAAAGAAGACTGGAAAGGTATAAAATTTAGTAGTATTCCTTACCACTCATATATACCAATCCTGAGAAGCTTACCAGTGTAAGAATGGTTATTACTAAAATAACTCTTTATGTCTTCTCTTTCCAGTGACATCCCCTTGCACAACTCAAGGGAGACTATTCACATAGACTATAATATGAATGGTGTGCTCCAGAATTTTGATACTTGATGACCCTGTATCTACTCCACTAACAATTGTATTCTTCTAAGGCAAGGACTGTGATTTAGGCTTTTTAAGTCTCATGGTAGATAGGTTGAACAAGTGTTCCTAATAGAAATTCAATAATTATTTAAATAGAAGCATAACAAACTGAATATCCAAAATAAATATATAGTGAATACCAAAATTACTGAGTGACAGTAGTTTTACTATTACAAATATATTAAAGATATTCTAAAAATGTTGTGAGACAAATATTTGAGAAGGAATTGGTTGAGGAGTTCTCACTGGGCACCTCTCAGGGGACAGGAGTTAAATATCAGGTAGGTTTGTAGTTACTTAAAGACTAGACTGGGCTGGATATCCAAGAGGACTCACTCACAGGGCTGGAAGTTGATGCTGACTGTTGGCTGGTAGTGTTGGCTGAAATTCCTACATGGGGCCTTCAAAACATGGTGGTCACAGGATAGTTTTTTACATGGTGTTGGTTTCTCCTAGAGTATGCCTCCTGACAGAACCAAGCAAAAGTTAAATGACCTTTTCTAACTTAGCCTGGAAGTTACATAACATCACATCAACTTTATTTTATTAAATGGAATAACTATAAGGCCGCTCACAATCTACCTCATAATGGGAGGTGTGTCAAAGAGTTTGGGGGTCGTGATTTCAATTAATGTGAATATTTCACTTGAGCCTTCTAACACATTCCATTAAATTTTTATCCAGAATGGGTAATTAAGTTATTCTTAAGCAAATACATTTTTTAAACCCCAAGTAAGTCCAGAAACAAGGGACCAGGGTAAAAAAGCAAGAAAAAAAATAAACCTTGACTTATTACAAACCTAAAGACACTAGACTAGTTCAGTATCTATACAATAGGCCATGCTTAATTGGCTTTGTTTCTGTCAGTACTTTAGTCATGGTCTACACTATGAGTAAACCACACAGTGAGAAATTAGAGAGTTAAAAGTATTATACCACTTTCGAAAGCCATTTCTTTTCTGGAATTCACCAGCAATTCACATGAAAGTTTATCTTCTTTTTCCTAAAGCTACATCATCCAATATTACATACTATGAAGGCTATTTACTTATTTTTCTTTGGATTCATAATGTGGGTTTTTTGTTTTTTTGCTTTTTGTTTTTTTGATAAAGCATGTGGCATTCCTTTCGTATCTCTTGTGTGAATCTCTCTATGCATTTGTCATAAAATAAAGTAAAAAATTAATGCTTAATTATTTGCTTGACATCTAAAGCATCCTTTTTTTTCTATGCACAGGGCAAATCTGTTAGAATTTTCAGTGTTAGTCAAATGAAGCATATCCACTTCCAAAACACCATCTTAATTCACATAGCTAAATCTTTTATTTCATGCAGGTTGTCTACACAGATGTGAGATGCCAAACAATATTAAACATCAAGCTCCAATATAGTCTTTTCCTTATCCCCAAGGGAAAGACCTTTAATGACCCCAGGATGGTTAGATCAATTGTCCCCCAAATACCGACAGACACATATACACGTGGCTCTAGAGAAACCATTCATTTTCTCTGTACTGGGGAATCTCTTGTGGGATGATTCAAGTCCATCTATCACATCACTAAGGAAGAGTTTTAAGGCCAAACTAACTATGAGGTGAAAGAAGGAAGGGAAGTCAGTCAATATCCATTGCGGCTAGTCTTCACCAGCTGGGTTTGCTTCAGCTGGCCTGGAACTGTCAACCAAAACTGCAATTACAGACCTTGCTAGAGGCTGTGGCTCCCTGGAGGCAGCAGGGGAGAGAGGGAATGATGGATGCCCATGGTGCTTTCTACAAACAGGAGGAATAATTATGAAGTATTCATGCTGTCACAGACCATAGCGCCAGGTCTCAGGAGGATCATAAGACTAAAATCATAAGATTTTGGAATGAAAATAGGTTCAGTGAGAGTTCACTTCAAGTTCTCATTAAAATTTTTATAAGAGAGAAGGAAAGCATATGCCTTTATCACAGAGCAATTGTAACTTATAAGCCAGTGATAATGCTGGTGACAAGTGGTATGAAAGAACTCCCCAAGCAATATTTTATTTCATGGAGCTGTTTTTCCCTTGAAAACTATGAACATAGTTTCACTGTAAAAAGTTTCCTTTTGTTTGCCATAAATAGAACCATACAATTTCACATATGCATGCCTACAAAAAAAGTTTAACTTATATGTACTAATTCTATGATGTTCCAGTTTTATATTTTAGACATTATAAAATCTTTCTGATGGAATTTCACAGAAATTTTCATTTTTATAGAAAAATCGCCTTTAGTGTGGTTTCTACCAAATCCCTCTGTGATATAAACTATTTAATGGTCTATCATTGCCTGTCAAGCTAGGTACAAGTTGCTCATCCTGGTACTGAAAACTCTAAAACATGAACAAATCTACATTCCTAACTCATTTACAGTTACTCCTCTACACAGAGTCTATATTTCTACCATAACGAAATGCTCGATGTTCATAAAAATTCAATTTCTTTTTTTTTTCTTTTGAGGTGGAGTCTCGCTCTGTCGCCCAGGCTGGAGTGCAGTGGCCGGATCTCAGCTCACTGCAAGCTCCGCCTCCCGGGTTTACGCCATTCTCCTGCCTCAGCCTCCCGAGTAGCTGGGACTACAGGCGCCCGCCACCTCGCCCGGCTAGATTTTTGTATTTTTTAGTAGAGACGGGGTTTCAACGGGTTAGCCAGGATGGTCTCGATCTCCTGAACTTGTGATCCGCCCGTCTCGGCCTCCCAAAGTGCTGGGATTACAGGCTTGAGCCACCGCGCCCGGCCAAAATTCAATTTCTTAAACTGTGCACATTCTGTCTACCAGAAATCACCCCACAATGTCAGCTTACCATAAGTCTCCCAGGCTTCAAGAATAACAGCAAATGTTACCTCTTTAATGAACTACTTTCTCATTGCCCCAATTTGATGTCATATCTTCCTCCTTTGAACCTTTATGTTGTCTAGACAGAGTTCGGCAAACTATGGACCACACGCCAAATCTATTCCATCATGTTTCATATAAACACAGCCATGTGCATTTATTTACTTAGTATTTGTGACTGCTTTAAAGCTACAAACCATGACTGCCAATAGTTGTGACAGAACGTGAGTAGTTGTGACAGAAACCACATGACCCATAAAACTGAAGACATTTACAATCCAGCCCTTTACATAAAAAAGTTTTCTGAGGCTGGGAATGGTAGTTCACACCTGTAAACCCAGCACTTTAGAAGGCTGAGGTAGCAGGATCACTTGAGCCCAGGAGTTCAAGACCAGCAAGGCTAATTATTATATCTGCATGTCCTAATAAAGAGAAACTATTTATTAGCATGGTGCAAAAGTAATTGCAGTTTTGCCATTTAAAAGTTTTATGCAATTACTTTTACGGATTTTATAATACCATTTCATCCTAATCTAATCAACTATTGTTTACTTCGGTGTGATTTGACATGGTCCAAGGACCCGTTTGAACACCGTGAGTGTGCAACCTTACTGCCCAAGGAGTATAACTCTCTTTATATATATTCTTGTATCCATTTGGCAGTAGTCCATATCTTAGGATGTTGAGCTAATTATTTAAATGTGTTACCTAACTTACTGCAACAAAATATTTATGGTACATGACAGAATTTTTCAGAACAGAAGCAAATTCAATGAAGGCAAAAAAATTGTAAACTGAGACCTAATTAAACAGCTTCTGCACAGCAGAAGAAACTATCAGCAGAGTAAACAGACAATCTAGAGAATGGCAGAAAATATTTGCAAACTATGCCTCAGGCAAAGGTCTAATATCCAGAATGTATAAGGAACTTAAGATTTCTAATCAGGCTGGGCGCGGTGGCTCAAGCCTGTAATCCCAGCACTTTGGGAGGCCGAGATAGGCGGATCACGAGGTCAGGAGATCGAGACCATCCTGGCTAACACGGTGAAACTCCGTCTCTACTAAAAAATACGAAAAATTAGCCTGGCGAGGTGGGGCGCCTGTAGTCCCAGCTACTCAGGAGGCTGAGGCAGGAGAATGGCCTAAACCCGGGAGGCGGAGCTTGCAGTGAGCTGAGATCCGGCCACTGCACTCCAGCCTGGGCGACAGAGCGAGACTCCATCTCAAAAAAAAAAAAAAAAAGATTTCTAATCAAATCAACAAGTAAAAACCACAAAGGGCATGAACAGACACTTTTCAAAGGATGTACAAGGCCGGTCGCAGTGGCTCACACCTGTAATCTCAGTACTTTGGGAGGCTGAGACAAGCAGATCACTTGAGGTCAAGAGTTCGAGATCAAAGGATATACAAGCAACCAACAAACATGGGAAAAAAATGTTCAACATCACTAATTGTCAGATAAATGCAAATCAAAACCACAATAAGACATCATCCAAACAAGTCAGAACAGCTATTTAAAAAGTCAAAAAATAGCAGATGCTGGTGAGGGTGTGGAGAAAAGAGAATGTTTATCCACTGTTGGTGAGAATGTAAAATAGTTCAGCCCCCGTGGAAAGCAGTTTGAAGATTTCTCGAAGAATGTAAAACAGAGCTACCATTCGACCCAGTAATCCCATTACTAATTATATATCCAAAAGAAAACAAATTCTACCAAAAAGAGACATGCACTTTTATCTTCTTCACCCATGCTATTCACAATAGCAAAGACATGAAATCAACATAGGTGTCCATCAGTGGTGGATCAAATAAAGAAAATGTGGCACACCATGGAATACTATGCAGTCACACAAAAGAATAAAATCATGTCCTTTGTAGCAACATGGATGCAGCTGGAGGCCACTATCCTAAATGAATTAATGCAGGAACAGAAAACCAGAGACTGCATATTCTCACTTATAAATGGGAGCCAAGCTTTGAGCACACATGAACATAAACATAATAACAATAGGCACTACAGACTACTTAGGGCGGGGAGGAAGGGTCAAAAAACATCCTATGGGGTATTATGCTCACTACCTGGGTACAATATACCCATGTAGCAAACCTGTGTATGTACCCCCGTATCTAAAACAAGAGTGAAAGAAAAAAACTTAAAGGAAACACATGCTTTGGACAAAAAAAAAATAGAGGTAAATAAAAGCTGGTTTAAGTGTTTTGTTTTGTTCTGTTCTGTTCTGTTCTGTTCTGTTCTGTTTTGACAGGATATCACTCTCTTGCCCAGGATGGAGTACATCAGTACAATCATGACTCACTGCAAAGTAGATTTCCCAGGCTCAAGTGATCTTTCCTCCTCAGCCTCCTGAGTAGCTGGGACCACAGGCGCATGCCACCATGCATGACTAAATTTTTTATCTTTTTGTAGAGACAAGGTTCCACTATGTTGCCCAGGCTGGTCATGAACTTCCAGGCTCAAGCTATCCTCTCACCGGGGCCTCTCAAAGTGTTGGGATTATAGAAGTAAGCTACCGTATCAGCTTGGACTCAAAATTCTTCCATAAAACAATTTAAAAATGCAATTTCAAGTGTTATTAGAAAAAAATCTTATCCTATGTAAACAGTTATATAAATATGCATGTAAATATTCTTTCACTGCCTTTGCTAACCAAAATGGGTTAATAAAAGGTCAATAAAAAGTGGGTGGTATTAAAGCCTTGGAAGCATTGAGTCTTCTGTAACTGATAAGCCCCTCTTCAATCTGGCGACCATGAGAATCATGGTTTTGTCTGGTTTTATTATTATATCTTCTGCATCTAGCACAGATTACAGCATTTAGTAGCTGTTCAACACATGTTTTAAAGAAATAAAATGAACGACTCCCTTCCTCTTTCTTGTATTCTGTGACTGGCAAATGCCTACTAGAACACTTCCAAGTAAACAACTTTCCTTTCAACCAAAGTCTTAGCCCATATCCAATATCATGTCACCCAAATGAGTGGCATCAATAGAAGTTTTATAGCAGTTAGCCATGACCACTAGCCGGAGAGATGGGGAGTACCATCTCTGTGTACTCCCACCCCAGAAAACCTATCCTGGCTTAGACAATGATTACAATTCAAATACTCTTTACCTCTTTCATTTCTTAAAGCTAAGATTTACAAAAAGCAAGATGTTTGCCACTTCAAAAATGTGCAACTAAATATTTTAATGAAATTCAATTTAGGGTTGAAGATGTCGTAAGATGTTCTAATTCCAGGCTTATGAGAAAACATTTTTGTCTCTTTTTGGGTAGACATGGGCTTCTAAATAGAGGAAATTTCATATCAGTTTTTTTTTTTTAATTTTCTATAAGGAAAAAAATATTTCAGCTCTTTGTTTTCTATGATCCTCAAAGTGAGCAAACCCCAATTTTCACAGTGTTTTGTTCTAGTTAGAACTTCATCAATGATGTGAATAAATAAGGAAGGAAAGAGTGATGACTCAGGATTTTCTTCTTTTTTTCACTAATAATTTTAACATTTTTAATTAAATTAAAAGGAGAAATCAAATTACTTTTAAATGGAAAATTAAATGAAAAACCCCATGGCAATACAACAGAAGCGTGTTTTTTTTTTTTTTTTTTTTTTTTTTTTTTTAATTAAAAAGACAAATGCCATGTAATACAAAAATGTAAGGGCCTTAAGTGTGAACTCACATCATGTATTTGTGATAACACTTTGGATAACTACTTAATTAAATTAACATTCTGGAGGGGGTTTTGCATTAATCCTTATCTAGTTTTCTTGGGTAGGGGAAATTTAAAATATCCTCCCTAAATACCATAGAACTTTCACACTTATTGTGATGCTAAAGAGTAAAGGCATTCAAGGTAAAAGTTTCTTTGCTTGAATACTTTCATATAATTAACAATTAACACTCTACTTCTCTTGCTTTTATAAAGTCGTTGGAGTGTATATTATAATCTCACTGAGTTGGAAAAAAATCATTCTCTTTTAAAATTTCAAGTACCACTTAAAGCTTAGGGAGATGCTTTCAGTTATTGAAGAGATAACTGTTGGAGCTCTGTTTTCCTTAAAAACTAAAGAAATGTATTGAAAAGAAAAAGTCTCTGGTCTCTAAGATATTTTTTTTCCCACATACTGTCTTTTTTTTAAAAAAAATTTAAGTTCCAGGATACATGTGCAGGACGTGCAGGTTTGTTACGTAGGTAAAAGTGTGCCATGGTGGTTTCCTTCATCTATCAACCGATCACCTAGGTATTTAAGCCCTGCATGCATTAGCTATTTATGCTGATGCTCTGCCTCCTCGTCAGATTTTACTTAAAATGATTTCAGCAAAAACCAAAAGAAAAGATCTGTGAATAATTTTTGTGGTCCTATATTTCCAGCCAATATCATCGATAGTTGGATGCTGTATGGCTTTTCAGTGAACTTAAGTGCATTTCCTGTGCACTCGGGATCTACCCACTCTTTCCTGCTTTCTACTCCACACCAAAAACATGGAACTATCAGATGCTGGTTTTTGCCTCTACTATGCATGAGAAGTTGTTCCTACTCCAAAGGGCAGACACGGAAAAAAAAAAAAAAAATCAAATGGAAGACAAGTGAGCTTCATATCCTCACCTCGTTGGTGATGGCATCTCTCATTGGTGGTGTAGTCATGTTTATTGTATTCTTTTATCCCCCATATACCTTTGTTGATTTTTGAACAATTTTTCTACCTCATTCTCCCATCTTTACTTGCCCTTCAGAATTTTTTCCTCTTGATTCCTGGCTACCTCCCTCGTTTCTCTCAACTCTGGTTCTTTTGCTGTTATAAATTTGTGCTTAGATTGTTGCTTGTCTGCTTAGTTTTGAACTCCTATTTTGCTAATGATATGTGGTGCACACATAGCCCTAATTAAAAAGTTCTCACCTTATTCCCAACCAACCTATCAATCTGCTGGTCAGTTTAGAGATCCCACCTTGTCTCTGTCTTCCCCAAAACTACCAGCTCCAAGTCTATTCCAGCTACCTTCCAACTGAGGTACATACACTAAAATATGAGGACTATTCAAGTACATAGACATGAACATATTTAAGGGAATCTATTTCCAGATCTTCAGCTTTCAGACACATCTAAAATTGATCTGTTAATATGCCTATTCTCTTATCTAATCTCAGTTTTCTTACTTTGAAGAAGAAAGACATACCTCACTATGGCAAATCTTATCAAAGCATATTGCTCCAGGGAGTTAAACCCTCCAGGGCGTCAAACAAAAGGACCATCAAATAATGCACTGAGCATTTGGGATAGTCCATTGAAAATATCTTAAAGAAAATATTGAAAGGTACAGATCTTTATTTTGTCTAAGTAAAAAAAATTTAGGGGAAGTCTCTGTCTTAATGTTATTTTTTCCCACAAACCAAATGAGTTAAATATCCAATTCAAAGTTTCAACCAAAATAAATGTAGAACACATAGATGATGCAGAGGAATGTATATTCTTTGAAACTGTTCAAACATATGATGAAGTGTTTTATGTTGAAATATGGGAGATATGCATGTTTTTTCAAAATTCCTTTAAATTTATCTGAGAGCCAGGCGTGGTGACTCACGCCTGTAATCCCAGCACTTTGGGAGGCTGAGGTGGGCGGATCATGAGGTCAGGAGATCAAGACCATCCTGGCTAACCCCGTCTCTACTAAAAATACAAAAAATTAGCTGGGCGTGGTGGCGGGCGCCTGTAGTCCCAGCTACTCGGGAGGCTGAGGCAGGAGAATGGCATGAACCTGGAAGGTGGAGCTTGCAGTGAGCCGAGATCCTGCCACTGCACTCCAGCCTGGGCAACAGAGGGAGACTCCATCTCAAAAAAAACAAAAAATAAAATAAAATTTTAAAAAATAAATTGATCTGAGAAAAACAATTTGAAGAGCACTAGATCTTCTCAACCATAATTGCACAACAGAATCACTTGGGTTGCTTTAAAAATGTACAGATGCCATACAGTGAAGAATCTCTGGAGGTAGGGCCTGGATCTAATAAAAAATTTTTCTAAAAGCTCCCCAAGATGATGCCAAGTGCAGCCAGGGTTGTGAATTGTTGGATTGTGATCTTCTACTGGGGATGATCTTACACTCATTTCAAGGTCAACTATTACATTTCTCCATGTGCAATGCTGTGGTTATAGTAATTGGTAATGGTTGTTCTCTTATAACTGCTACTAATGTTGAAAGTAAACTACAAACACAATAACTAAAAAATCCAATTATTTATGTGCCTTGGAATTGTTTTCCTCATTAATGACTTCCTGAAGTATGATCATATAGTCATAAATACATGTAAACCAAAAGTACATTTTACTTTATATATTGTATGTGAAGTAAAACTATCTTTCACTTCATTTCTTTAAAGTAATAGTCATAAAGACAATATTGAGTACGAATGGAATATTCTTACAGTATATAGATTGCACTCAGCTTCTCATTGTGCGAGAAACAAAATCTGCACTTTGGGAGACCGAGGTGGGCAGATCACTTGAGGTCAGGAGTTCGAGACGAGCTCTGGCCAACATGGTGAAACATCATCTCTACTAAAAATACAAAAATTAGCCAGGCATGGTGGCGAGCGCCCGTAATCCCAGCTACTGGAGAGGTTGAGGCAGGAGAATCGCTTGAACCCAGGAGGCAGAGATTGCAGTGAGCCGAGATGGCACCACTGTACTCCAGCCTGGGTGAAAGAGCGAGACTCCGTCTCAAAAAAAACCCAGAAATCTGTAGTCACTCTCAGAGGAACAATCTCCGTGGTTTTACAAGGATGAATTCCCAGACCCACTGTGGGGAGTGGTAAGGTAGTTATTTATTCATAATTGCCCTTTCCACTTAATTAAATGGTACTTTTTGATTATCCACCATGGCTTTGTCCTAAGTTTCTGCTGGCAATGTAAAGGTTAATCCTGTCATTCAAAAGTATTTATTGCAGGAACTCTTGTCCAGGCACTGTTATAGGCACTTGTGATATGACCGAGAATGAAACATACATAAATACGTGTTCTCATTGAGCTGAAAAACCTGGTCTCTACCCTAAAGCATCTCAAAATCAAAAATTAACAAAGCTATACCATCCACAAGAAAAAAACATATCATTTTCTGTACTGCTAGGTATAATTTCTGGAACTGATAAGTCACAAAATCCCCTCCCTAAATTGTCCCACAAAAAATTAAATGAAAGAGAAATATATTCCCTGGCAATGACTTCAAGGGGACTGCCATCTCAAAGAGACATTGTCCCAATGACCTGCTGCCATATATTACATGCACATGTAATAGATGACCTCACTGGAATGGGCATATTTTCCGCACCAATAATCTTCTGCCTACACGTGAGTGAGAGTCAACTCTAGAAAATTAATCTACAACATACAAAGAATCAGATAAGTTAGGCATCTTCTTAAGTAAAGCAAATGGTATGCATATACTGCATACAATTTATAATTTAGAAAAGTAAATGTAACTCTGCTTTATTTATGATAGCTTCACCCACTTTATAAATGATAGACTTTAGATACTTGATGAAATCATTCTGTTATCTTTATTTCTGAACTCCCAGGTTATATTTACTTACTTGACATTTCTTATTTTGTTATTTTGACTTTGACTAACTTTTTCCATGAGAAGCGTTTCTTTTCCTTTTTAAAAAAACATGAATCCAAATTCTGATATGCACAAAAAGTCTTAGAACAATGCTGCATTGAAACCTGTACACCTTTCTTATTAAGATCAATTATAGGACTACTGGGAAAAGTCATATTTACATTTATTTTCCTCTCTATTTTTAAAATTAATTTTCTATTTTGTTGAAGCACCAAATACTGTTTTGTTCTGAAGAATGACAAACAAAAATAAGAACTGTTTTTAAAGTAGGCCACTGTTTCACAAATAATTTTTTAACATTTATGTGTTCCACGTTGTCTAATGAAAAAACATATAGAGCTACATAGAATATACATATATATATGCATATACATGTATGTGTACATATATACACAGAGAGGGAGAGACAGAGAGAGAGAACAAATTCAAATAACTCCTTGGAGATGGATTCATAAAACAATTCAATTCTGCATCCCAGGTCACTGCAAAATTACCAATTAAAATGCTTTTTAAAAATTTACTATAGGCCTGGTGTGATGGCTTATGCCTGTACTCCCAGCACTTAGGGAGGTCAAGTCAGCCAGATTTATTGAGGCCAGAAGTTTGAGACCAGCCTATCCAACATGGCAAAACCCCATCTCTATTAAAAATTAAAAAAATTAGCCAGGCATGTTGGCGGGCACCTATAGTCCCAGCTACTTGTGTGGCTGAGTCAGGAGAATTGCTTGAACCTGGGAAGCGGAGGTTGCAGTGAGCTGAGATTGCACCACTATACTCCAGCCTGGGCAACAGAGTAAGACTCCTTCTCAAAACAAAACAAAACAAAACAAAACAAAACAAAACAAAAAAAAAAAAAAGAAAAAAGAAAAAAAAAGAAAGGAAGAAAAGAAAAGAAAATTACCAGAGATTTTTTTTTTTTTTTTAAATATTAGGCACAGACATCTTGTATCTAAATAAACTTCACTATCTTTTTTGAATGTGCTTACTTTGAACTTGGCTATTTCTCATCAATTATTACTGTCACTGTGACTCCTTAAGATAAATGCCAACCCCCCTACTACCTACCTTGCTATCATACACAAATATCGGCACCTTAGTTAAGCTAAATCATGTACGTAAAGTAGTAAGTCAGTATTCTGCAATTATTTTCCAAGTTTATTTGACAAAATTTAGGATCTATTTTATGAGAATTTTTCACAGATTATATTTGAGGCACTGACAAGCATGAATATATTTAAAGTAGTTTTGAATATGAAAATGCCACTTCATTTTAACAACTTTCATTTGAATTAAATATTAATAGGAACAGTTGCATCAGATAAAATACAAAATATGTGAATTTTCAACTTTTCTAAAAGGTTGAATGATTGGATATGATTTAGCTCTTTGAGGTCTTAAAACGATGCACACACCTATTACTACGACTTGCTAGTAGAAGCTATCCCTCTATATGAAATATATGAATATGTATTAGATCAGTGCTTAGCCAACCATGGCTTGGGGGCAAAATCTAGCTCTTTGCTTGGTTTTGTAAAGAAAATTTTGTAGGAACACAGTCATGCTCATTTGAGTATACATTGTCTATGACTGCTTTCATGATACAACAGCAGAGATAAGTAGTTGTGATCGAGACCATGTGGCCCATAAAATCCTAAAATATGAACTCTCTGGCCCTTTACAGAGAAGTTGGAAATGTATGTGTGTGTCCACATGTTTTGCATCCCCTCCTGGAATCTTTTTAAGACTCATTACACTTTTTAAAACATGTCAGCACACTGAAGCCATCTCAGAATGTATTCAAATATAAATTATAATTTTTTACCTCTAAAATTAACTAAATTTCCCTACTTGATAATCTATCTATTATGCTAAAATTGGCTTATATTTGTCAAGCCTTAATTACAAAGCAAAACATTTGAAATTTTCCTTTCCAGTTTGACATTTTCTATCCAGCTTATATTTCCTAAGTCATTAAGATTATAATAGTAAAAGTGCTGATATTATCAAGGAAGTTGAATTAGGAATGCTAAAAATAATATTGGCTGTCAAGAGAATTTCCTCAATATAGCTTTCTTCTCCTGACTGGGTTTTTTTTTTTTTTTTTTTTTTTTTCTTTTTTGGGCCCTTTTTAAATTTTTTTCCTTCCTCTTTTTTATTTTAGTCAAATACTTTCTCATTTTTAATAGATAGAACACTGGAACACAGCTGGTGTTTTATAAAATAAGATGATTTTATTCTTCCTTATGTTTTTTCTCTTTCTCTTTCTCTCTGTGTGTGTGTGTGTGTATGCACGTGTATGCATAAGTTACTCTTGTTTAAAACAAGCGTTCTTTATTGGTCTTTACCAGTTGGTTTCTTCACTGTTAGAGAGAGATTCCTGGAAGAAAAAAGATGCACTTTACCCAGCGTGCCCAATATAGATTTCGAAGACTTTTTTTACTATTGAGATATACTGTTACAAGATCTGTGGGAGTTTACAAAATGACCACCAGGTGGGTATGATGAAAATAATCAGGTTAAAATTATTCCTTTTAGTTACACATCTAGAACAGTACACCCACACCTCATAATAAGAATGGTAAATTACTATCCTACCTTCTGTTATTATTGCTTATGCTCTCTCTCCCGGCCTCTTCACTCTCTCATTCTCTCAGATAAACACATTCAGACACTCATACTTACATATAACTGCTACCCCATCATCACTAAACTGCTAATACCCTACTTAAACCCAGAGAATCAGTTAAGAATATTTTTCCTGGACAGGCACAGTGGCTCATGCTTTAATGCCAGTACTTTGGGAGACTAGGGCGGGCAGATCACCTGAGGTCGGGAGTTTGAGACCAGCCTGACCAACATGGAGAAACCCCGTCTCTACTAAAAATACAAAATTAGCCAAGGGTGGTGGCACACGCCTGTAATCCCAGCTACTTGGGAGGCTGAGGCAGGAGAATCACTTGAACCTGGGAGGCGCAGGTTGCAGCCAGCCAAGATCGCGCCATTGCACTCCAGCCTGGGAAACAGGAGCGAAACTCCATCTCAAAAAAAAAAAAAAAAAAAAAAAAATGACTATTTTTCCTAGAAATCTGTTTGGCTTCAAACCCTGGCCGCTTCTCAACACCCTCACCCTGCAGCCACTAATCTTGGGTAAGTTTTAAAGCTATCTCTATCTTCGTTTCCTTATGTATAAATGGGAAGAATAGTACCTTTCATTGGATCGTTGTAAATAATAAATACGGTAATACCTGTTGTTATGGACTGAATATGTTCCCTCAAAATTCATATATTGAAGCGCTAACTCCCAGTGTGATGGTATTTGGAGGTGGGGCCTTTGGGAGATAATTAGATTTAGATGAGGTCATAAGAACAGGACTTCATGGTGGGATTGGTGCCATTATAAGAAGAAGAAGAGATACCAGAATCCTCCTTCTCAGCCATGTGAGAATGAAGAGAGAAGGAGGCTATCTACAAGCCAGGAAGCCAGCCCTCACAAGGAACCAAATCTATCAGCACCTCAATCTTGGACTTTGCAGGTTCCAAAACTCTGAGAAATAAATCCCTATTGCTCATGTCACCCAGTCTAAGGCATTGTTGTGGAGCAGCCCTAGCTAGGACATCTGTAAATGACAAGTTCTATACTACTATATAGGACTGTTGGATAAATGCTAGCTATTTCCATTTCCCTCTGAGAACTGAAATACCTGAAACATATATTAAAAGTCTTTGTATTCCTCAACCACCCATTGTGTATTTTCTTTCTTTTGCACATTTACTTTCATGACTCTGATTCTGTATTACGTATGTCAAAGAGTCTTAGTAAATATTAGTATACGTATATGTTTAAAATTATTTTGAATCAAATTCTTCACTTTTATTTTGAGACGGAGTCTTGCTCTGTCGCCCAGGCTGGAGTGCAGTGGCCGGATCTCAGGTCACTGCAAGCTCCGCCTCCCGGGTTTACACCATTCTCCTGCCTCAGCCTCCCGAGTAGCTGGGACTACAGGCGCCCGCCACCTCGCCCAGCTAATTTTTTGTATTTTTAGTAGAGACGGGGTTTCACCGTGTTAGCCAGGATGGTCTCGATCTCCTGACCTCGTGATCCGCCCGTCTCGGCCTCCCAAAGTGCTGGGATTACAGGCTTGAGCCACCGCGCCCGGCCAAATTCTTCACATTTTTTACTATTTCAATCAACAGATTAATGTTGACAGGTGATAAAATTGAGTCTCTACTATACTCAATCTCTGTAATACGGACATAGAATTGAGAAATCTTCTGTCTTCCTAGAAAGTAGGTCTAGAACATTTTAGTATTTGGGAATAATTTTGCCTTCAGGTTACTTTTTCAATTTCAGCAGGGAGACCGAGGGCACATTTAAATAGCAGAGAATCTCATGGCACTAAGTCAACCAGTCCAGGCTTTCTCTTCCTTTTCCAACTCTAATTTCACTCCTGACACAATATAAGAATCTTTCTAAATCAAGTGTTTACGTAAAATCTCAGTAGTTCCCCATGACCAACAGGATTAACTTTCAGTCTCTCCTATGACGTAATGTTATTCCAACTCTCCAGAATTAACTTCAGGGAATCTTGGCCTCAACCAACCTAGCCCCTTACTGAACTTTAAATGCATTTGAAGTTATACCTCAGCATGCTTGCTTATGCGATTTCTTCTACCCAAAACATTTCTTGTCCTTTCCACTTCTAAACTCCATGTTCATGAAAGTCCTACCAATGTGATGAAGTCTACCCTAACTGTTCAAGTACATGCTAGGTATTCTCTTTTATTAATGAATGGATTTCTGATTTATGCCACTAACTTTTGCTCTTAGTATTCATTCACTTATTCTTCAAATAATGACAAATGAGTATGTGAACAATTCTGTACCAGGGTGGTAATTCCTATAACCTGAATTGTGTTACTGGAGCTCAAAGGATATTCTTTGAATAAAATTATTCTGAGTTTGGACATCATAAGTGAAAATACAGTATAAGGACCCTTTCTATAATAAACTTCATGAGACAAGACACCTGCCTTATGCTGAATCCTGCAGTAAAGCAAATAATAATAAAGCAAAGCTCTATGACCTGCAAACACTATTCACTCTTTAATATCAGTGCTTTTATACCAAATTATCCTAGGTGCATAACTACAAAGATACCTTATTGTAGAAAGTGTTTCTAGGACAATTATAATACATATATCAATTGTAAACTTCATAAATAAATGCTGAAATTCATGTCCTTCTTCAGAGGAAATAAATTATTTTGCTTTTTCTTTGGAAAGCAATGAATGAAACATCTTCTTTAAAAAACAATATGAGGTGCATATAATTACCTCAATGTGAAAGTGTGAAAGGCAGCTTTGCAATAAAAACTAATCAACTGGAAATTCTGTTTCCAAAGGCAAGACAAAGCACGTCTTTCGTGGGGCAGCGAAAGGGTTTCCACACACACTGGCATAATAAAAATGCATGTATACTAATGGGAACTCTAACTCGGAGGTACAATTTGACATAATAACAAATATGCACAAGGACAAATGGATCATGTTTTTTAAGATAAATTATTTTTATAAATGTGTTTAGTTGATTTCACTAACTTATACTGAGAGTCCACAGTAAGAATAAAAAGATGGATATTCATTCAAAATAAGATCATGTAGAATCCAATCGTTTTTAAACTATATATAATTAAAAATTCAGTGGTACACTGATGAATATTTAATCACTTTTTTTTTTTTTTTCTGAGAGGGAGGTAGGTCAGTGATTTGCACACTTTACCAGTCTCTTGCGAGCTGGTACAAGTTGTCTTCAGCACACCATTGGTTTAAATGTTCTAAGGCCATTCTAAATTATACTGGGCATTATTTCTTGAGGAAATGGCTACACAATTAAAGTATAACTGGTTTCTCCCAGAGCATACTGTGTGTGTAACCACTTGTATGTTGCTAAATGATTATTAATATGTTCACTGCAATAAATTGTCAGGTGCTTTGTTAGTCCTAAAGATATATTCCCTCCAAGTAGCATCTCACAGAAAGAAAACTGCTACTTGACATCAAGGTATGTATTGTTCCTTAGTCACTACACTGTATCGGCCATACATGGTTTAATTAAGTCTTAGGAAATAGCAAAACCAAAACTGCTTTTTATTTTTAGATGATTATTTAATGTAGCACATACTAGTCTTTTCCCCCTTAAAAAATGGTTTTCTAAGTTTCTAAACAGAACAGTCTAAGTATCGTCTGATACACCCTAATTTAAGAGACACAATATACAGCATGACTTACTAAAAAAAATTATGAAAAATGACTATCAAAGATCTTTGGTTTCATTTGTTTGTTTTTTGTCGCAGAAGTAATAAAATGAGGCTCCTACTCATCAGGGAGGCTTTTAACATTTCACAATTTTTCAATGTATAACCAGCTCGCTCCATTGTTTTTCATTTTCATAGGTCAAACATTTTAAAGTGAGTTTTCTAATTTAAAAAATATATATAGGACAAAAAGTCTTGAGAACCATTTGGTACTGTATCATATATCTTGGACAACTGTACTGTTTTCAACTAAAAGTTGTACGCAGTCAACTGGTAGTTATTTCTACTTTAATTTTCTCTCAACTTAAGCAGTTTTCTACAGTATTTAGTGTACTGGAATTATTAAAAACGTATCATGTGGTTTTCAAATTGATTTTGGAATTCATAAATGCTACTTAATGAACAGCAACTTTGTTACACGAATTTTACCATGGTAAAGGTCATATTCCCCTTTAAGTCAAAGGAGTGTTTATCTTGTTCAACTCAGAACTCAAAACCTTCAGGCCATAAGCTTTTCAGGGCTCTATGACTGAATCAGGGCAGAGAATAACAAGTATTTCACTCAAATGAATATAAATAGCTACTTTTAACACACAAAGCCATCATAATTATTTTATGGAGGCTAAAACTTAAATACAGTCATATAATGGGTCAGGCAGCGGTCACTTATGGTCTACTTCCTTGCAGGATTTCTCTTGTAACAACTATCTCTAAGGAATACCAACACATTTCTATATGCAATGATATGTTTAAAAATAAGGACATTTCTATATATTGTATAAAACTCTTAACTCAGAAACAGCAAGGACCTGACCCTGCTGGTGAAAAGGGAGCTAATGTTTAGGCCAGTGGGGTTCCCAAAGAGATAATGGTGTCCTACTGGTAAGTAAAACTTAAAGCGGCTACAGAAACTCAGCAATTGATTTTCTGCTCACTAGTAGAATCCCTTCTCTCCCTGGGAGTGAATCTATACAGAGTGAAGACTGGAGTGGTTCACTTTTTGAGACTATTAAGGCTTTCAGAACCAACGTGTGCCTTTTAGCGCATGGAAAGAAGTATGGCATCCTGCTGACTTCATAGAGAAATCTGTTTTATGGATGTGTCCAATTCTAATATCTTAGAAACATTCCAGAAAATAGAGGTTTATATTACTACTTTTAAATGGATTTTCCACCTTTACACAGCAAAGCATTAACTACTGGGAATTTACTGCTTCTGTTTACCCACTCTAAAAGCACAAAGTGGGCAATACCTGTGCAATTTTCAAGCGAAATAAAAAAAAAAAAAAATGTACAATTTCAGGCCACAGGGCTAACGTGAAGAAAGGAAAGCTAGAATAAATTCCCATTTTTCCAACACTGACCCCAAGTAATGTTTATCGTGGTGATGTTTTTGTCTTTTCTTCCAAAGTGGGTTCTTTCACACCAGGACAATGATATTCACTCATTATCTAGTCTTAATTAGACTACAATCAAAGGATTGACTGTGGATGGCAGGTGTGCCTTTTATTTATATACTTTCCTCAACCTGTTTCATGACTGTTGTTGAGATCATTATAATTATTAATAAAATAAACTGCATCAATACAAATGAATACCCTGCTGATCTCACTGTATCAGCCATATTCCGGAGCTACAAATTCACAAGCCTGGCTGGGGAAATGCTTGTCCACGTCCCCTTTCGTCCTAAATAGTTATGTTCTACGTTGTAACAACCAGGTTCCCTATATTAGTGTGATAGGTTTTTTCTGTTTTCCGTTGTCCAGGACGGTCTTAGACTCTAGGGCTCAAGCGATCTTCCTGCAGGAAGACTGTCTGTGCTAATAGAGGCTCACATATATTGGACTATCTTAGCTTTCCACTATTTGAATGTACCTCAGTCTCAGCAATAATTATTAATAGCTATGTATTGTTTATTGTTAAACTTACCCAAATGATTGAATCTATAATAGAATTGTAAAATTTAAAACACTCTGATTTGGAGGTGGAGAGGCATCTCAGCATTTATAAAAAGACCCAGAAATAAAACATTCTCTGTTCATGTAGGAAAGAATAAAAATAAAATAATTTTGTTATTTGATCTTACTTTAAAATGTTGCAGTTGTAGACAAATTTTAATATATTTATACATGTATTAAAATGTCACTGTGAAATATTCTGCTTGTTGAAGGCAAGAAATAACTAAGATCAGAGCAGAACTGAAGGAGATAAAGACACAAAAAACCCTCCAAAAAAATCAATGAATCCAGGAGCTGGTTTTTTGAAAAGATCAACAAAATCGATAGACCGCTAGCAAGACTAATAAAGAAGAAAAGAGACAAGAATCAAATAGATGCAATAAAAAAAGATAAAGGGGATATTACCACCGACCTCACAGAAATACATACTACCATCAGAGAATACTATAAACGCTTCTACGCAAATAAACTAGAAAACCTAGAAGAAACGGATAAATTTCTGGACACATACACTATCCCAAGACTAAACCAGGAAGAAGCTGAATGCCTGAATAGACCAATAACAGGCTCTGAAATTGAGGCGACAATTAATAGCCTACCAACCAAAAAAACTCCAGGACCAGACATATTCACAGCCAAATTCTACCAGAGGTACAAGGAGGAGCTGGTATCATTCCTTCTAAAACTATTCCAATCAATAGAAAAACAGGGAATCCTCCTCAACTCATTTTATGAGGCCAACATCATCCTGATACCAAAGCCTAGCAGAGACACAACAACAAAGAAAGAGAATTTTAGACCGATATCCCCGATGAACATCGATACAAAAATCCTCAATAAAATTCTGGCAAACCGGATCCAGCAGCACATCAAAAAGCTTATCCACCACGATCAAGTGGGCTTCATCCCTGGGATGCGAAGCTGGTTCAATATACGCAAATCAATAAATGTAATCCAGCATATAAACAGAACCAAAGACAAAAACCACATGATTATCTCAATAGATGCAGAAAAAGCCTTTGACAAAATTCAACAGCCCTTCATGCTAAAAACTCTCAATAAATTCGGTATTGATGGAATGTGTCTCAAAATAAGAGCTATTTATGACAAACCCACAGCCAATGTCATACTGAATGGGCAAAAACTGGAAGCATTCACCTTGAAAACTGGCACAAGACAGGGATGCCCTCTCTCACCACTCCTATTCAACACAGTGCTGGAAGTTCTGGCCAGGGCAATCAGGCAAGAGAAAGAAATCAAGGGTATTCAATTAGGAAAAGAGGAAATCAAATTGTCCCTGTTTGCAGATGACATGATTGTATATTTAGAAAACCCCATCATCTCAGCTCAAAATCTCGTTAAGCTGATAAGCAACTTTAGCAAAGTCTCAGGATACAAAATCAGTGTGCAAACATCACAAGCAATCCTATACACCAATAACAAACAGAGAGCCAAATCATGAGTGAACTCCCATTCACAATTGCTCCAAAGAGAATAAAATACCTAGGAATTCAACTTATAAGGGATGTGAAGGACTCTTCAAGGAGAACTACAAACCACAGCTCAGTGAAATAAAAGAGGACACAAACGAATGGAAGAACATTCCATGCTCATGGATAGGAAGAATCAACATCGTGAAAATGGCCACACAGCCCAAGGTAATTTATAGATTCAATGCCATCCCCATCAAGCTACCAATGACTTTTTTCACAGAATTGGAAAAAACTACTTTAAAGTTCATATGGAACCAAAAAGAGCCCACATTGCCAAGACAATCCTAAGCCAAAAGAACAAAGCTGTAGGCATCACGCTACCGGATTTCAAACTTTACTACAAGGCTACAGAAACCAAAACAGCACGGTACTGGTACCAAAACAGAGATATAGACCAATGAAACAGAACACAGCCCTCGGAAATAATACCACACATCTACAACCATATGATCTTTAACAAACCTGACAAAAACAAGAAATGGGGAAAGGATTCCCTATTCAATAAATGGTGCTGGGAAAACTAGCTAGCCATATGTAGAAAGCTGAAACTGGATTCCTTCCTTACACCTTATACAAAAATTAATTCAAGATGGATTAGAGACTTAAATTCTAGACCTAAAACCATAAAAACCCTAGAAGAAAACCTAGGCAATACCATTCAGGACATAGGCATGGGCAAAGACTTCATGTCCAGAACACCAAAAGCAATGGCAACAAAAGCCAAAATTGACCAATGGGATCTAATTAAACTAAAGAGCATCTACACAGCAATAGAAACTACCATCAGAGTGAACAGGCAATCTACAGAATGGGAGAACATTTTTGCAATCTACTCATCTGACAAAGGGCTAATATCTAGAACCTACAAAGCACTTGAACACATTTACAAGAAAAAAGCAACCCCATCAAAAAGTGGGCAAAGGATATGAACAGACACTTCTCAAAAGAAGATATTTATGCAGCCAACAGACACATGAAAAAATGTTCATCATCACTATCCATCAGAGAAATGCAAATCAAAACCACAATGAGATACCATCTCATACCAGTTAGAACGGCGATCATTAAAAAGCCAGGAAACAACAGATGCTGGAGAGGATGTGGATAAACAGGAAAACTTTTACACTGTTGGTGGGACTGTAAACTAGTTCAACCATTGTGGAAGACAGTGTAGCAATTCCTCAAGGATCTAGAACTAGAAATACCATTTGATCCAGCCATCCCATTACTGGGGATATACCTAAAGGGTTATAAATCATGCTGCTACAAAGACACACACACACGTATGTTTATTGCGGCACTATTCACAATAGCAAAGACTTGGAACCAACCCAAATGTCCATCAATGACAGACTGGATTAAGAAAATGTGGAACACCATGGAATACTATGCAGCCATAAAAAAGGATGAGTATATGTCCTTTGTATGGACAAGGATGCAGCTGGAAACCCTCATTCTGAGCAAACTATTGCAAGAACAGAAAACCAAACCCGAACAACGAGAACACTTGGACACAGAAAGGGGAACATCAGACACCGGGGCCTGTTGTAGGGTGGGGGGAGGGGGGAGGGACAGCATTAGCAGATATACCTAATGTAAAGGACGACTTAATGGGTGCAGCACACCAACATGGCACATGTATACATATATGTAACAAACCTGCACGCTGTGCACATGTACCCCAGAACTTAAAGTATAATTTAAAGAAAAAGAAAACAAAATTCTGCTTGTTGCTTGGAGGAATTTCTGCCCAAATTACATGGTACAAATTGCTGTCACGTAAGATATAAAGAACTGAGATCAAAAATCTCCAAAATATTGTAACATACACACATGTACTTTATAAAAATAGACAAACATGAAGGCAATTTTAAATACCACAGTATGATGAAATAATATCTTTTCTAAAATCTCCTTTAGGATCTATTAGAGTACTCTGTATATTCTCCTTTGTTAATTATTTAATTTAGATTTTGCCTTCAGTCACTTCATAAAATTTTTATTTCATTCTCAAATATCTTAAGTCTTCATCACTCAGAACCCAGTAATTTTAGCTATCCCAAGATTGACTCTCTTTCTCAAGTGATTAAAGAAAAGGAAACGTTTTTGCTCCTCTCCATCACCTCCTGGGTTATGTCTCCCACATAAGTGGAAGAAAAAAAAAAAGGGGGGGGGGGGGGGGGGGGAGAATGGGAATTACTATAAGATGTTTATATTCTTTTGCATTTTTTCTCAGAAGTCCTCAAAACTTTAGGAAATACAATTTAAGCCCTAACTTCTATCTAGGTACTTGAAAATGCAGGCAAAATCATGGTACTTAGTAAAATCAAAGCTGCATTTGCAACTTTTGCAAAATGTCCCAGTAGCAGAATTCCTAAGAAAATGACAGAAAGAGGCTCATTTTACTCAAACGAAACAATTTTGAACAAGATTTTTGAAAAGTGATGAAAATTACTATAATATAATCCAAATCAAAGGAGTTATTTTTATTCATCAGTAAGAAGAATCTAAAACATATACCATGACTGTGACTTTTCTTCTCCTTCTTCCCCTATATTGTTTTAATTAGTTTTATCTTTTTTGTTGCCTTGCTTCCAGGGAAGCAAAATGGTTCATGAAAATGTATTTAATACAATAACTGTCAGTCCAATGGAGTTAATGGAATTTTTAGATATCTTTGGCTTACACTGAAATAATGGTTTATATATTGGTATTATGTAAATATATTTTTCAGTCAGAAGTTGTGTTTTTCCCCTAATGGAAGTTCAGGTCAAGAAAGTTTATATAAAAGCATGATCTTTTTCCCATTTCAGAGTACTTTAGATAGTAGGCTGAAAAAAAAAAAAAAAGTGACCATTCCATTAACATAGAAATGTATTAGTACAATTTTTTAAAAACTATTTTTGCAAATTTAGTGAGGCTGGGTCTTCAGAGGTTGAAATACTCTGCTGTAAATAGTGACTTAGGTTAAAGTTTAATACATACAGTCAGAGACTGAACTTTATCAGCAGGTTTTTTTCTTTCTTTTAAATGTAATAGAGAACAATCGCCAACTTTTTGTAGTATGTCACAAGACACATACCATGTTTGAAAATGGTTTAAATAATTTTGACCTTAGCAATTGTATTAATAAAACCACAAATGCATTCATAAATCAAGCAATTTAAAAACAAATGCACAAAACCACAATGAGGTACCATTTCACATTCACTACAACAAACAAACAGAAAAACCCAGAAAACAGGAAGTGCTGATAAGAATGTGGAGAAATTGGAAACTTCAAACACTACAAACACGGACTATAGTATTTGAATATAAAATGTGCAACTGTAAACAATTTGGCAGTTCCTCAAGAAGTTAAACAGTTACCTTATGACTTAGTAATTTCACACCTACGTACATACCCAAGTAAATTTAAAACATGTTCACATTATCAACTTGTACACAAATATTCATGGGAGCATTATTCATAACAGCCAAAAGTGGAAATAACGGAAGTGTTCATCAATGTGATGAATGTCTAAACAAAATGTGGAACATCCTTACAATGGAATATTATTTAGCCATGAAATGGATAGAGAGCTGATACATGCTACAGTATGTATGAACCTTAAAAACATGCTATTGCATAAGCTAGTAACAGAATATCATCTATTGTACAATTCTGTTTATATGAAATATTCTGAATAGGCAATTCCACAGACAGAAATTAGACTAGTTGTTGCCAGGAAATGGGGCAGGAGGTAGAAGAGGCAGAATTCAAAGGTTTGGGGTTTATTTTTGGAGTAACGGAAATGTTCTAGAATTAGACAGTGGTAATGGTTGCACAACACTGAATATACTAAAATCCACTGAATTTTACATTTTAAAATGGCTAAAATAGTGTATTTTATATTATGTGAGTTCTATTTGGATTAAAGAATGCTTTTGTGAACCTAAACTATAAATTAAAACAATAATTGATGAGTATTTTTAAGTATACTCTGTAAGGTAAAATGAAATACTATCAAATTATATCAGTGATTCTCAACAAAAAGTCCCCAAATCTAAAGCATAATTATTGGCCTTCATTTGTTTTACAAATATATATTATTACATTGAAAATATTTGGAAGATGTTGGCATTTGCAAAGTATAAAGATGTATCAATAACAAATCTCATAAACAGTTTTGGAGAAGTGGGCAGTAGATGGCAAAAAACAGTGTGATGACTCTGAAAGGAAGTATTACTTCATGTGACCAGCACTTTAAAATATTTGGAATGAGTCTAACTAGAACGAGAGCAATGATCATATTAATCTGATGTGTTCAGACTTTCCTGAGTTTTCTCCTTGATTTTTACCTTTCCATAAAATCTGTTTTTTAAAAAAATATCTCTTCATGGACTCATTATATTTTTCTCAGCCTAATGACATTTTACAAAAGAGACAAAGATGAAAGAAATCAAATAAATACATCAGTTCAAAGTCTATAGAGCTGAAGTGATTGAGAAGGGAACTGAGAAGGTTTATAAATTTCAGTATGAAAAGAATACATTAGAATGTTAGAGCTTTTTTTAAATAAAAGAGAATTATTTATGATAAATAAAAACTGGAAATTATTTAAATTTTTAAAAAATACCTACATATAAATTATAATATATATATTTATATCAAAATATATTTTCTATAAAGCTTACATGCATTAATGTATCTATAGTTATCATCTTTATTTTTATATGAAGTCAGTTCAGAAGAAAGCAAAAATAATTTGTGAAATGAATAGGCACAGAGCCCTCTAGAGTTCCCAAAGGCACAACTGTAAAACGCATTCATTATTGTACATGATGATTGTATTCTAGGCAATGTCATTAATAAGGACTGCAAAGAAAAAAAGAAAAAAAATGACAAAAAGTTACAAGATGGGGGAAATCTTTCAATATGCAAATAGCCAATATTCTTACTTAAAAACTCAATGAACTAGTCATCAAATTAAGGATAAAAGAATAAAGAGTTAAAACAATACTGAAGACTTACTTTGTGTCTATAAGTTTGGCAAAGATTAAACAAATTGATAATACCCTATGTTGTAAACAGGCATTCTCATGCAGTATATGAGAGAATGTATATTGGTAAAATTTTTTGGGAAGATAGTTTGGAAATTTTTTTTTTTTTTGGATTTTTTTTTTGTTTTTTTTTGAGGCGGAGTCTCGCTCTGTCGCCCGGACTGGAGTGCAGTGGCCGGATCTCAGCTCACTGCAAGCTCTGCCTCCCGGGTTTATGCCATTCTCCTGCCTCAGCCTCCGGAGTAGCTGGGACTACAGGCGCCCGCCACCTCGCCCGGCTAGTTTTTGTATTTTTAGTAGAGACGAGGTTTCACCATGTTAGCCAGGATGGTCTCGATCCCCTGACCTCGTGATCCGCCCGTCTCGGCCTCCCAAAGTGCTGGGATTACAGGCTTGAGCCACCGCGCCCGGCGGAAATTTTTATAAAAACAAATTAAATGTATGTGCCTCTCTATCCAGAAATTGCATTTTCAAAAATTATTTCTAAAGCTAGCACATCAAATGCACAAATGTGATATGACATGATATTCATCAGAGCATTATTTAAAATATAAAAATAGAAGGAAGAATATATGTCACAGGAATTGGTTAAATAAATTATATATACTTGAAAGGGATGATGTCTATATTAATATAGAAACATTTCCATATTATGTTATTATAGCACAAAAACAAATTTAAAAAGCATATAAAATACGGTTAGATGTCTGGAAGGATGTTTGTCTAAAGGCAAATAGTAGTCACCTCTGTGGTATGGGATTTTAAGTGATTTTTACTTTGTGCTTTAAACCATGCAACTTCAAAGAGGCAATATTATCCTAATGGTGCAAAAATTGGTTCTTGTGTGGGAGCAAACAAATCTTAGATACTATAATGGTTTATGGCACCCCAAAAGGCAGCGGGACATACACAGACATACCATGTATTCATGGTACTAAAATCTCATGGGGAGATTAGGCAGGAAAAAGTATCTGAAAAAGCTCCGTAGGGGGACAGTAATGATTTTTAAAAGGTTGAAAAACACTGCTTTAATCTGTGATTTGCATTGTCTTATTTTCTACATGTACATTTATGTTTAATCACACACACAAAACTATTTTCAATTTGAGAAACAAATCTTCATTTTGAGAAAGAAACAAGAAGGATTGCTGCTACATTTTAAGAATATTTCCATCATGAATGATTAAAAGTAGGGGGAGAAGTATTAAGGTTTAAAAGGGTAAAGCAAGTGATGGCAGGTAAATAAGGCACTGCTCTATCTTAGAATATTCATTTAAACCCTTTTAAAAAATCTCTCCACTTATCCATTCCTTTACTCTGTACAGTAAACTTGGAGTCTAAATAATATCATAGAAAAATTGCACAAGACAGAGTTAAACAGGCAAGAAAGATTTTATTAAAGACTTGCAATAGGTGACACAGACAGAACTCAATTCCACTGGTACAAAAGGTGGGATAATTTTTAAGTGTTGGGGTGAACTAGTGGAAAACTACTAGAGGACTTTGTGTAGGGAGAGTTGCTCAAAGAGATGAGGCCATATGTGCAGACTGTCACTTATCTATCTAAGTTAGGCTCTTACTGTCCCAAAGAGCCTGAAAGATAGGGGTACTATCTTGCTCGAAGATTACATTTCAAAGGGCTAGCTCCCAGATCTTTGGGAAAGACATATCTGGGGTGTAAAACTGGCAAGAGACTGAAAGAAGATTTACACCTTAAAGGGGCAGAGAAACAATTGACCAATCCATATTTTCTAAAGTGAATGCTCTAAGCAAAGGGAGGTCGGAGGCCAATAATCATGAAAGAATCTCTCTAAAGTTAGTCAAGCTGAGGGGAGCATTAAAGCTTACTGGTCAATAAGCACTTCTGTAAACTGCTTTCTTTTTTTTTTATTTATTTTTTTGAGACAGAGTCTGGCTCTGTCTCCCAGGCTGGAGTGCAGTGGCCGGATCTCAACTCACTGCAAGCTCCGCCTCCCGGGACCACGTGATCCGCCCGTCTCGGCCTCCCAAAGTGCTGGGATTACAGGCTTGAGCCACCGCGCCCGGCCTTTGTAAACTGCTTTCATTAATGAGTCACCTAAGCTATGGGGTTTACTGAAATTATTTTTTAATTGTTGTCCTATGGCTAACAATTAATGCAATGTTCCACAGTGAGTGCAAAAGAGATCAGCTAAGTTCTTATTTAATGTGAAACAAACTGAGTTGCAACAGTTTCTAAAATGTTTAAAGAGTAACATAGGATACTGTCAAAACTTGAAATAAAATATTTTAAGACTTTAAAAAATAGCATTATATGTACATTTAAGGGGGCGCCTTCTAATTCCCACTAATGATAATTTGATATGGTAGTATTTAACATAATATTTCTTATTGGGAAGACTTCACTTTTCCTTTTCTTTTTTCTTCTTTCAAACCCTCTGCTACTTTTTCTAATTAGGATAAATGTAGTAGCAAAAAGGGAATGATGTTGGTAATGGGAAAAAAATTACAGAGATTTTGAGAATCTTTGAAATCTCTTCTATTTATGCATCACATTTGTGAATTATAACATTATTAGCGCTTTAAACATACACTTAGATAATATGAACCAAAATATCAAGAGAAAATGAATAATATATTTTCTTGATTACAAGTGGATAACCGAATAAATGTATGCTGATAATTCTGGGCTAGTGTGTTCATCACCGAGCACCCTGTGTGAGGATGAAATGCTTATTAACATGTGTATTGCAGCACAAGAAATCTACTCAACAAAAAGTCATTAGCATATCTTGAAGAATCTCGGTGTTCCATGTAGTTCTTAGTTCACTATGACTATTTATTTGCAATATTCTATGTGTTTTTTTATTAGCATGGTCTTCAATCAAAAACAGGAAGATTTGAATGTTTTTAATGTGAACATTTTGAAATGAGAATTACTGAGGTAGAGCACATTCAAGTCAGACTTCATACACTGTAAAATCTGAATACTCAAATGCAAAATTGCTGCAAACAGCACTTTGAGTTTTCGGCACAGTTCACTATGGTAGGCTCTGCTGCCTATGTAATCTTGAAGGCAGCAGAAAAACTGCATTGTGTTATATTGTAGACTGCATCATAATCGAGTGCTACTGCTGTGTTTGTGGCTTCCAGAAAAGTTATTAACAGCAAACACTCTGTCAGATAATTAGAAACATGGATCATGCAGATATTTCTTTTAATTTGCTAGAATTTGCACCCTAGTATAATCATTCTATTCTCTTGGTATTTGAGGGATGTTATCTTTACTATGAAATCTATAGCATATCTAACATCTTATTAATAGACAAACCTATACATTTACCAAGAGTTTTGCTTCTGAACCTGTTTTCATGTTAATTATTTTATTACAAGAAATGAAAATATAGGTTTATATATACATACACACATACAAAATACAAATATATAGATTAAAGGTATACATTAGACTTATTTACACATATACACACATACATTTATATATCTATCATGTAATTTATGTAGATATAGGCCATATCAATCTTCTATACATAACATACACATACACACACACACATATACACATATATAAAGTGCCATATATTTTATGTTGAAATATAGACTACCCCTATTCCTTATATTGTGCCTTTGAACAATGAAGAAACAGAAAGTCTAACAAAGATTTGTATGTACTAATAGTAGAATCACCCTGTGGTGGAAATCTGCGGACACATTTTCTCCTATACACAGTCAGAAACACAGTTAAACCTAATAGAGAAGAGGCCTGTCCACTTTATAGAAGAATTATTTTTCGATGAACCATTTTTACTAATCTCTGCCTTGGATGCAGTGACTACTCCACAGCACTTGCTCTCCAAGATTCTGTTTACCTGTAGTAGGTGAGACAAGGTATGGGAATATGGGTAGTAAAGGGACCTCAGAAAGTTTGTGTTATTTTTATGTTTCCATTTTACAGTTCCTGCAACTACCAACCTTTGGAATAGAATGACTACATGTTAGGGGACAGAGAGACAGACAGATAGAGAGAGACATAAAACAAGATTAGGTCTCCACTTAGATGTTAAAAGACAAGTCTTGACTGTGTGCAGTGGCTCAGGCCTGTAATCCCAGCACTTTGGGAGGCTGAGGAGCGAGGACTGCTTGAGGCCAGAAGTCCAAGAACAGAGCCGCCTTGGCAACAGAGCAAGACCACATCTCTTTTAAAATATATATATATATATATATATATACACACACACACACACACACCACACATATATATATACTATAATTATATATATGACAAGTCTGCGTAAACGAATGACTGATATGAGGTTCATTTCCATTTCTGAGGACCACCTACACAATGCATTTCTGAGCAATGCAACACTAAAGAGGAATCTAGAGATGTACTTGTGATTCTTTAATAAATAGTCTGATGGGGTCAGAGAGGTGAGATCTGGAGAAAGAAGAAAGTAACTCACTGATTACTGAAAAAGAGAATAGGGGTTTATTTTTCTTCATGTCTCTATCCTGACTCCCTTTACTTTTCATTTTCTGAAGTGCTACCATTGAAAATACCTCAAGGGTTGACTACTGGGTATGAAAAGAATCAGTGATTAAGGAGGGAATTGAGAGACCAGTTGCATTTAGGAGTGAATACTGCGGCAAAGAGAAGGAAAGAAAATGTGAAAATACCAAGCTACAGAAGGAGGGAAGGAAGTTAACAAGGTTCTTCTCAAATGGCTATTTGTAAGTACCACTTGTATTCCAAAATTAAATTGTGTTGCCAATTGTGTATTGTTTTCTTAAAATCCTCCAGTAGCTGTTAATTCGGGGCCTAATATAAGTGGGGCTTTGAGGATCCTCCTCTCAGGTCTAGTGGAACAGACAGACTGCTACTTACTCTGTAGTCTGGGGACAGGGAGCAGCATTGGCATCACTCTGAATCAGAATCTGCATTTTAGCAAGATCTCCAGGTAATTCCTGTGTGTGTTGAAGTTTTGGAAACACTTCTTTAAATATATCACTAAATATATCACTATAAAATTGTTTGAAACAAATGTGCCCTGACATTATGAAAGGACAAAGGGGGAACCACTTAATTTGAGGGTTAAGGGAAGACTTCGCCTTGGAGTTATAAATTAGAATCAAAGAATATGTTGGAGTTAATCAAGGGAATGTATATGGTGTGGTTGGATAGTAGTCTGGGCAGAGGGAATATTCCTCAATATACATTAAAGAAAGTTCGATTTTGGGAAGTTAAAGTGTAATAAGGTAAACAGAGATAGATGATGGTAAGAGGTATGAGTGGGGGATACTGATTGATGGTTTGGTAAACCAACTAAGGATTTGGGAATTTATCCTTTGGGTAATGTGGAGTGAGTCACTGATTGCTTTTAAGCATCTGGTTTCAGAGGGCAGAGAATGGTGTAAAGCAGGTGGCAGCAGAAAAATGCCTTAATCTTTGTCCATGGGACACAATTTCTTCAGGTCTAGGATTGAATAATTTGTATCTTAGTTCTTTTTGTTTCAGGAATACAAAAAAAGTCAGTATAGTCTTTACATAGTCTTAGAAAGTTTTTAGTCATTTTATTTTTGTTGTTCCTAAAGGAAAGTTTTTTGGTTTGTTTGTTTGTTTGTTTTAACAAAGCAAATATAAACTAGTAATTTGTGTGACGATTGTTCTAGTCAGCATGGACCTCACAAAGAGGCCACTGCTTGCTCTTTTCTCCTCAACTTCAAGGCAGTAACAGACAAAAGCCACGACGTATAAAAGTCATAGTGGAACTTCTACATTAATGTAGTTTAATGCTTTATATTTAAGATATTTAATATCAGTTTCAATACAATTTTCACACTATCCTGTGCAATCCCTACTGCAAACCTTTAAACTCAGCCTGCCTTATCTATAAACCACATACTTACTAGAGCATAAATTTGTCACCAACTTCCATGGCTGTTAAAAACCTTTGTTGAGATAAATGAGCACTACCACTCTCACCAAGCCACACCCCAACCCTGCAAACTTTAATAGAGCTCGTACTTCATCTAGATTTGAATTCCTGGGTGGTTGTCTCTGCTCTTAAATACTTGTGACCGAAACTGCCTTTGTGAAATTATTACAGTGAAATAAATCGAACATAGGTGACTCCATTGTGCTTCTAACCTCACAAGCTAACTGCCCTTGCTCATTCCTGGGTGTAGGCCCAGATAACTATGGGAGGAATTTAATTTACAGTTTAAATTTAAAGCAAGGGTGATAACAGTCCCTTGCCTTCCTTGTTCAGACTGAAACCACCTTTGTAAAGCTAATGAAAGGCCACAAGCTTAGACTTATGGGAAGAGCATGAATTCTGCTAAGATGTAAGCATAGTTAAACAATAACCTACCCTTGGTCCCTAGCTTGTTTTCTATAATTATATACTGCTCAGGAGTCAAGTGGCCAGAGATCACAAGATTTGTAACTTCTCCAGTTGCTTCCCAAGACTGTTTTTGGATGTAATTTTCAGACAATTTTGCATCCTGGCAGACAAATTGATACCACCTGAACCTGGGACCCATACCAAGGAACTGACCTGACCAGTCCTATGACGATCTCAAACCAGAAACTGATTCAGTGCACAAAGACAGTTTCAACATCCCTATGGTTCGATTCCTAGCCAATCAGCAGCACTTCTTCCCTAGCCCCTGTCCATCAAATTATCATTAAAAACCCTAGTTTCTGAGTTCTTGTGGAGGTCAATTTGAGAAATGCATACTGTTTTTCAGCTCAGCTGCTTTGTGAGAATTAAATTCATCCTCTACTGCAACACTGCTGTCTCAGTGTATTGGCTTTACTGTGCAGCAGGCAAGAAGAACCAGTGGGGTTTGTAACACCTCTGGGCTGTCCATACTTAGTAGTGATAGGGAACCATCTTTGTTTTTGTACTTCAGTCTTACGCCTGTTACTTCTTTACTGATTTGTTTGATCTCTGGTTCATATACCTTGATCCAGATATTTCACACAGGAACACTTAAGCTCAGCTGAAGCTTCCTGGAACCTAACAACCATATGAGGCAAATAAGTCAAGACAATGTTAACATCCCCATGTTCCACACAAATGAGAAATAGTAGAAAATGTTTCTTAATATTTTGGTGATCCAGATTCCTTATACCAGGGAAATGATATGCAAATCTTTTTTTTTTTTTTTTTTTTTTAAAAAAGGTTTTAAAAATCCAATTGTCAAAACTGCCATTCTGTGGTCTCAAATAAAATGCAAATTTTATTTTAGAGACTAAGAAGTATAATGGGAGGCACAAAAGAGATTTCCAAATTTATGATTAAAAGAAACTTACATGTAAATTTAATTAAGAGCAAACTCATACTCCTAATTTTCTGTAGTTTTTGTTTAGCATACAAAATCATAATGACATTTTGAGTATGGCTATTCACTTGAGAAAGAGAGAGTATGATTTCACTGTCATCATAATCATCAATCATCATAGCTAACACTTATAAAATAGTAGCTCTGTATAACTTTAAAATAGTTTACATGTATTAATTTATTTAATCTTCACAAAAATCCTCTAAGGAAGTTCTGATTGCCTTTACTTTTCAGATGAAGAAACTAAGTCAACGGGTAGTTGAATATTGTTCCCAACGTTACACAGGTATTAGGTAGCATAGCTGCTCTTGAGTAGTCTTGAAAATGTGAGTAATTGATTCCAAGTAAAATGGCTTAAAGGACTTTTAAAGTTAGAGAGGTTTGAATTCAAAACTTGGCTCTAAGGCCTAAAGAACAACTGCTTGGTTAACGAGATCAACTTCTCAGAACTTTAATTTGTTCATTTGTAAAATAGAAACCATATCTTCTACTAATAGGTTCCTGGGAGGATGAAAAAGGATGTGAAAGTGACTACCATCAGTTCAGGGACATAGGATGGCCTCAGTAAAGGTTAATTGCTTTTATTATTATATTACATTTCTAGTAAAATCTCTGTTGGTTACAGCAATCAGGGTTTCTTCCCAAAATATGATTTCTAGTAGATGAATTTAGTTAAATTCTTTACATTTCAAAGTTATAAATATTTTCAATAAAATTTAGAATCATGTACTATGCATTCCCGGGCTCACTGGACTGAGTGTATTGAATCATAAGATAATTATTAGGAAAAACAATTATAGCTATGATTTATAGAAGTAAATGCAAATGTAGCTGGTAAAGGGAAGGAGAGTTGAATGTGTGTTGGATTCGGCAACTGTCCTCAACTCTGGAGGACTAAATTGTACTAGTTGAGATGTCTTCAGGGTAGCTCACGGTTGCTCTTAACACCTAATTCAGGCCAGGCGCGGTGGCTCATGCCTGTAATCCAAGCACTTCGGGAGGCCGAGGCGAGTGGATCACACGAGCCCAGTAGTTCGAGATTAGCCTGGGCAACACGGTAAAACTCTGTCTCTACAAAAAAAATAGCTGGTTGTGGTGGCATGCAACTGTAGTCCCAGCTACTTGGGATGCTGAGGTGGGTGGATTGCTTGAGCCCAGGAGGCAGAGGGAGCAGTGAGTCATGATCATGCCTCCAGCCTGGGCGACAGAGCCCGACCCTGTCTCAAAACAATAATAATAATAGTTTTTTTTTTTTTAAAAAATGCTAATCAGGCAGGCATTTGCCAAATCCCCAAAATACCTCACAGACCTGTGATAGTCTCATTCACAGAGATATGAACCCCAGAAACCTGGGCCTACAAAGATAACAGTTTTAAATTTAACCCTAATCTCTACCCCATCCTCATTCTCACAAAAACAGAGAGCAGACACAGTGGGCCCTTCTGTCTTGACTAGCTCCATTGTTCTGTTCCCTGCCTTCAGAACCTTTCCTGTTATCGCCACATTGCTTTGTCAAGCTCCATCGGCTGCTCTTGTTTCTTGTGCACCACATCCAAACTTGGACTTTCTGTTTTTCTAAGTTCTTCTATGTCCAGCTGCTTCTCTTATATGTATGTGTTGGAGTTCATTACTTTGGAATGTGAAAAATGGATGCATGTCTTCTTGCTCTTGTCCAAGCAGTATTATTCCATTCCCTTTGGTATAAAGTGAAAGTTTGAAGTCATGAAAAGAGACTGAAACAGCTCTGTCAGCCTTATAGTGGCTTCATAAGTTGGAGTCCCTGTTGTACTTCTTACTAGGAGTGTCATCAAGTTACTTAAACTCTGAGGGATTCAGATTCTTTGTCTGTAAAATGGGGAGAATAATTGTAACTGTATCATTGGATGACTATGAAGATTAAATGAACTGATAGTTTGTAACCTTAGAAAAGGACCTGGCAGTTCAAAAAGGGTAGCCATCATCATTTATTACTGCGTTCCTTCATAATGACAACATCTCAGCTAAATGAAACCTTCCCATGAATATCTCTTTCTTTAAGAAGTCCTCACTGAGTTTTCCTCCCATACCCATGACAATGTTGAACTTTACCCAAGACCAATGATCTTGGAAAAGAGTGAAGTTTAATAAATCCCCACATCCTTTTGTGTTTTGGGAAATGGCTTACTGCGCAGAACCACCCTGCTTCACAGGTGTTCCCCTGGCTTGTCTATGACAGGGCCATACACAAAGACTCAAAATTCCCATTCTTCGCCTCATAAATAATTATGAACTGTTTTGCCCCCAGTGATCAATCAGAACATAATGCTTCTTAAAGAAAGATGGTTAACATTCTGTCCTTCCTCCAGATCCCTGAGCTTTGCACCATCTTAGCCTGAAGCAGCATACAACCCCTCTTAATAGCCCCCTTCCAGAGACTATACTGGCCTTAGGGTTAAACATTCTGGGATCCACTGTCACATCTTGCCACTCCCCTTCATCCCACTTCCCTACATCTGTTTTTTTTTTTTTTTTTTCCTTAGCCTTGTTTACTTCTCCCTATGAAAGAAAAATCTTTTTGCCTAACTCTGAAAGACTTGTAGATCTTAGAGTAGCTTCGCAATTGCAATAGGCTCCCCACCTTACAAAGTCTGGATTTTTATTTTTAATTTGACATTCCCAGTCCAGATTTCACTCTTTCGAGGACAAATTCAAATTCCACTTGTGCAGGAAACTTTTCATGACCATCTCAGAATTCCCACTACCCTTTGTGATCATTTCTCTCATGCCACTTTTCATCTTGCACCCTAATGTGTGCATAATTTACCTCTTCTGCTCAATCATATCTGATCGAAGAGGTCTCTGCCTGATTCACCCTTTGATTTTTCACACTGTCCAGCACAGCACATCAATAAGAACTCAGTCAATTTTTGTAAAGTGAATGAAGGATGAATTGAGTACATCTACACTGTCTGTCAAATTGAAGTACACGGTAAAATACAGTCAACAAATAGCACACTCTAAGCTACTGTGTCATCTATGAGCCAGTTTAAATTAGGTAGTATATGCAAGGTGCTTAGAGTGGTACATATAGTAGACATTCAATAAATGCTAGTAATCATCAGCATGATTAACATCATCAAATTCTCATCTGCTTTAAAGGGATGCTCATGTAATTGACAGTACCCAACTTACATAATCATTATGACTAAAACTAACCAGGGAATATTAACTGAATTGCTTTTATCTATCTTATAAAATTTTTAAGTTATAATTTTATCATGGTTTGAATCACAGTAATAAAAATTGACTGTGACAAATTATTCTGGCATTGACACCAGAACAGATGTATAGCTAACCTATATTATTTTCAGTTGTAAACCAAAAAGTATCTGAGACAAGTCTCAATCAATTTGGAAGTTTCTTTTGCCAAGGTTGAGGACACGTCCATGACACCACCTCAAGACATCCTGACAATACGTGCCCAAGGTGGTTGGACTACAGCTTGGCTTTATACGTTTTAGGGAGACAAAAGACATAAATAGATAAATGGAAAATGTACTTTGGTTTGGTCCAGAAAGGCAGGACAACTTGAAGCCATTGTGTGTGTGTTGTGGGGGTGCTTCCAGGTAGCAGGTGGATTCAAAGATTTTGTGATTAGCAATTGGCAGAAAGAATTTATTTAAAGACTTGGAATCAATAGAAGGAATGTCTGGGTTAAGATAAGGGATTATAGAGACCCAAGTTCTTATTATGCAGATGAAGCCTCCAGGTAGCAGGCTTTAGAGAGAATCAATTGCAAATGTTTCTTATCAGGCTTAAAGAGTCTGTTCTGTCAGTCTTCAGGTCTCTGTTTTAATGCTAATGCTGGTCAGCCTAAATATCAAAGGGAGGAAAGTATAATGAGGCATATCCAACCACCCATTTCCATCAAGGCCTGAACTAATATTTCAGGTTTCCTTTAGAATGCTCTTGGCCGAAAGGAGGGGTCCATTCTGTTGGTTGTGGGGCTTAGAATTTTGTTTTTGGTTGACATAGGTTTTTCATCTTGTAGTTGTTTTATGCAACAGAGGGAGGAAACAAGCATTTACAGAGAGTTTATTACAGGCTAGGTATTGTACTAGGTGCCTAAATATAATTTAACTCTCATTACCATTTTATATAAGTGAAAGAAATTAACTCTAAAAGTCAACTTGCCCTTGGCATTTTAGAAAAAGAAAATAATATAATTTAGACTGCAACCCAGGCATCGTTAGCTTTCAGAGATTTGCTCTTTCAAGAATAGCTTTCTGCCTTATCTAACATTATGAAGAGACATACCATTTGGGAGATTTGCTAAAATCAGAATAGCATAAACTTTTGAACACTTTACTGTATTAGAAAGTTTCAGCCCTGAAAGGAACTGTAGGGTTCTGTAGCCTATGATGGGGTTCAAAAACGGATACCCCAAATATGGCACTTTAACAAGCTGAACTGAAAAAGCAGTCTCACAGCCTCTGTGATTCCCTCCCTCTCCCCGCCCACAACTGACTCTCTCAAAGCCAGGAGGAAGCTTTTCTCTGAAGTTCTTTTATGTCTAAAGTCCAAACTCACCAAAAAGGATAACTGTTGCTTCTTCCCCTCTGTATAAGTCTAAGCTGTCTCTTAGGCTCATTCAAATTCCAGAGAGAACTATTTACAACTTAATTAATGTCTGCTCCCAGATGCATTCTATTTTCCCTAAGAATACTTTATTATCCCTCACCAAAATTCCTCTTCTCTCCAATCCCATGACCTGTTTGACCAGGATGGCACATAAGCTTCTGAATTCCATTGGCAAGATGGGTAATCACCCTGGTTCTCCTCATGTACCCGTTAATAAATGTGTATGTCTTTTTTTCCAATTAATCTACTTTCTGTGAGTTGATTTTTCAGGGTATCTTCAGAGGGTGAAGGCGGTCTTTACCTTGACTCCCAAATATACAAGTAAGGATTAAAATATCTGCACAAGTCCTGTGCCGGGGTGGAAACAGGACCATAACTGAAGTCACACCACTCGAATTCAGACTCTTTTCTATGGCACTGCCTCACGTGATTTATAAATCCGCTCTGCATTATTTTTGGGGAATTTGAGTTTTTTCTCGTATTGTACAATTATGGATAATACTACATTAAAGGGCAGCTTAATGAGTTGCTTCTCCCTTTTACACACTAATACTTAGAAAATATGCCCTTCTCAGACCACAGATTTCTTTTTTCTGTCTCTCTTATGGCTTAGTCTCTTTCCCGTCTGCCTTCTTTGCCAGATTTTTTTTTCTGTTGGTCTCTTATTTTTCCTGTGTATGTATTTTGTTAGCATCAGTCTTCTAAGTGAGACAGCCAAGTAATAAAGGGGGAAGTGGTTCTCGGAGAACCTACAACTGACCTGCAAACTGGGAGAACGGGGGTGGGGGTACTTGTGGGAGTGTGGAGCTGTAGGAAGGTCATGCCCTTTGCAGCGGGGAGGAGCCTGGCCTCTCCGGTTCCGGGGTGGTAACCCTGGGAGTCGGCTGGTGAGGTGGAGAGCCCCTTAGCAGGACCCCATCTCACTTTGCTGTGTTGTTTTTCCTTTTTCCTTTTTGCCCAATAAATTCTGTTTTCCCCACCCTTCTACTGTGTCTAGGAGCCTAATCTTTGCTGGTCATGTGACAAGAACCTGGCTTCTAGCTGAACTAAGAAGAAAGACCTACAACACGAGTTTCCTTAATATCCTAATTTCTGCTTTTCACATTGTGAATCTTTTTGAAGCTTTTGACTTTAAAACATTTTCCTGTGTTTTATGAATGAATTACCAGAGCTGTGCATGCTTTGAAAAACACTTCATTTGACCCTATATAAAGAATAAATTTTGTGCAGACTTAAAAAGAAAACCCTATCATCAGAATTATTTTGAAGAGAGAACAGTTGTTATAGCTCATCAGGATTAATATCTACTAATTCAAGAACAATGACTATACAAAGACATTCAGGCAAAATAGTTACATTTTAAATTATTTTTATAAATATGCTGAAAACTCTCAAATAATTACTAAGAAGTTTGTGATAAAAACTAAAAGCACATTTAGCTATCTACAATATCATATATTTCTAAAATATATTCACAACTCAGCTTTTGCTTATTAAACATTTCAAAAGTACTTATTAATCATCTTTTCTCTATATGCTAAATAATGCTAAAGACAAAGTCGTGGCTCGAGGGCCTTAGAGGCCAGTGTGAAAGAGTAGGATATGTATCCAATTGGCCAAATAACTGTGGAGGAAAAAAAAAAAGTGTCAAAAAGCAAATTGACTACTAAGGAAAATGGGACTGTCCAGATCTAGGAGAGAGGACTGAAGGTTGACCAGAAGAGATGGGCTTTTGATTTGGCTATTGAAAAATGTATATGGCTGGACACGGTGGCTCACGCCTGTAATCCCAGCACTTTGGGAGGCTGAGGTGGGCGGATCACGAGGTCAGGAGATCGAGACCATCCTGGCTAACATGGTGAAACCCCGTCTCTACTGAAAAAATACAAAAAAATTAGCCGGGCTTGGTGGCAGGCGCCTGTAGTCCCAGCTATTCCGGAGGCTGAGGAAGGAGAAGGGCATGAACCCGGGAGGCGGAGCTTGCAGTGAGCCAAGATCGCACCACTGCACTCCAGCCTGGGCAACAGAGCGAGGCTCCGTCTCAAAAAAAAAAAAAAAAAAAAAGGAAAAAAAAAGAAAAATGTATAGACTGAACATTCAGAGATCTATTAAGTGCATAGCAGATGGAGAAACCGTGTAGAAAGAAGCATTCGAACAGGAAAGTGGCAGCTGTGCAGCTTAGCAGTTTCAGTTTTAGATCATTTGTGACTTTACAATAAATTTCTCTTTTATTCAAATGACTTTGCATTGGTAAAACTTGCCTAACACTGCTATTTAGGGTAAGGCTAGCTGCCATTCAAGTAAACCTCACCATTTCAGTGATTTAATCTAACTGAGATAAATTTTTCACTCCTGAAGTCATTCAATGACAATCTCTCTGGTCAGTGACCAAATTCCCCACATTATGTGATTTAGAGACCTGGGCACCTTCCATCTTTTAAAATGCTGGCATTGTCTGCATCTGGTAATTGATGGAGAAAGAGAGACAGGCAAAAAAGCATATCTACTTCTTCATTACATTGGCTCAGAAATGACATTCCTTCCTTTAGATTCATTGATAAGAACTAGTCACATGGCTCCACCTAGAAGCAAGAGGGACTGGGAAACTGAATTCCTGGCTGAGCAGTTGCTCTGCAACAACAGCTCTATACTAACCAATAAGAGTCTCCTCTGCCACACCCACCCACCAGAAACTATTTCCAAAGTACAGAAATACGTATAAAAAAAAATCTTAAAACTCCCATTGAAGGTACATTTGGTATGTTTACATCACAGAGCAACAACTGCATTGAAGTGGAAGATTTAACCACTACAAATTGAGCATTGTTGAAATACTCTGTAATTATGCTCTAGAACTCTGAATGCTATAAACAAACAAAACAAGCACAAATTTTAAAAATTATCTGAGTAGGCCCGGCACGGTGGCGCACACCTGTAATCCCAGCATTTTAGGAGGCCGAGGCAGGTGAATCGCCTGAGGTCAGGAGTTTGAGACCAGCTTGGCCAACATGGTGAAACCTCATCTCTACTAAAAATACAAAAATTAGATGGGCATGGTGGTGGGCACCTGTAATCCCAGCTACTTGGGAGGCTGAGGCTGGAGAATCACTTGAACCTGGGAGGCGGAGGTTGCAGTGAGCTGAGATCATGCCATTGCACTCCAGCCTGGGTGACAAGAGTGAAACTCTGCTTCCAAAAAAAAAAAAAAATCTGAGTAATTTTCCTGGAATTAATGACTAGAGATTATTTGAATGAGAAGAAGTATATGTCATTAAGTATATGTAATTAATTATTTTGTCTTACCTCCTACATATATCTTTTCTGCAAACTAACTGCCTTGCCTTTGTTTCAGTCCTTCACCTGCCATCCAAAGGAGTGCATTTCAAACTATCTGGGTTAAAGATCTGCTTCACTGTATTATTTCCAATCTTCATTTTGAATAGCACCAGAAGTAGCTATAACTTCATCCAGGCTGGAGTGCGGTAGCCGGATCTCGGCTCACTGCAAGCTCCGCCTCTCGGGTTTACGCCATTTTCTTGCCTCAGCCTCCCGAGTAACTGGGAATACAGGCGCCGGCCACCTCGCCTGGCTAGTCTTTTTGTAGTTTTTAGTAGAGACGGGGTTTCACCGTGTTAGTCAGGATGGTCTCGATCTCCTGACCTCGTGATCCGCCCATCTCAGCCTCCCAAAGTGCCGGGATTACAGGCTTGAGCCACCGCGCCCGTCCAAATTCTTAACTTTATCATAAACAACATACAGATCTTATAACTAAAGAACACATTTATTTATACAATTAGATTTTATAAATAGCTTGCGAAAGTATGAAATTATTGCTCTGAGTGTAATTTTATTTCTTACTAAATCAAATGACAGTGTTGAAACAATGACACATGAAAAGGAAGGTCAACACTATTGGGTTTATTTAACTCAAAGACAAATTAGATTAACATAAAATGATCTGATTATATACCCCAAATAGAGAACATCACCCAAACTACTTCATTATATTTGTTTGTTTGTTTGCCTTTTTTTTTTTTTTGAGACGGAGTCTCGATGTGTCTCCCAGGTTGGAATGCAGTGGCCGGATCTCAGCTCACTGCAAGCTCCGCCTCCAGGGTTCACGCCATTCTCCTGCCTCAGCCTCCCGAGTAGCTGGGACTACAGGCACCCGCCACCTCGCCCGGCTAGATTTTTTTTGTATTTTTTAGTAGAGAAGGGGTTTCACCGTGTTAGCCAGGATGGTCTCGATCTCCTGACCTCATGATCCGCCCGTCTCAGCCTCCGAAAGTGCTGGGATTACAGGCTTGAGCCACCGCACCCGGCCTTCATTATATTTGTATTCAGCCTTTTGTTTTAACTTAATTTTAGCAATGTCATAACCTACTAATGAATAGTAAATAGCTTACTACCTATTTGCTGCCCCCATAATATATTGTTTTAATATTACTGGTTATTTTTCATATATCTTCTACTTCACTTCCTTCATGTTTGTTGCTGATAACTATAATTGACTTAATATTCTGAAAGAGTTATGTCATTAACTAGCTCAATTACACCATAGCAACAATATCTAATTGGAAACAATGTGTTTTCAGGTTATATTTTGAGTAGTGGACTTATAAAAGCTGATACACAGAAACATGATACATTGATAATCAAGTTTCCCTTTAAAGGTTTAAAATATATTTTACTTGTTTAGCTGGGCACAGTGGCTCACACCTGTAATCCCAGCACTTTGGGAGGCCAAGGTGGGCAGATCAAGAGGTCAGGAGTTCTAGTCCAGCCTGACCAACATGGCGAAACCCCATCTCTACTAAAAAAATACAAAAATTAGCGGGGCTTGGTGGCGCGCACCTGTAATCCCAGCTACTCAGGAGGCTGAGGCAGGAGAATCGTTTGAAATCCAGGAGGCAGATGTTGCAGTGAGCTGAGATCGCACCACTGCACTCCAGCCTAGATGACAGGGCAAGACTCCAACTCAAAAAAAATATATATATATATATATATATATATATATATATATATATGTGTGTGTGTGTGTGTGTGTGTATGTGTGTACATATATATGTGTGTACATATATATGTATATATGTATTTATCTATAACAATTTTAAAAAGAACACATTTCTCTGTGCTTCTCTCATCCTTAAACTGACAGCACAAACCACGATTTTAAAATAAAAGCTCAGTGGATGCTTTGTATTCATAGCTAAAATTTTGAAAGCCAAAATATTTAAGTAAATATTAGAAACTGGAAGACTCTGAAGGCGGGTAATAGAAATAGTAGCATTCTCCTATTAAATTCATGTGTAGAATATGCGTCAAGATTTGGTGAATAAAGCAAATATGTTCTTCAAATGATGACAGTATGTAAACAGAACACAATTATCTAATGGAACATTAACAGTAAGTACTCATTAAAAGTTTCAAAATTTCTATTGTTAACATCAGAAGACAGTAGTGACTATATACAGCATTTCTGTTTTCAAAATAATATTCACGAGAGTTGCATTTTTTTCCTTCCCTGAAAAACATATTGCACTTATCACTTGAGACATTGTCTACGATATTTGTAAACAGTCTTTGATGCCATTTATATACCAAAATTCCTGGTTGATGTGTTGGAGTAGAACCCGATGATCAACGCAACAAACGATAAAGAAATATATAGTAAGGTCTTCTAATTAAGGCATAGAGTAAGCTACATCTTTACATCTTACATAGAATTCATAATGTCTTTAATTTGCATATTCATACTGAACTGCCCATTTACAATTCACTGGATTTTTAGGTCCTCCAGATGGAACAACAGATGCTAATATAATGACTAAAAGCCTTGGTCAAGCATTTTAAGAAATGAAAACATAAAGTTATATATTTTGACATGAATAAAAGCAACTCCATTTTCATGCAGTTTTCTCAAAAATAGTTTTTAGAAATTCTTCTAAATATATGTTACAAAATATCTACATCAATTGCAAGTTAAGAGTTACCTTTTGGTTTTATCGTCAAGAAAGAGCCTTCAATATTGTGGTAAAGACAAGGGAAAACTAACCCTGGGATATAATTAGTGAACCTTTTCATAGTGTAAAAATAATAGAAGCTCTTTCAAATAGTTCAAACACTTTAAAAATAACATTTATTATTTTAAATTCCCTTATGTAATTATTAAACTGTCATATCAAAACCTAATGTTTTCATTTTTAAAATTGCTCCCTATTTTGTAAACTATAACATATCAGGAAAAATGAGTCATAAAAATTTTAACACAATAAAAAAATTACCAGAGTAGCCGGGCGCGGTGGCTCAAGCCTGTAATCCCAGCACTTTGGGAGGCCGAGACGGGCGGATCACGAGGTCAGGAGATCGAGACCATCCTGGCTAACACGGTGAAACCCCGTCTCTACTAAAAATACAAAAAAAAACTAGCCGGGCGAGGTGGCGGGCGCCTGTAGTCCCAGCTACTCCGGAGGCTGAGGCAGGAGAATGGCATAAAAACCCGGGAGGCGGAGCTTGCAGTGAGCTGAGATCCGGCCACTGCACTCCAGTCCGGGCGACAGAGCGAGACTCCGCCTCAAAGAAAAAAAAAATAAAAAAATTACCAGAGTCTCAGTGATTGTCCTACAATTTGTCTATGCCTGAACATGCCTTAAATGGGTTTCTGTCATATTTTTAAAACCTCCAAAGAATACAGCACCAAAAGTCTTTCCTATTATTGAGCAGTGTTTTTTGTTTGTTTTTTCCAGGAACCATCCTTAAATGCTAAAATCATAGAGCTATAAATTTAATCAATATTTTTTAAAAAAACAACTTGTAAATCCTCATGAAACTCATTACCTGCTGTATTTTTAATGTGGTCACTGTTTGCTACTCTTCCATTATTCTGAACACTTCCAATACTTAACGTCTTATTATGGCACATCATTGAGGTTTTTGTTGTTGTTTGTTTGTTTGTTTTGAGACAGAGTCTCACTCTGTCGCCCAGGCTGCAGTGCACTGGCGCAATTTTGGCTCACTGCAACCTCCGCCCCCCCAGGTTCAAGTGATTCTCGTGCCTCAGCTTTCCGAGGAGCTGGGACTACAGGTGTGCGCCACCACACCTGGCTAATTTTTGCATTTTTAGTAGAAACAAGGTTTCACCATGTCTCGAACTCCTGACCTCAGGTGATCTGCCTGCCTTGGCCTCCCAAAGTGCTAGGATTACTGGCATGAGCCAACGTGCCTCACCCAGAGTTTTTTAAAATCCAAATAACAGTAATATTCTCAGTTCCTTTAACCTTTCCTATTTTGTAAATCTCTAGTTATTACCATACTATTATCCACATTTCTACCTAAACTCTCACTGTTCCTCATCATCTGGTGTCTAGGAAAGAAGAAAAACAAATCTGATACCCCATTAAGTATAATACACAAAGTAAGTATAATAAGAAATTAGCTTGTGGTTTTATTTTCTTTCTTAATCTTGCATACATTAAGCTGTCAGAGTTTAGTTTGTTAACAAAAACCCCCATGTTTAAGGAACAGCATGGTTATACTGCTATTGCAATGACTCAGTTGTTGATTTTATGCATTGTTGTTCATTTTGAAAAATAATATAATAGAAATTTATTCAAATTAATAATGGCATGATACAACATTATTAAGTCCAGTGGGAACCTACTGCTTAAAGAAATCAACTTGGTTTTATTTATACCAAGTAACAAATTTCTTGACACTAAGCGGCAAAAATAAAATTAAAACTATAAGAGCTGTATATAAAATTGGTTTAATGACTGGGCGTGGTGGCTCACGCCTGTAATCCCAGCACTTTGGGAGGCCGAGGCAGGTGGATCACGACATCAGGAGTTCGAGACCATCCTGGCTAAAATGGTGAAATCCCACCTCTACTAAGAATACAAAAAATTGCCGGGCGCGGTGGCTCAAGCCTGTAATCCCAGCACTTTGGGAGGCTGAGACGGGCGGATCACGAGGTCAGGAGATCAAGACCATCCTGGCTAACACAGTGAAACCCCGTCTCTACTAAAAATACAAAAAAAAAAACTAGCCGGGCGACGTGGCAGGCGCCTGTAGTCCCAGCTACTCCGGAGGCTGAGGCAGGAGAATGGCGTAAACCCGGGGGGCGGAGCTTGCAGTGAGCTGAGATCCGGCCACTGCACTCCAGCCTGGGAGACAGAGCCAGACTCCGTCTCAAAAAAAAAAAAAAAAAAAAAAGAATACAAAAAATTAGCCAGGCGTGGTGGCATGTGCCTGTAATCCCAGCTACCTGGGAGGCTGAGGCAGGAGAATCACTTGAACTCGGGAGGCGGAGGTCGCACTGAGCCAAGATTGCACCACTGTACTCCAGCCTGGGTGACAGAGCGAGACTCTGTCTCAAAGAAAAAAAAATGGCTTAATGATTGTCTGTCCAATAGAAATACATATTTATAGATACATATTATATAGATCTATGTATACACACATTTATGTGCATGTAGATATAGGCATCATCACACTAAGACATCTAATTCACTTATTAAACCATAAAGAAATGTATCTCACTCAGTATCACATAAGTTTTAAACAGGTTTTAGGGGTGACACGAGATGCTAAGTTTAGTCTTTATATTTTAACGAGTTTGCATGGAATAATGAACCAAATGCTTTTAGCCCTGAGGTTACAGTCATCTTTATTAATGATACCTAGAGACTTAATTGTCATAAAATATGTTGGAATCTTTCTTCAAGATTCTATATCCTTATTATGTCATATTTTACTCTTAAAACTTTTACTTTTAGATGTGTAGTCATCTAATCTCACCAGAAATACATCATCCTAGAGTACATTTTCAATCTTTAATTTGATGAGAATGAGAAGATAATGTTGAGCAATAGAAGTTTCTTTAGCTTATCTTGCTAATCCTTCCACACCAGAGACTCTGTACTGAAATAGGTGCAATATTGAGTTTTCAGTCAATTTTGCTGATGTCAAAACTAAAAGCAGTTAATATAAAGTGCCGACATAATGGTTTGAGCTTCGTAAGTTTTACAGAAAAATCAATGCCTGTCAAAGTAGAGAGCCAACATGAAGTAGAGAAAAGAGGATCTTTACAAAAAAATCTTTGATATGAAATTTTTCTTTTTTGAGTGAGGGTTTCTTTCCCACAGCTTGGACCTCTTGGGCTCAGGCAATTCTTCCACCTCAGCCTCTCAAGTAGCAGGAACTACAGACGTGCACCACCATGCCCAGCTAATTATTTCTTTTTTTTTTTTTTTTTTTTAGAGATAGGGTTTCACCATGTTGCCCAGGCTGATCTTAAACTCCTGGGCTCAAGTGGTCCTCTCACCTCAGCCTCCCAAAGTGCTGGCTTTACAGGTGCAAACCATCACACTTGACAAATAATTTTAAAAATACTCTCCAAACTATTAAGAACAACCATTTATTTTCAAATGGACCTTTTTTTGTGTGTGGTAAGATATATAAGATAAAAGTTACCATTTTAACCAATTTTAAGTGTACAATTAAATGGCATTAAATACATTTACAATGTTGTGCTACCATCACCTTTATTCATCACTTGATCTTTTTTTTTAATCATCCCAAACTGAATCTCTAACTACTGAACAATAACTTCCCATTTCCCTGTTCCCCAACCCTTAATAATCTCTATTCTACTTTCTGTCTTTATGATTTTGCCTATTCTAGGTACCTCATATGAGAGGAATCATGCTCAAATGTGTCTTTGGAATGCTAACCACAAAAAGGAAATCAGTTTTGTAAAACAGAAAATAATATTATTGCATAAAAAAATAAACTACAGAAAAATGTTCCCCTGATTTCTTGGATGCAAATAAGTGATTTTAATAGTCAATAAGACATATACTAATATAGGGGCACACACACACACACATATATATATACACACACATACATATGTATGTATGCATGTAAATACATATAAATATACATAATCATATCAAAGGTAGAAATGCACATATTCATTATTTACCCCAGTTAAAGACATTGAATTGCATTTGTTAGTAGCTTGCACACAAATAAGATATTCTGAGTTTTCTCCACACATAGAAACCATTACTTAGTGGTCAATGAATGTTAGTCAATAATTGTATTGATGATAATCAGTGACATTTGACAGACTAGATTAAGATTATAAATATTAAAATTACATTAACTGAAACAAACCAAGTGTATTAGTCTGTTCTCATGCTGCTAATAAAGAAATACCTGAGACTGAGTAATTTATAAAGGAAAGAGGTTCAATACACACACAGTTCCACATGGCTGGGAAATCATGGCAGAAGATGAAGGAAGAGCAAAGGGGTGTCTTTCATGGCAGCAGGCAAGAGAGTGCGTGCAGCGGAACTCCCCTTTTATAAACCCATCAGATCTCATAAGACTTATTCACTATCCCGAGAACAGCATGGGAAAGACAGGCCCCCATGATTCAATTACCTCTAACAGGGTCCATCCCACAAGATGTGGGAATTATGGGAGCTACAATTTAAGATGAGATTTGGGTGGGGACATAGCCAAACCATATCACCAAGGTAAAGATTCAAAAATCAAACCAAATCATGGCAGTAGCCGCTTCAATTTGTACATTCCTTTATAGTCTGGTGTGATGCATCTGCGTTAATTTACCCCTCACCAAAGCACTGTGAGTGATGATTATTCACAGTCTCAACACTAAGACAACATTTAATGAAGACAGATAACTTAGTTAAGGTCATTGAGCCCAGGCATGGCAGCTCCACCAATGGAACTAAGACAACCCTTAGATGCTTGGTCTTGTGTGTTTCCCTTACACTTCTCCAGGATGAGATCACATTTCACTTTCTTTTCTTTTCTTTTTTTTTGAGACGGAGTCTCGCTCTGTCGCCCAGGCTGGAGTGCAGTGGCCGGATCTCAGCTCACTGCAAGCTCCGCCTCCCGGGTTTACGCCATTCTCCTGCCTCAGCCTCCTGAGTAGCTGGGACTACAGGCGCCCGCCACCTCACCCGGCTAGTTTTTTGTATTTTTTTTTTTTAGTAGAGATGGGGTTTCACCGTGTTAGCCAGGATGGTCTCGAACTCCTGACCTCGTGATCCACCCGTCTCGGCCTCCCAAAGTGCTGGGATTACAGGCTTGAGCCACCGCGCCCGGCCACATTTCACTTTCAAGGGCAGCTCTGTGCAATAGAAATATAAGCCGAACTACATATACAATTAAAAATTTTCTAGCAGCTACATTTAAAAAAGTGAAAAGAGGTAAAATCAATTTTGTAGCATATCTCATTTAACAAAATATTATCACTTCAACATGATATCAATATAAAAAATTGCTAAAGAGATATTTTGCATTATTTTTGTCATACTAATTCTTTAAAATCCAGCACATATTTTACATTTGAAATATTTAGCACATATTTTACATTTAAAATATCTCAATCCAGTCTAGCGAAATTTCAGTTGCTCTGGGGAAACATGGTGCTTGTGGCTATTATATTGGACAGCCCAGTTGTAGATGTTTTACCTTTTTCTCTAATTAACTAAAACAAGAATTTTTTTTTTTTTTTTTTTTTTTTTTTGATGGAGTCTTGTTCTGTTGCCCAGGCTGAAGCACAGTGGTTTGATCTCGGCTCACTGCAACTTCTGCCTCCCGGGTTCAAGCAATTCTCCTGCCTCAGCCTCCCGAGTAGCTAAGACTGCAGGTGCACACTACCATGCCTGGCTAACTTTTGTATTTTTAGTGGAGACAGGGTTTTGCCATGTTGACCAGGCTGGTCCTGAACTCCTGACCTCAGATGATCCACCCACTTCAGCCTCCCAAAGTTCTAGGATTACAGATGTGAGCCACCACGCCAGCCATAAATCAATAATTCTATTAAGGAGTATTTATTGAACAGCTTTTTCACTCTCAAAACTGAGTTCGTTAGAATGAATTTAAGAGAATTTGAAAATCTGAAGCAGTAGAGTGCAAATAAAGAAGAAAATTTCATTAGAAATATTGATAATTATTTGTATTTAAAAGTATAAATGTGTCCAAAATGTACTTTGAATTTTCTCCTTCATAAATACAGATAGTAATGCCTATAAATAATTGTGTACAGTACCTGCCATATGGTTAGCAGTAAAAAAAAAAAAAAAAAAAAAAAGTAGTTGTTTCTTTAACAATAAGGTAAGAATGAGTTTAACTGAAAATCTAGAACTAATACAGCTCTAACACCTGGGGTGGACAGAATGGATGGATGACTGTGTCATTTCTAAGAGGCAAGCAATTCGTTGGATTACACTGGCAGGGTTATTATAATGAAAACACTCTCAGTACACTTGAAATTCAATGCTGTCAAAGAAAATCAGCAAAAAAATTAAAGACTAGTTCTTGCTGATGAACTATGTCAGGCAACAACAGCAATAGGGCAGCCAGAAAATTGAATCAAATCAAAATGAATATACAACTGGGGCAGAAAGTGCTGCTGACCAATTGCCTTTCTTAGTATTTATGCTCTCACACAGGCATCACAAATACTGGTATTGTTTCAGATTTTTAAAAATGTCACCCATCATTTTAGGCATAGCTAATTTCTAGCCTGTATTTATGGATTCTAGTACCTGAATCTAGCACGGGCTGGTCTCAAACTCAAGTAATCTCCTGCTTCACCCTCCGAAAGCACCCATATTACAGGTGTGAACCACTGAGCCTGGTCCCTTTTTATTTTTTAAATGCTGTCTTGAACCAGGAGGACCCTGTTGAAGCCCTTCCTGGAGACTGGTCAATTCTTCTTGAGCAGCAAATTGGAGACTTTTTTGACCAAGGGTCTACTAACCAAAAGGACTGAAGGAAAGAGAGGAGTGGTACTCCAAAGGAAATTGGAGGTGTTAAAAGAAGTGAAACATATTCTAGGCAATATAAACAGCAGATGTCTACTACTTCTAAACGTTATGATTTCTTAAAGATTATAAAATGTGATTTGATATTCATAAAATTATTATTTGAACTATGTAACTTTTTTGTACTTCAATATTTCTAAATAAAAATTAGACCCAGAGATTTTTTTAAGAACATTCTTGCAAGCTCAACTAATCATTTAAAATGGTATTTCTATTTATTTCATCTAGTTTTTCTTTTCTTTTTTGAGATGGAGTCTTGCTCTGTTGCCCAGGCTGGAGTGCAGTGGCCGGATCTCAGCTCACTGCAAGCTCCGCCTCCCGGGTTTACGCCATTCTCCTGCCTCAGCCTCCCGAGTAGCTGCTACTACAGGCGCCCACCACCTCGCCCGGCTAGTTTTTTTTTTTTTTTTTTTTTGTATTTTTTAGTAGAGACGGGGTTTCACCATATTAGCCAGGATGGTCTCGATCTCCTGACCTCGTGATCCGCCCGTCTCGGCCTCCCAAAGTGCCGGGATTACAGGCTTGAGCCACTGCGCCCGGCCTTATTTCATCTAGTTTTTCTTGCTGCTTCAGAGTCGCAAATGGAGGTCTAGTTGACCACATTTTCCAGAAATGGATGTTCATCTTTTATTAAATTCAAAAGTCCATATGAAGTGGGAAATAAAATAATGAATTATTTTCAAGTGCAATTTATGAAATCTATAAGAATATTAGGTACCTGACAAGCACTGGAAAATAATTTGTTTTTTTTTTTTTTTTCTTTTTTTTGTTTTTTTTTTTTAGACGGAGTCTCATTCTGTTACCCAGGTTAGAGTGCAGTGGCTCAATCTTGGCTCACTGCAACCTCTGCCTCCCAGTTTCAAGCGATTTTCCTGCCTCATCCTCCTGAGTAGCTGGGACTACAGGCACGCACTACCACATCCCCCTAAGTTTTGTATTCTTAGTAGAGACGGGGTTTCACCACATTGACCAGGATGGTCTTGATCTCTTGACCTTGTGATCTGCCTGCCACAGCCTCCAAAAGTGCTGGGATTACAGGCGTAAGCCACTGCGCCTGGGGAGCACTGGAAAAATTTTTAAGGGTGAGTAAGTTGAGGTTATGTGGATTAAATGAGTCATTATAAATAAGAATTTAGAACAGATACTGGCACACGGTAAATACTCAGTAGGTGTTAACTATTCTAATTATTATTATTTAACTTTTCTTATATTAATGGAAATCATTCATGTTTATGAGGTCTTCTTTTCCCCATGGCCAGAAATGGCACATTCCAACCTTGCTATGAATATGTTCTAACATGTATACGTTTTCTGCTCAAGAGTAAAAACATGTTTTTATTCAAACTTACTACACCTTAACAATAGATGTTTATTTGATTCATACATTTTTGAACAACCTATTTAGTATATTAAGATTAAAGAATAAATTAAGGCAATGAGTGTCAGTTGTTTCAGGACAGTTATTGGTAATCACTCATGAAAGAGCTCTTTTGTTTTAGGGATTCAACTCCAAATCAACATTAGATATCCAAGTTGATTAAACTCAGTTTCACCATATTTATGAGCATTTTTCTCTTTTAATTCAAAAGTGTGAATTAATCTAAATGATAGGTGAGTTACAAAAATATGGTAGATATTTACTTATAAAACAGCTACAACTGTAATATGTATCAATTCATCAAAAATAATATACATGATGGTTTTTGCGGGTATGGATCCTGGAATGTTAGCAAACATACAAAGTAAAGTCTGGAAAGATCTGCCCCTTTTATCAATTTCATCAATTATTGTTAAGCTGTAGTCAGTGAAAGCACACTTTAATCCATGAAGTAATTTAACAAAAACAGTTTTTTTAAAAGGAGAAATAAAATAAGACGATTTTCTGAAAGAAATAGGAAAAAAAAAAAGAAGCAATCACTCCATCCCCAGGCTAGACCACAAATACACTGCTTAATTACATCAATGGCAGAAGAATTAGAGGTCTCAGTTAAATGTGTTTCCGTTGAACTTAAAATATAAATCTCTCATAGTGATCAGCAGAGCTAATATGAACACTACAGTGCCTTGCTATTAATTATCCAGTGGAGTAAATCATAGACTGAAGTTCAGGGAATTAAATTTTATTTCCAAATTTGTCACTATGATGTTTTGTGACCCTGATAAAGCCACTTAACCTTTCTTTGCCTCAGCTTCCTCATCCATTAAAAGAGGAGGAAGATGTACCTTTTGAGAGCATAAATTCAGTCCGTAGTTGATTGGGAAGTAGTTTAAATATTCTGCTGTATCAACTGTTAAAAAGTTATATAAAGTATACAAATGCTACCTAAACTATCACATCCTTGTAGCAATCATCTCTTTCATTTTGCTTCTTTTCAAGTCAGTTTTCCTTTCTTCACTTCCTCACTCTGCTTGCTGACTCTCACATTTACTTGGGAAAATTTTTTTCTGACATAACATTTTAACAAGGTATTCCCTTACCATTACTTAATTCTATGATCTGGCCTTAGAAATTAAATGGTGTTTCAACTGATCTGACTCATTTCCAAACTTTATGATGGAAATATAGTTCTTACTTTGTTTTAAATCCTTCTTTTAAAAATAATAGAAAAATATTTTGGCCGGAAGAGGAAATAAGCATTAAATAGGCAAAAGTGAGTATAATGTAATGTAATCAATACATCTAAAAAATACCTATATAATGTATATTTCTTTTTTTCTTAGACCTAACAAATCCAAAAAATATGTATCATTACCAATATTTGTATTTTTTGTCTACATAGTCAGCATTTATGATGAGCCAAGTTGATCTAATTTATTTTGGAATCACTAGATTGCTTATGGACCACCTCTGGATATGATGTTTTCCCTATACCCACATTCCCACATATATCTGACAGAAGGCTAGGGTATAGTCCGGATGTGAGTTAGAGTTTAGTGCAAGGAACCCTAGGATATGGCAATGTATATCAATACAAACTTGAATATTTTCACATTTTTATTTAACAGTATGGAAGTACAGAAGATTGTTACACAGTCCAAAACAAAATTTTATGCATATCAAATGACATTTTATAATCTTTAAGAAATCATAATGTGTAGAAGTAGTGGAAAATGGCTTTTTATGTTCCTTAGAATAATTTTCTTTTTTTTTTTTTTTTTTGAGACGGAGTCTCGCTCTGTCGCCCGGGCTGGAGTGCAGTGGCCAGATCTCAGCTCACTGCAAGCTCCGCCTCCCGGGTTTACGCCATTCTCCTGCCTCAGCCTCGCCAGTAGCTGGGACTACAGGCACCCGCCACCTCGCCAGGCTAGTTTTTTGTGTTTTTTTTTAGTAGAGACGGGGTTTCACCGCGTTAGTCAGGATGGTCTCGATCTCCTGATCTCGTGATCCACCCGTCTCGGCCCCCCAAAGTGCTGGGATTACAGGCTTGAGCCACCGCGCCCGGCCTTAGAATAATTTTCACTGATTTTGGCACCTCCAACTTTCTCTGGAGTACTTCACCTCTCCTCCCTTTAGGCAATTCGGTTAGGACAGGCCATGACCCAAATTAGCCTAAACAATCGTTAATAAATTTGAAAATATACATACGTTTAATAAGCAAATCCTTTCCTAGGTAAAAATCCTACAGAAATGCTTGCTTATATGTTCAAGGAAATACGTAAGTGTTTGTGTGTATATATGTGCGTACATAAGATGGTTAACAACAAAATTACTTACATAAGCAAAAAATTAAAACAAGCCCTGATGTCTATCAACACACTGAGATTTTCATATAATGAAATAACATAGCATAAAAATAATGCATACAGTGCAGATGAATGGAATAACATACATGCATATTTGAAACAAAATTTGGAGTTGAAGAAGCCAGACAGAATACACAATATTCAAAACCAGGCAAAATATAGCTATATCACTTTGTCATATACTATCAGCTAATACAGCTTTTAAAAACACAAGAAAATAAATACCCCCAAAGTCACATAATGAGGTACCTATCCAGTAGTGGAGAGGAAGGGGTTTATAATCAGAAGGGCATATAGGGGTTTCTGTGGGGCCTATAGTATTCTACTTCTTTGCCTAGTTGAGTTCTTTTGATAGCATGCTAAGCAGCTATGTGTTTACATTTTATACACTTTTTGGTTATATATGTTATTATTAAAAGAAATAAGTAGGCCGGGCGCGGTGGCTCAAGCCTGTAATCCCAGCACTTTGGGAGGCCGAGACGGGTGGATCACGAGGTCAGGAGATCGAGACCATCCTGGCTAACATGGTGAAACCCTGTCTCTACTAAAAAATACAAAAAAAAAAAAAACTAGCCAGGCGAGGTAGCGGGCACCTGTAGTCCCAGCTACTCGGGAGGCTGAGGCAGGAGAATGGCATAACCCCGGGAGGCAGAGCTTGCAGTGAGCTGAGATCCGGCCACTGCACTCCAGCCTGGGCAACAGAGCGAGACTCCGTCTCTAAAAAAAAAAAAAAAAAAAAAAAAGAAATAAGTAAAAATATGTACTGAATTCTGTATTTTTTATTAGGATAAAAATCTCTAACTAAAGAGAGGTGAATAATACATTCCAGAAAAAATATAAAAGCATATTAAACAGCTTTATACAGAGCCTTTTGCATATAACATTTTAAACAATGTCTCCATTCAAAACAGACATATCTTCCAATAAAAAATGTAATGAATTTTGTCAAGAAAGAGAAGTTATTATAGTGTAAGACAGAATCAAGAATAGAACCTCTCTTCATACACTGGGATGATGTGTTAAAAATGAACATAATCATCTCTATAGGAATAGTCAGCACTGTATTCATACCTAAAAGTTCAACTACAGGTAGGCATTTGACTTAACAATATAAGAAAAGAAAAGTGATATTATTTGACTTAAATCTCAATACAAATCAGCAATATAACGTAGAAAATGAAAAGGTTTATGTAAAACTCGGTAGTATTAGATTTATGCAAATGTAATTGCAGCTTTTGCCATTGCTTTCCATGGCAAAAATCCGCAAAGTAATGGCTAAAACCACAATTATGTTTGCACCAACCTAAATATTAATAAAAATAGAGTGTGAGACCTGGATGGAGGGTATTATTCCTCCACGATTTTTTCTGCTTTTCAAGTGTCAAGAGTATTATTTTGCCAATTATAAACACATTTTAAAAGCAACTAATTTAGATTGTGCCAATCACAGTGAATTCATTCACTCAAGAATGCACATCTGCTGAGTGACAACTATAGGTGAGACATTGTGCTAGATTCTTATTGAGTTTGGGAACTCCAGACTGAAAATGACATTGCCATTTTTGGTTTCAGCTTCTACATGTAAATAGCTCAGAAGCTGTCACTCCATTGCTACACTAAGAAAATGCTGGAAAAAAAACCTAAAAACTAAAATCTTTTGAGAACTGAGGTTTCAGGGCAAACCACCACCCCAAAATTTGAAGAGCAGGTAAATAAATCCCAGAGAGTCATAGCTGAGATCACTATTACTTACTTGGACCAGAAGCCATTAGAGCAATACATTGCATCAGCAATCATCAGAACCAGACTCAGATATGACACAGATGTTAAAATTATCATACAGGGAATTTAAAATAACTATGTTTAATATAGTAAGTGCTCTAATGGGACAAAATGGATCACATGATAGAACAGACGGGTAATATAAGAAAAGAGATTGCAATGCTAAAAAGAATCAAAAGGAAATGCTAGATTTTTTTTTTTTTTTTTTTTTTTTTTTTGAGAGGGAGTCTCGCTCTGTTGCCCGGGCTGGAGTGCAGTGGCCGGATCTCAGCTCACTGCAAGCTCCGCCTCCCGGGTTTACGCCATTCTCCTGCCTCAGCCTCCCGAGTAGCTGGGACTACAGGCGCCCGCCACCTCGCCCGGCTCGGTTTTTTTTTGTATTTTTTAGTAGAGACGGGGTTTCACTGTGTTAGCCAGGATGGTCTCGATCTCCTGACCTCGTGATCCACCCGTCTCGGCCTCCCAAAGTGCTGGGATTACAGGCTTGAGCCACCGCGCCCGGCCAGGAAATGCTAGATTTTTTAGAAAACAAACATTGTAACAGAAATGAAGAAGCCCTTTGATGGTCTCATCAGTACACTGGACACCAGTTCAGGAAAAAATGGGTGAGCTTGAAAATACATCAGTAGAACTTTATCAACTGACATGCAAAGAGAAAAATAAATGATAAAAACAGAAAAGAACATCCAAGAACTGTGAGATAATTTTAAAAGGCATAATGTATGTATAATCAGAATATCAAAAGCAGAAGAAAAAAAGAATGGAGCAGAAGAAATATCTGAAGTAATAATGGTTATGGAATTTTCATAATTGACAGACATCAAACTAGAAATCCAGGAAGCTCAAAAAACTCTGAGTAGGATAAATAACAAAATCACTATATCTAGGCATATCATATTCAATCTACAGAAAAAAAAAAACACAGACAATCTTGAAAGAACACAGAGAAAATAACATATCTATAGAGGCACAGAGATAAGTATCAGAGTGAACATCTCATCAAAAATCATGCAAGTAATAAAAGAGTGGAATGGAATATTGAAAGTGACAAAAGGAAAAAAGTACCAGTCAAAAATTCTATATCCAGGCTGGGTGCGGAGGCTCACGCCTGTAATCCCAGCACATTGGGAGGCCGAGGTGGGTGGATCAGGAAGTCAGGATATCAAGAACATCCTGGACAGCATGGTGAAACCCCGTCGATCCTAAGAATACAAAAATTAGCTGGGCGTGGTAGCACGTGCCTGTAATCCCAGCTACTCAGGAGGGTGAGACAAGAGAATTGCTTGAACTCAGGAGACAGAGGTTGCAGTGAGCCGAGATCATGCCACTGCACTCCATCCTGGCCGACAGAGCAAGACTTCATCTCAAAAACAAAACAAAATGAAACAAAACAAAACAAAAGCAAAAAAAAGAAAAAAAATTTCCATATCCAGCAAAATTATTTTTCAAAGAGGAAAAAGAAATAAAGGCATTCTCTGAAAAACAAAAACTAAGGGACATCATCACCACCGGACCTTCATCGCAAGAAATGTCAAAGGAAGTTTTTCAGGCAGAAGAAAAGTGTATGGGATAGAAACTTGGATCTACATAAAGAAGAGTGCCAGAGAAGGAGTACATGAAGGTAAAATAAAATATTTTATTTCTCTTATTCTAAATTGATGTAAAAGATAACTTTGTTTAAAATAACAGTAACAATATATTGGGTGATTATACAATATGGGTAAGTGAAATGAATGAGAGCAATGTCATAAAGGATAGGGGAGAGGAACTGGGAGCACTCTGTAATAAGGTACCTGTATGACATAGTGTTTTTTGAAGGTGGACTGAGATTAGTTTAAAATTGGAATATCCAGGGCTCTCACTAAAATATATATCTAAAAACAAGGAAAATTGATGTAAAAATGGAAGAGATAAAACGCTCAATTAAAAGGAAGGAAGACAGAAAAGAGTGAAGGAAATGCATATTGCTAAGTGAAAGAAGCCAGTCTGAAAAGGCCAAAAACTGTATGATTTCAATTATATGATATTCTGGAAAAAGCAAAACTATAGTTATGGTGAAAAGATCAGTAGTTTCCAAGGATTCGGGAGGCAGAAAGAAGGGCTGAACATATGAAGCATAGAGTCTTTTTTAGGGCAGTGAAACTATTCTGTTACTTTTTAATTATGAATACATGAAACTATGCATTTGTTTAAACTCATAGAACTTCACAGCACAAAGAGAGAACCTTAATGTACACAAATTTTAAATATAATTCAGGAGGTCTGAGGATCGTGGGAAATACAGAATATGATAAAACAATCTAACTATGTTACAAATATGTGAGATAACCTCACTGAAGCAGGTGAGGGGAAAGGTGTTGACCTTAGCAAATTTGGAAATGAGTGAAGTCTGTAAGGCTAAATGCTAAAATAATTGTACATAAACACAAAACAATCCAATTGATAAAGCTGTTTCCCACATGGGCACAGGTTAAAAAATTGTGATCTCACTATACATTTATATTGGAAGTGAACAATTAAGTAAAAGAATGGCAGATGGTAAGAACCAGTTTTCTAACTACTGGATTGGGAGGTTACACATAAGGTAGGAAAAGAGGCTAAAATGATCCATACGATAATAAATTAGAGTTGGAAACATCAGTATGAACTCAGGTTTAACTTAGTATAAACACAGGTGGTTACACATATAAATATCTATAGATATGTGGATATGTGATGTGTATATGTGTATGTGTTACTACACGTATTTTTCCTTTTTCTGTCGATTAGAAAAGCTTCAAAACAACTATATCCCAGTAGCAATGAGTACTTTTAACATGAAGGCATTCATTTCTGGTATAATTCTCCAATCAAAACAACATATGATCTTTGAAAACTATATATCTGATTTAGGGACTGGGGCAGGAAATATACAAGATGAGCTTAGAGTATCTTAAAGGGCCAGAAAGTAGGCAGGTACTCAAACATACACACACACACACACACACACACACACACACACACACCCCAATATGAGTATGTCGCAGGGACAAAGGAGGCAACTAAAAGAGCTCTTAATGACCCAAACTGTAATAATTTGACCAACAAAATAAATAAGGTAATTTGGATTATAAAGCAAAGTATAAAATAACCGTAAGTCCAAACTGGTATAGAGAAACAACTGAATAAGTAGATAAATGTGGGAGAATAAACATATATCTCATGTAGCAGAATACCAAACAAATTATGTGGACATTCTGCTCTCAAAGAGGTGGAACATAACCTCCCACTCCTTTAGCATGGATGGCATATAGTAAGTTCCTTCTAAAAACTACAGTATAAAAATGAGGAAGGGAGTAACTTTACAGTGAAAAAAACCTTCCTAACACTACCTCAGGTGATCAAGATCAACATCAACAGTGATAAGTCAGGCTGATATGACATGGTGTGATTTTACCTCTGCGGTTTTTCTTCCAAGGACCTATCTCGTCTAATCATGAAAAAATCTCAGAAAAATCCCAAATATAGGACATTTGACAAAATGCTCCTCAAAATTGTAAAGGTCATCAAAAAAAAAAAGAAAATGTAAAACAGTCACAACCAAGAGTATTTTAAGGAGACATGACAACTAAATCTTATGTGCTATTCTGGATGGGACACTGGAACAGAAACAAGGATATCAGGTAAAAAGCATAGAAATCTAAATAAACTATGGACTTTACTGAATAATAATGTGCCAAAATCAGTTCATTAACTCTAACAAATATACCATATTAATATTAGATGTGAATAACAGGGGGAACTGAATACAGGCTATATGGGATGCCTACTATATTTTTTCTGTAAATCTAAAACTGTTCTAAAATCAAATGCTTATTTAAAAAATAAAAGACATTGCCCTTGACTCTAAGTTGCTTACATTCTTATGAAAATACAGGAGTGTCAATAAATAGTTATGATGCAATGAGGTAAGTGCTGCAACAGAGATGCTAAAAGTGCTGTGGACGCATGGACTATGTGCCTCAACAAGAGGATAACATTTTAGCTGCGCCTTGAAGAAAGGGTAAGAATCAGGGATGTGACAAAGGAGAAGAAAAAAAAAACCTTCCAGAGGGAGAAAACCATGAATAAGAGTTCAGAGGGAGGACATTTGGAGTAAGAACTTCAGTGTGGGTAAGGCTAATAAATGATAGAGGTTAGAGATGGTGCTGTAACATCTTTAATTTAAAGCAAAAAATTGAAAATGTTTCAGGACTTTGAGACCAGCCTGGTCAACATGGTTAAACCTGGTCTCTACCAAAAATACAAACATTAGCTGGGTGTGGTGGCATGGGCCTGTAATCCCAGCTACTCGGGAGGCTGAGGCAGGAGAATCTCTTGAACCTGGGAGGCGGAGGTTGCAGTGAGCTGAGATTGCACCACTGCACTCCAGCCTGGGCAACAAGAGTGAAACTCTGTCTCAAAGAAAAACAAAAAGATGTTTAAAATACCAAAAGTGCTGGACAAGTTTATAATTCCTTTCACTGTGATCTGTTTTGTTGAACCAGTACTTCACTTAGCTAAGGATATACATTTTCAAAAAGGGAAGGATCGCCCATAAAAGCTCACGATATTTCCTGCACATTTAGCCACTTCCTTCATCCAGAAATTTCCTTTTTACATATAGAATTCCTCTTTTTTTTTTTAAGTGACATTATAACAAACTTCAAATTCCACTAATTTAATACATTCCACAAAAACCAAATAATATCGTCTTTTCCATAATATTTTCATTAAATTGAATATGATAATGATGTGCAGAAAACTAAGATAAAAAACAGTGATTTCTTATCATTCAGATACAACCCATGTTTGTTGCTTTAACTGAGGGATATAATTTGGGTTTTAAGAATTGCTCTTTAATTTGGCCCCAAAGTAAATGTGCTAGAGTGTCACACCATTTAAAACAATGTTATACACAAATATATCTTCCCAACAGACATGTTGCTAATACCTAAAATGCATTTTAGTATATACTGTTCTTAATTCTAGGGCATGTAGCTCTCCATTAAACCAAAATTTCGCATCCAGTAAAACTGTTTCATAATTTATTTGCCCAAATCATTGTCTCAGGTAACGCTACATACGATAGAAGTGTTTATGATAATCAGTGGAATGAAAACTTTCATTAAAACTTTAACTATCTTCCTTTTGAAAATCAACACTTAATTATTGTTTGTTTTTATATAAAGAAAAGAAGATATTTTTGGACAAATGAAGTTTAGGAAAGTACAGTTGCCCTGGAAAACATTTAGGAGATAAAGAGTTCTATTTTGGGTTCCATAAAATAGTCTTATACAAGCTGTTTTACCATTCGGAGCCCAGTGTTCAGTATCCATGATATTGTGCTCCAATTGTCTCATACTAGGTAGTGGTTTAGAATCCTAGCATTTCTAGAAAGGGGAAAGAAGTGCTTACTAAAGATGACTTCTCTACTCTGAAGAATAAAGACTAGAAGTGCATCCTATTTTCTACTCAGAGTAGATTGCTTTACTTTATATTTTTAAGTTCCTTTGTCTCAATACTACTGGTTGAAAAACCTACTTCATTAGCGATTAAAGGAAAAAATTAAGTAATAGATGAAAAACAAATTTCAAAATTGATTGTATAGAAACTCAAGTATAGCCAGATACCTTAAAGAAATGAATTATTATAAGATGTAGGTGACTATCACAAAACATTTTTCATATACAGGGAAAACTAATTTCAAGTGGATCAATGAACAAATAAAACTGTTTAATTTAAAACAGCTAATGTCCTTTTTATGCTTTTCTTTTTTTTTTTTTTTTTTTTTTTTTTTTTTTTTTTTTTTTTT